>NC_090440.1:148657648-148978689 GCF_031143425.1 Pleurodeles waltl
CTCAGAACCCAGCTGCTACTGCGGCTGCAACACTGGCCGTCCTTGGGGTGGCAGTAGCGAGTTTCTGGAGGTGGTGGATGTAGGTGAGGGCTTCACTGCTACTAGACCCACTCCGCTCACTATTTTCACACTGCCTTGGGCGCTAGCTGTTTGGGACTTCTTGGCCCAGAGGGACCTTGCACCTGCCCTCATTAAGACAATGGGGGAGCTGAGGGGGTCTCCTGTGACCTGTGGCCCACATTCCTGGACTGTGGGGGCCCTGGTTGCTCTGGCTATCCGCAACTGATATCACAGCACCCAAACGTGGTCTGCTGATTCGGTCAAGGAGGTTGTAGGAGCCAGAGGACCTGCCTGCTAGGTTGTGGATGAGCTTAATTTGGTGGGGTCCCTCAACTGCACACAGGTGTTCCACTGCAGGGCTGCTTGTGCTGTGCTCCAGTTGAGACACTGTGGGTGCAAGTGGCCCGGGCTCGTCAGTCGTGCCAGTGATCATTCCTGTGGAGCTCACCTGCTACTGTGGCTGCAGCCCAACATGAGAAAAGACGGACCACAGAGAGGGGTTCAACAAACCAAAGTGGATCAATTCACAGTGCCAGGACACACCACGGCACGGCATAAGACTGTACGCGTGACAACACAGAACCTGTCTTAGAGCCACAGGGTCCAACTGGTGCTCAATTACTGGTCCCAAGTGAAGCATCCAGTGCAGCAGTACAGGCATAAATCAAGACTGTTGCGCATGACCTTAGTCTGTTGCGTGCAGAGCTCAGTGGAATGGCGGTGCGTACTCTATCGACTGAATGAGATGTCACAGAGCTGAAGGGGGAAAGAAGCCTCATTATGGACTGCAGTGGAGTCCCTGTCAGCTAAGACAACCATGTTGGCGGCAAGAGCCAAGTATGCAGAGGGACGCTTGTGCCACTGTAATCTCATTTCATTCAGATTCCTGGAGAGTGTGGAGGGCCTGAAGCTGGAACTTTTCCTTGAATAGCGGATCGCAGCTGCGATCCCCTTAGCCCAGTTGTCTAGGTGTTTCATGGTGGACCTCTGCCCCTTAGTACCGCATTCCCCTGCTGGAGTCCCCTCGCCCCCATGTACAGTTATTGTAAAGGTACTCAATTATAGGGACACGGATGCTATCCATCGGGTAGTACACCAGGACGAAGACCCCAAGTTCGAGAATCATGTGGTCCGTATTTTCCCTGACTATATGAGACGAGTACAGCAGCTACATCAGTCATTTGGTGGGGTGAAGCAAAAGCTGAGAGCCATGGGAATCTGTTATATGATCTTATACCCCGCTAAATTAAAGGTGATCCACAATGAGTGTTCAGACTTTTTCACCACTCCTGGGGAGGTATGGGACTGGCTCACAGTCCACAAAGCATGGGGGAACCCATTGGGAAAACGTAGGAGGCGGAGTGGCAGAAATCCCAGATCCACTTTGCAGGTGGTGGTTAGGAGAGATGGCACGCTGGATTTGGAGCTGCAGAAGTTGGAGAGGGAAGTAGTAATGATGCCAGTGGAGGCAGTTACGGCCTCAGGCTTCGATGCCAGCACAAAGGATGTAGTGGATAACATGCCTGTCCAGAGGGAGACTTGAACTAGATGCCGGTACTGTTAGGGGTTCTTTCCTGTGTCCTCTCCTGGAGGGGAGGGTGTCCTTCGACAACAATATCAGCTCATCATGTGTCAGTGATTCAGTGAGGGAATTAGCCCTCTGGGGCCTGGGGAGACAGACGGGAAGAGCATTTACTGTTGTTATTATATAGGCAGTACAGTCAGTCAAATGCGGTTGTAAGGTCTTCTATTATTGGTCGGGCCCAGCTCATAAAACCCCCTCTTTTTCTTCTACTCTCTTTCCTCTTATTCGTCTTCTCTCTTTCTTCCTGTTTCTTTCCTCTAGGCGATTGGGTTCCTCTGCTACAGGCTATATCACAATACTGCATAGAGACAGTATAAAAAGGAGCGTGAATGTGTGGGTAGTGTATGGGTGTCCTTGGTGTGCGTGTGCAGCTTGGGTTAACGGTGGCTTACCGACAGCAGCGATCCCCAGACGCTGTACCCCGTGTATAATATTATAGTTGAGAGTTATTGGGAGTGGTGTGTAATTGGGAATAAGTATACACTTAAAGGAGCGCTTTCAAACAGGGGGTTTAACGAGCTGATGATTGGGGAGGCACAGACGGTTTTGGAGAGTTTACTCTGTGGAACGGATGAGTTGTATTTGTTTATCCTGTTATTGTGTTGCAGCACTGGTGCGGGGATAGGAGGCGGAATAGGGTGGGCTAGTGGGAGCGGAACTATATACCTGTTTTTATGGCTACACAAATCAATGTGGCAACATGGAATGTGTGGGGCTTTAACTCCGAGATGCAGGGTTCATACTGACCTCAAATGGCATGGGATACAGAATGCACTGCTGCAGGTGACACACCTCCTAGAGAACGAGGCCCAGAAAGTTCAGAAGAAACGGAGGGGACAGTTTTATTTCACTACATATTCTAACTAGGCTTGAGAGGTCTCTATATAGGTAGCCCCCAGGTGCCACTCAAGAAGCAAAGCTTCAAAGCAGCCATTGAGGGCAGATACCTCCTATTGGGCGGGTTGCTGGATGAGAGGGAGGTGTGCTTCCTCAATGTTTATGCACACAACACAGATTACGGTAGTATTACTTAGACCTGGAGTGCAAACTCCTCCCCTAACTTGAGACCCCCCCTGCTCTGCGTGTTGGATGGCATGAGAGATCAACGTATATGTCTGAATACCTACTGCCTAAATTGATAACTGTAGGGGGGTACCGAGCATGTCAATAACCATGTGGCTCTTTGCTGCCCACTGGATTCTCCGTGATAAATACTAATAAAGACATGTTAAACAAAAAATAAAGTTTAAGGTTTGCAAGGGATTCTGGTTAAAAAATGTGGTGAGAGACACGCAAGTCAGCTCATCCTGGATACTCCTAGTTGTCCAGTTTTCAAAAATGTACAGGTTGGCTACGTTGCCCTTGGTGACAGCTGAGCTAGGATCGAAAATCTCGGGTTACCCACATTGAAAAACAAGATTCTGTTTTCGGTAAAAAAAATGTGATGCGTCCATGTTACATTGTGGGCCATTTCCTGCCGCAGGCACTAGGTCAACCCACACAAGTGAGGTACCACTTTTATCAGGAGACCACGGAGAATGCCAGATGGAAGGAAGTTTGAGGCTCCCAGTAGATTCCAGACGTTTCCAACACAGAAATGTGAGGAAAATGTGTTTTTATAGTCTAAGTTTGAGGTTTGCGAGGGATTCTGGGTAAAAAAACGTGGTGAGAGCCAGGAAAGTCAGCTCACCCTGGATAAACCTAGGTGTCTAGTTTTAAAAAATGTACAGGTTGGCTAGATTTCGGTTGGTGCCAGCTCAGCTAGGGTCCAAAATCTCAAGCTACCCTCATTGGCAAAAACGGGTCAATTTTAAGTGAAATTATGTAAAGTGTCCATATTGCGTTTTGGATTGTTTCCTGTTGCTGGCACTAGATCTACCCACACAAGTGAGGCACCATTTTGTATCGGGAGACCTGAGGGAATGCCAGATGGGATAAAGATTGAGGCTCCCCAGAATGTTCCATCTGAGAAATGTAAGCAAAATGTTTTTTTTTAGTCTATGTTTGAGGTTAGCAAGGGATTCTGGGTAAAAAATAAATAATAACAATAATCTAGTGAGAGCCACGCAAGTCAGCTCACCTTATATACCCCTAGGCATAGAGTTTTCAAAAGTGTACAGGTTGGCAAGGTTTCCCATAGTACCAGCTGAGCTACAGTTCAAAATCTCAAGCTACCCACAAAAAAGGGTCAGTTTTGGTTGGAAACATGCACTGCGTCCATGTTGCGTTTTGGGCCATTTCCTGTCGCGGGCACTGGGCCTACCCACACTGGTGAGGTACAGTTTTTAATCGGGACACTTGTGGGAGCACTCAATAGTAAAACATTTGTTATTACCCATTGGATTGCGCTGCATTTGTGCTTTTCAATGTAAGCAAGTGTGTAAGATAGGAGACATTTAGGAAAAAAACCTCCAAATCATACGCTAGTACGGGTACCCACAAATTCGGAGATGTAGAAATTACCACTGCTCCTAAACTATATTTTGTGCCCATTTCAGAAATACATAAGTTTCCTTGATACACATTTTTCACTCTGCCTATTTTGTTATAAGAATTGGTCTATACTCGGCACTCAATGAAAAACTATTGTACAGTGCAGCTCACTCGTTGGCTCCGGGTACCTTGGGTTCTTGGAGAACCTACAAACCCTATAAAACCACACAACCACAAGGATCTAGCAGACGTAATGGTATGTTGCTTTTGCCAATCGGCCATTATGACATAAAATGTTACAGTTGAAAATGATGTCGCAAATGACCATTTTTCCTACTCATTTTCAGTATTTCTTATTTCAAAAGTCCTTTTCCTTGGCACAACCTTGAAGGAGCTACACATATGACTCCTTACTAAATTCGGACATTTGTCTACTTTTCATAAACCTATAGCTTTTCTAGAACACCCATAGATTTCACACTGGTTTCCACCACAAACTGCAAGTAGGTTGAAAGCACAAAAAAAGAGAAAATAGGCTACCTTTTAGAAAAATGACAAAACTAAGGTACAAAATTAGGTTTTTGGATTCAGCTCTGCATGTTCCTGAAAGATTAAAAGATGGTGACTTTAGTACAGCAAACTGTTCGTGGATGACACTCTTAGGGGAAAAGCCAGACACTTCTACCTGGAGCACTTTTTCCCAATTTTTCCCCCAAAAACTCAAAAATGTGTTATATTTTGCCTATTTTCTTAGTCCCCTCCAGGGGAATCAACAAACCCTGTTTACCCTTACAACCTCAAGAATGTTGGAAAAAAGGACACCAATTTATCATGGATTCCTTATGTGGGAAAAAGTTATGAAGCCCTAAGAGTAAACTACCCCAAATAGCCAAAAAAGGGCTCAACACTAAGGAGTGTTGGAAGGCCCAGCAGCTAAGGGGTTAATGAACAAAATGACACCAAAACAACAACAATCCAATAAGAGGAACCGATGATACAATTTTTTAAAACAAACTAAAAACAGCACAAGAAAAAGTGTTAAGCTCCCACAAAGGTCATCTGGTTGGGCTTGAATAGTATCCAGCCACTAATTTAGGCTGAACGTGTTTGAGTACGGCTTGGATACACAGACCAGATACGTACAGATGGAAAAGTTACTTGCCAGCATTGACAGTCTTTAGTGAGGCTAACTAAAGAAAGAAGAACAACTTGAAGGATTACAGAGTCAGATGGAACCTAAGCAAAACTGTGGTTTTAAGAAGGGAGAGCTCTACCGGGAGAAACTAAACTTTTCTTGCCCCAGAGGTCTTTGGCATCAATCATTTCTACTTCGACAACAGGGCTGATGATGCTGTGGTCAAGAACTGAAGAGGACTCAGTGTCAATAGATTTCAGCATCAAGAAAACAGTGGGAGCTACAGAGAAGTCAGGCCAGCTGCGGTGCAACCTCAACAGACCAGCTGAACAGGTTTGCCTGTCTCCCAATGGTTCTCCAGTAAAAAGGTTAGTAGACTATTTCTAAGACTCATGATTTTCAGGAACCTAGAAGGAGAACATTTTGACAACACCAAATATTCCTGGACCTCATGAATAACACTTGGGGTCAAGACTCTTTCCAGCAGAGGCCACCAGCAAAGTCTAGGGCAGGTCCATTTGAAAATGGTCAGCGGGGTCTTCAGGAAAAGGGTGATTTTAGCAACTTGCTGTCTCCCTATAGCACAACAGGAGATCAGCAAACTGACCCTTGGTGACCACGTCTTTGTACTGGGAACAAGTGGGAGCAGGTTTAGCCTCTCAGGTCTCCCCACAGGTCTCCACAGAAAGTTGAGTTCTTCTTCTGTAATCCACATGTCCAGGGGTATTCTGAAAAAGGTGCAGCATTTATGCCTGCCACTAGCCTGTATGTGGGGGTCATTCCTAGCCACTCCATAACAAATAGTTCCTATGTGCCCTACTACAGACCATCCCACAGTGCCCGTCTCTCCCTAAATCCAACATGGCTGAACCATTCTTGCCCTGTGCAGAGCTGTGCCAACTTGCTGACTAGAGGGACAAACGAAGAAGCAGGCCCAGGTGTTAGTTAAATCCACCTTTGACAGGGTCATCTTTAAAGTTAATTAAGCTAATTAAGTTGCTAGGCACTGCCTAGATGGTCACCCTGTCACAGGAACGCCTTCACATAACCAAAGGCTTTATCTCAGCCCTGGGAGAAAGCTCACATCTCATAAAAGGAGCTATCCTGCTCCTGGGTGGCAGATGGAAGCTCATGCAAATGAGCTTCTAGAGGCTTTAGACAAGTAATGTTTACTTTTTAACAGGACCGGCTTTAGGGCGGTGGAACCGGTGCAGCCACACCTGGCGCAGAGCTTAGGGCCACCGTGTTTAGAAATAGCTTATGGGTTTAAATGCACCTGCTGCAGAGCTCCTTGAGTGTCCAGCAGTTTTCAGGCACCAATAAAAATATCAAGACAACACTGAATTCTCTCCAGCAAGAACATTAATCACCAGAGTTTTGTCTAGTATCAGTTTTGATTCATCATAAAGTAGCGCAGAAGGTTAATACGTCTGTTGCAAAGAACGTATACCATGCAGATAACAAAACTTTATTTTATGTGGCTAGCTCAGTGGGTTACTGCTTTTGTCACCTAGATTCTTTTGTTACCTGCAGTTCATTAGTTGCAATCCTAACATGCCACAGTGACCTACGAACTGTCATCAAAAAGCTGCATGCAAACTGAATAGTACAGGTTAGAAAATGATGTTTTTTTCCCCAGTCTTTCATTATCCTGATGTTGCTAAAAAGGGTTCATCTGGGTAGAAATACATAATTTTAAATAAAGCCAACTCCAACCAATGTGGTATGATTTAAATCCTAAATGTGTGCTTCTCCAAACCAAACATTCCTAAAATATACTGCCTACTAGTATGGATGACGCGATTCCTACACCATGTAATCCTCATAGTCTAATGTAACGTTTCCAACAGACTGATTTACACATGTATAATTTATTGTCTCTGTATAATGTGTATGTGATGTAAAGTGCTTTGAAATCCTACACTGGTATGAGTAGCACTAAAAAACGAATGAAATCTATGTGGGAGGCACTACTGAGCTACAGCGAAGTCAGGCCCAGCTGAGGTGCACCCATATCAGACCAGCAGGGCAGGTTGGCCTGTCTCCCAATGGTTCTCCAGGTAAAAGGTTTGTAGAACGTTTATAAGACCCATGATTTCCAGGAAGCTAGGAAGAGTACATTTTGACACCGGGGCACTGTTAGTAGGTGGTAGTGAGGGAATCTGTGGAAAAGGAGGACAGAGTTGCCAAAAAAGTAGGAGTGACTGGAACTTGCGGAGTTGCACAAAAACTCAGCGAGATTCCGCAGACTTCCACGAACAGGCAGAAATCGGCACGATGCGCTGCCAAGCGTTAATTTTTAGTATCGGGAGCTTGTTCCGTGCTGAGAAATTGTCATGAACTGCACCACATGGTGTGCCAGAGGATGTTGTTGATCGAGTTGGCTTTGCTGCCGCTCTAGTAGATTTGCTACTCGAGCTGCAGCTTTTCCAGCAGAAACGGTGACGGCCGCCCATGTAGGAAGTTGAACCTGTGATAAGGGATGTGCCATTAATAAATAGATAAATATGGTAGCAGGAGACTGCACTGCGTAGAAGCCCTGGGCTACTCATGCTTTGCAACTAGCCCAATCCTTACACTAGTACCTCTTTGTAAGCATTTAAAAGGCTGAAATCTGATATTTCCATGAGGTTGGGCTGCTGACCCATTAAAAGCTGCGGTCACTGCAGAACAAAGTAAACACCTGTGCAAACTAGAACGCATACTCATGCAGGAAAATAAGACTAACTTGCTGGTCACTGATATAAGATACAGTAACAATCCACAGTGTGCTTTGGTAAAGTGACATCATCTCCCTCACTGAAAAGCAAGTTTCAATCAGTCTAAATTTGGAATCTGTATTCCCCAGTATAAACTATAAGCCAGGACCGGCTTTAATGATGGTGTTGCCCAGTGCAACAATGTTTGTTGGCGCTCCTAAAAGCGTCATCCATAAAATCCGTAACTACCACCCTCCAACACAGCCCCTCAAGTCTCTATAACCACTTTCTCTCATATGTATTTATTTTGCTCTACAGTGCTGCACAGTCAGTGTAGGGTGTCAGAGCCCTTTGTATCTCACACACACATTATGCAGAGACTATGAATCATACATGTGTTAACCTGTGCATAGGAAATGTTACATAAGACGAAGAGAACTACAAGATGCAGGCTTCACATGTCATTCATACTGGTAGGCAGTACAGTTGAAAAGTGCTTGGTCTGGAGAAGAACAAACTCAGGATTTAAAACATACCACCATGGTTGGTAGTTGGCTTTACTAATAAGAACAGATCTCTAGCCGAATGAACCATTTTTAGCAACATCAGAACAATGAAAGATACAGGAAAAAAACATAATGCACTAACCTACACCCAGGGCCAGTGGCATAATACAATTATGCGACTGCAGCATTTTTTTGCATCTGTATAGAATTTGCTGCATTTGTCACATAATTCATCATCCGCTGCATAATATGCATATTTAACAAAAAAAAAATTCTAGCGCAAACAGCTCAAAGGTTACCTCAAACGCAGCATAGGCTCTTGCCATGCACTGAAAGGCCCTTTGGAAGGGCCGAGTGACCATTTTTTTCTGTTGCTTATTGCATTGCTAGTTTGATGTTAAACTAGTACTAGTAAGGTACAAACAATGCCATGACAGTATTAACATGTTTAAAACTAACAGAATAATGAAGTCCTATCACAGTGCGTGCCACATTACACCACATAATTTGCCTTTGCTTGCCCCCGTAATTTACTCAACAATGCCGCATAATTTGGCCCTCCTCTGCTGCATAATTGTAATGTGCTATAATAGGATTCTAAATTATAAACTGCAAGTAACAACAGCATCTCTCTGACAAAAACAGTAACCCACTGAACTATCTACATTACATGTACTTAAGTGATCTGCACGGTATACATGCTTTGCAGCAGGTATATTAACCTGTTGCTCTTCTTTATGATGGGTCAAAAGTCCACTACACAATACACTGATCTCTCTGCAGAAGATTCATTACTCACCAGTTATCTAGGCATTTCTATTGTTTCCTAAAGATTGATGAAGGCAAGGACCTCTGCAGCAAGTGCTTTTAAATCCAAACTATTTTTGAAAACTCAGCACCCACTGAGGTCAGAGCCTGGAGCAGTGGCCCCAGTAACACCACCCTAAAGCCAGCCATGGTACAAGTACTGACTTTAGTCATCCCTCACATGCATTATCCTCTCTTTCAACTACTTCCTTCTTCAGTCTGCCTTGCAGCACCTTGGCCATTGTATTTCAATATGTCTCTGAACAATGCTTAAGTTTGTCTTTTAAGAAGCGTCGAGGTTAACAACTAACTCAATGCAATCAGAGCAGTAGGTTTCTAGCCCTGGGCTTTTCATTTAGTGCTTCAGTTGGTCTAGTGAAAGCAGCTAGTTATTGCAACTGTTCAGAATACAGGTTGTCAAACGGCAACAACTCAGCACACGAACTATACTGTTCCGGTGACAGGTAGATAAGTAGCAACCAACCTTTATCACCCTTTATCCTGCTAATGCTTGGACAATATTCACTGCCTTTGGAATCATCATGGTTTACCCCTGTGCTGAGCTTGTGCTGTACTTTGCTGCCAAAAACGCAGGGACACACATCTGCTCTGTTGGTGGCATCTCTGTTTCCTATCTGTTTTAACACATTCGTGTGCCAGCTTGGCTCTGTCAGTTGTTGCCTACTTCGGTGTATGCTAGAAATGGTCTCTTCTGATCCAGTGCCAGGTAACACTTTCCTATTTAGGTGGAGCATTGGCGCATGCCCTCTTGTATACTTTTAAGTATACTTCTGTGGGCTTCCAGCTATTTGATTTGTTAATTTCAGTGTAATTTAAAAATTCTTGCTTACTAGTGGTCAGTCATGCATCTTTGTTCCTCCTTCTTCTGTGTGGGAACAGAGGCCAACTACTGTATAATTACGCTTTGTCCTGTTTCTCTGATCACAGGGGACATTGTTTTTTTTTTTTTTTTTTATGTTTACTTTGTTTCCTGCTCCTGTCCAGGGAGGCTTCCTTTTCATTTGCAGAGCATTCTTGCTGAGCTTAGCTGTAAACAAGGCTACAACTCAGGTTGTTATCTTGGTCACATTTGGTCTTTGCGGGCTCTATGCACCCTCTCTCAGCTGCCTGGCTCCGGCCCTTCCTTGGCTTGGATTTTCTTTACCAAGTGTGACTGTCTGTGGTCCTCAGCGCTGAGAGCAAGGGCGAAGGATCGCTTGTAATTGCTTATAGCTTAGGCATCCAGCTCTACCAGGGCTCAGCAATCCTTAGAGACAGTGCCCACTTCTGCTCCATACTGGGATCTCATCAGTGCACACACTCAAAGCCCTCAGCCGTGCTAGTGCTAGGAACCCCACACACAATGTCTGCCAGAGCACTTCAGTTCTTGCAGTCAGTACACTCTGCTGCTCTAGTACTGGGAACTCGGGCGCAGCTCTATCAATGCACCTCAGTTCTACCCTTGCTAGGCCACTTCCTTTCCTATGCTGGGACCCCGCTCACATTGAGTTCCATTACAGCAACTCAATTCTAATATTCAGTTCTACTACCAAACCAATGCTGCACCCAAAAGAGCAAAACACAGCTCAGCCAGTGCACCTCAAGTCTAACATCCAACACCACTGTTGATGGAAACCAACACAGGTCTGCCAGAATCCATCAATTCTAACATTCAGTGCACATTTCTTCTCCATACTACGACTCCTCGCTTCTGTGCTTCAAAGGCAATGCCACTCCCTTACTCGGCTCCATTTGCAGCTTCACCAGGGCACCTTCAGGCTAACAGTCGGCAACACTGGCACCCCAAAACTAGGTTCCACACATAGCTCCATCAACATACCTCACTTCTGACCTTTTGTGCCCATTACTTTTCCAGTACTGCAGCCCACATACAACTCTGTCAGTGCACCTCAACCCTAACCTTCAGTGCCCAGTATCCCAATACCAGGAATTGCACAGCCCTCCGTTTCTCATTCCTCACCCACTGCCTTTCTGTTATTCCAGCACTAGGCCGGGACACAGCTCTGTCTATACTCCCAATCCTGATCTGAAGCACCACAATATTGCAGTAGTGGGGTTTACATACAACTCGACTAATGCACCTCCTGCTGTTCTGCGGTGCACCCTGCTTTTCCACAATCTGACTTCTGCTTGAGGACGTGGGGGAGCAAATTAAATCTTTAAATTAAAATTTTTAGCTGCTATCTTTATTTGGGATGGTCTGTGTTAGAAATGGGGTCTTTGGTTGACAGTCAGGTTACCCCCTGTTCAAGCAAGGACCCTCACTCTAGTCAGGGTAAAAGAGAATCACCCTCAGCTAACCCCTGCTTACCCCCTTGGTAGCTTGGCAGAGCAGTAGGCTTAACCTCAGAGTGTTAAGTGTAAAGTATTTGTACCAACACACACAGTAACTTAATGAAAACACTACAAAATGACAACACCGGTTTGGAAAAATAGGAAATATTTATCTAAACAAAACAAGACCAAAACGACAAAAATCCAACATACACAAGTCAAGTTATGAATTTTTAAAGATTAAACTCAAAAATAGCGCTTAGAAACAAAAATGCTTCAATGAGATGTTAACATGGCATCGTGACGGAGTCGTTCCCAACAAGCCGACACCAGCGGCGCCGGACAGGGAGTCGTGTAGACCCCCAAGTACAGTACCTTTGGTGAAGAGTGAAAACAAGCCGAGGCGCTAAGTCAGGAATCGCGGCGTCTGTGCGAAACGTTGAATCTGTGCCCTTCAAGCGGCGTCGGTCACGACGTGGTGCAGCGACTTCCACGGAGTCGCGGACTTCAGCGGGGCGGCTGCGGCGACGGGCCTGCGAAGAGTGTCGCGTTCCAGCAAAGGTCACGGCGTCAGGTGCAGGCGGCGTTACCGGATTCAGCAGCGGCGTCGGTCCGGAGTCGTCGAAGTCAATTTCCTTGGATTTCCACCAGCTTTCCTTTCAAGGGCCCAGGGACTGGATAGGGCACCACTTGTCAGAGCAGGAGTCTCTCCAGAGACTCCAGGTGCTGGCAGAGAGAAGTCTTTGCTGTCCCTGAGACTTCAAACAACAGGAGGCAAAGCTCTAACTCAAGCCCTTGGAGATTTCTTCACAAGATGGAAGGCACACAAAGTCCAGTCTTTGCCCTCTTACTCTGGCAGAAGCAGCACTGCAGGAAAGCTCCACAAAGCGCAGTCACAGGCAGGGCAGCACTTCTTCCTCAGCTATCAGCTCTTCTCCAGGCAGAGGTTCCTCTTGGTTCCAGAAGTGTTTCTAAAGTCTGTAGATTTGGGTGCCCTTATACCCATTTTAGTCTTTGAAGTCACCTTTCTTCAAAGGGGACTCACACCTACTTGTGAAATCCTGCCTTGCCCAGGCAAGTCATCAGACACACAGCAGGGGGTTGGAGCCGGCATTGTCAGAGGCAGGCACAGTCCTTTCAGATGAGAGTGACCACTCCACCCCTCCCTCCTAGCAGAGATGGCTAATCAGGAAATGCAGGTTACACCCCAGCCCCCTTTGTGTCACTGTCTGGTGTGAGGTGAAAAACAACCCAACTGTCAAACTGACCCAGACAGGGAATCCACAATCACGGCAGAGTCACAGAATGGTTTAAGCAAGAAAATGCTCACTTTCTAAAAGTGGCATTTTCAAACGCACAATCTTAAAATCAACTTTACTAAAAGATGTATTTTTAAATTATGAGTTCAGGGACCCCAAACTCCACATGTCCATCTACTCTCTAGGGGAATCTACACTTTAATCATATTTAAAGGTAGCCCCCATGTTATCCTATGAGAGAGACAGGCCTTGCAACAGTGAAAAACGAAGTTGGCAGTATTTCACTGTCAGGACATATAAACCACATTACTATATGTCCTACCTTATCCATACACTGCACCCTGCCCTTGGGGCTACCTAGGGCCTACCTTAGGGGTGCCTTTCATGTAAGAAAAGGGAAGGTTTAGGCCTGGCAAGTGGGTACACTTGCCAAGTCGAATTTACAGAGTAAAAATACACACACAGACACTGCAGTGGCAGGTGTGAGACATGATTACAGGGTTACTTGTGTGGGTGGCACAACCAGTGCTGCAGGCCCACTAGTAACATTTGATTTACAGGCCCTGGGCACCTCTAGTGCACTTTACTAGGGACTTAACAGTAAAACAAATATGCCAATCATGGAGAATCAATTACGTACACATTTTAAACAGGAGCACTTGCACTTTAGCACTGGTTAGCAGTGGTAAAGTGCCCAGAGTAACAAAAACAATAAAATCAGAGTCCAGCACCCATCAACAACCTGGGGAACAGAGGCAAAAAGTTAAGGGAGACCACGCCAAGGATGAAAAGTCTAACACGTGTCCCCCCCAGCTAAAAGTGGGGAGCAACTACCCAACCTCATGGGAGTTCTCAGCACTAAGGCGGAAGAACCTGGACAGACCATCAGCATTGGCGTGCTCTGTACCAGGACGATGTTCCACCGTAAAGTCCATCCCCTGTAGGGAAATGGACCACCTCAACAGTTTTGGATTCTCACCCCTCATCTGCATTAACCATCTGAGGGGCCTGTGGTCGGTCTGAACTCGGAAGTGAGCCCCAAACAAGTAGGGTCTTAGCTTCTTCAGTGCCCAGACTACAGCAAACGCTTCGCGTTCTATGGCACTCCACCTACGTTCCCTGGGTAGTAACCTCCTGCTAATGAAGGCTACGGGTTGATCTAGGCCCTCTTCATTAAGCTGTGAGAGTACTGCTCCAATACCATGCTCTGAGGCGTCTGTTTGCACAACAAACTCCTTGGAGTAGTCAGGTGCCTGCAGCACAGGTGCTGTGCACGTGGCAGCCTTCAGGGCATCAAAAGCGTTCTGGCAAGCCTCTGTCCAGATCACTTTCTTGGGTTGCTTCTTAGAAGTCAACTCCGTTAAGGGGGTAACAATGGTACCATATCCCTTAACAAACCTCCTGTAATATCCTGTGAGACCTAAAAGGGCTCTCACTTCAGTCTGGGTCTTGGGAGGCTCCCAAGCCAGAATTGTGTCAATCTTAGGCTGTAGGGGTGCCACCTGGCCACTCCCCACCTGGTGTCCTAAGTACACCACAGAACCCTGCCCTATTTGGCACTTGCTCGCCTTAATAGTGAGGCCTGCCTTCTGCAGGGCCTCTAACACTCTCCAGAGGTGTTGCAGGTGTTCCTCCCATGTGGAACTAAACACAGCAATGTCATCCAGGTAGGCGGCACTGAACTCATCCAGTCCTGCCAACACCTGGTTGACCAACCTCTGAAAGGTGGCAGGGGCATTCTTCATCCCAAAGGGCATCACATTGAAGTGGAAGTGCCCATCTGGGGTAGAGAATGCTGACCTCTCCTTTGCCCCCTCAGTTAAGGCAATCTGCCAGTACCCAGATGTTAAATCAAACGTACTGAGGTACCTGGCAGCTCCTAACCGATCAATGAGCTCATCAGCTCGGGGGATGGGGTGTGCGTCAGTCTTGCTGACCGCATTGAGACCCCGGTAGTCCACACAGAACCTAAGTTCTGGAGTGGCACCAGGAGCAGCAGCCTTTGGGACCAAGACCACTGGGCTGGCCCAAGGACTGCTGGAGTGCTCAATAACCCCTAGGGTTAACATTTTGGAGACTTCCTCCTTAATGCAAGCCCTGACCCTGTCAGTCACCCTGTAAACCTTATGTTTAACAGGTGTACTGTCCCCAGTGTCCACATCATGTGTGCACAGGTGTGTGACTCCTGGGATCAGGGAAAACAGCGAGGCGAACTGTCCCAGCACGTGGCGACAGTCTCTCTGCTGTTCCTCAGTCAGGGAGGGGGAGAGGATCACTCCCTCCACAGACCCATCTTTCTCTCCTGCAGACAGGAGGTCAGGAAGAGGCTCACTCTCTTCCTCCACCCCGTCATCTGTCGCAAGGAGCATGGATAGCTCAGTTCGCTCAAAGTGTGGTTTGAGGCGGTTGACATGTAGGACCCTCAAAGGGTTTCTGGGGGATTGCAAGTCTACCAGATAGGTGACCTCGCTCTTTCTTTCCACCACCTCAAAAGGCCCAGTCCACTTATCTTGGAGAGCCCTAGGCTCCACTGGTGCCATGACCCACACTTTTTGTCCAGGCTGAAACTCAACCAGAGTGGCTTTCTGGTCGTACCACCGTTTCATATCCTCCTGGCTTGCTTCCAGGTTCTCCTGAGCGAGACTCCTGAAGCGGGCAGTCTGGTTTCTTAGTGCCAGCATGTAGCTAAATACATCCTGGGGTGGTTTACTAGGAGCTTTCTCCAAAGCCTCCTTCACCAGACTGAGCAGTCCCCTCACAGGGTGGCCATAGATGAGCTCAAAGGGGCTAAAGCCAAATCCCTTTTGAGGCACCTCCCTGTAAGCAAACAGAAGGCATGGCAAGAGAACGTCCCACTTACGCCTCAAGGACTCTGACAGGCCCTGAATCATGCCTTTCAAGGTGCGGTTGAATCTCTCAACCAGACCATTACTTTGGGGGTGGTAAGGGGTGGTGAACTTGTAGGTTACCCCACACACCTTCCACAGAGACTTCATATAAGTGGATATGAAGTTTGTACCTCTATCAGATACCACCTTCTTGGGGAACCCCATGCGGGTAAAAACCCCCATCAAGGCACGTCCCACCACGGGGGCAGTGACCGTCCTTAGAGGAATGGCTTCTGGGTACCGTGTGGCATGGTCCACCAAGACCAGGATTAACCTGTTGCCCATGGCTGTCTTGGGATCCAGAGGCCCCACAATGTCAATTCCTACCCTTTCAAAGGGAGTGCTGACTACAGGTAAAGGTTGGAGGGGAGCTTTGCATTTCCCCCCACTCTTGCCACTTGCCTGACAAGTCTGACAAGACCTACAATAAGCAGCTGACTGCTTGTGCATTAGGGGCCAGTAAAAGTGGGAGACAAGCCTCTTATAGGTCTTGTCCTGCCCTAGATGTCCTGCCAAAGGCACATCATGAGCCAAACCCAGTAGGAAGGCCCTGAAGCACTGGGGTACCACCAGCATACGAGCTGACCCAGGCTCAGGAACCTTAGGCTCACTGTACTGGAGGCCATCCTCCCAATAAATCAGGTGAGTACCTGGCGCCTCGCCAGCCGCCTGGGCTGCAGCCTGCTGCCGCAGCCCCTCAAGAGTAGGGCACTCCTTCTGCGCTGTGCAGAATGCTTCCCTGGTGGGTCCCCCTTCCTGCTGCCACTGCGACAGCTCAGGGATCTCCCCCAGTTCAGCCACCTGTTCCCCTGTAGGCTCCGGGGCATCACCCTCAGGCTCTGCCTCCTCCCGGACCGTGGGAACTTCTGGGGCTGGTTTCCCGTGCCCCCTGCCCTTCCTCTTCTTGGCGGTCCCCTGGGCCACTGTTTCAGGCTTCAGGGGCTCTTGACTACCCTGATTGGCTGCCATAGACCGGGTGGATACGCATACCCACCCAGGCAGACCCAACATCTCCAAGTGAGACCTGTGTTCCACCTCCTTCCAAGGGGAATCCTCCAGGTCGTTATCTAGCAAACAATCAACAGGCATGGTTGGACTCACAGCTACTTTCCAGGAACCTGAGACCCCCCCCCCCCATACAAAGGGAACCTGCGCCACTCTGCAGAGGCGCTCAGAGTTGTCTACCGCAACTACTTGGTGAAGTACCTGGGGATCAATCTGCTCTTCAGACACCAGGTGACTCCTCACTGTAGTCACACTGGCTCCTGTGTCTCTCAGAGCCTCCACCCTCTGTCCATTGATGGTCACCCATTGCCTGTACTTCTTAGTGTTATCAGGCACTAGGTTTCTCTGGACCATCTCACTGTCCCCTAGTGAGAAAAGGGTCATTTCTGCTGGTTCCCACCCACCTGAAACCAACTCCTCCCCAAGCGCTACACTGGCCAAACCCTGGGACGGTGCACCAGTGGGTGCCGGTGTACTTTTGGGGCATTTGGGGTCCCCCCTCACATGACCCACCTGGTCACATGCATAGCACTTACGTGGGGGACCACCTGCCACTGGCATGCCTTTGGACAACCATGGCTTCTTTTCACTGGGGGGTTGGGAATCCTTACCCTGGGAATCAGTTTGGGGCCCTTTAGAGAACTCCCCCTGTTTGCCCTTACCCCCCACTTTCTTCTGAGAGGCACCCTGCCCACCCTTGGCGTGGTCTCCCCCATACCTCTTTTGGACCCTGGTGCTCTCCCAGCGGTCCGCTTCCTGTGCAAGCTTCCTGGGGTCAGTCAGCTTGCTGTCAATGAGGTGCTGGCGCAGCTCTGGAAAAAATAAACTGTACAAGTGCTCCCAAGCAATTAAATTGTAAAGCCCCTCATATGTGTTTACCTTACTGCCCTTCACCCAACCATCCAGTGACCTGCAAAAAGAATCAACACATTCCATCCATGTTTGGGATTCCTTTCTCTTGTAGGATCTAAACTTCTCCTTGTACTGCTCAGGGGTGAGACCATACCTGGTGAGTAAGGCCTCCTTCATGACAGGGTAGGTGAGATCCTGAGCATCCCCTAAGGCTGTCAGTGTGTCCCTCCCCTCTGCCTCAAAATGCTTCCACGGGGCTGCCCCCCAATGAGCTTCAGGGACCAGGTTCATGTGGAGAGCTGACTCATAACCCTTGAACCACAAGTAGATATCACCCTCCCTCTTATAATCCCTCACAAGGTCTTTTGGGATGTGTACCCTTCTCTCAGGCTGCACTGTAGGATTGCTGCCACCATCCCTACTGGGCTGACTCCTCTGATCTATCTCTTTTAAACTGAGCTCATGAGCCATTGCTAACTTCCTTTCCTCAATGGCCAGCCTTCTCTGTTCCATCTCTAGACTGCGTTTTTTCAGCTCCAATTGGTACTCCCTCTCTGCCTGTCTGTCCTGTAACTCTCCAGGTGTCAGACCCTTGGAGGATACACTGCTACTTGCCCTAGAGACTCTTTCCCTGGGAATAACAGGTCCCCCCACTATACCATTATGTACTGATTGCTCTCCCTCCTCATCCTCATCCTCCTCCTCATCCTCAGTGTGCCCTCCAGTGCTTCTGGTTGTCACCCAGGCCCTCAGCGCCTTTTTCAGCTCATCCTTCTTGGAAGAGCTCTTAATGGGACAACCAAAATTTTTACAAAACTGCTTTAGCTGAGCCATGTTATAACTATCCAATTGCTTCAGGTCAAAAACAGCTTCAACTGATGCATCTCCAAGTAGAGACATGATAAAAGGTTAAAAGAGTGCAAAGTTCCAAATGCAGAAAAGCAAGTTCTCAAATGAAGTTCCAGAAAAGTCAATCACCGGATCAGCGAAAAAAGAAACTGAATGCAGAGCAAAAACAGTCCAAATAGAAAAAAAACAAAAAACACAAGACTAGTAGTATGTGGTCACGTAGTGGTCTGAACTCAAACAGTAGTGTACACTTAATTACTGTATGTCAAGCACAAATACAAGTCCAAATCCCAACCGCTGATCACCAATGTTAGAAATGGGGTCTTTGGTTGACAGTCAGGTTACCCCCTGTTCAAGCAAGGACCCTCACTCTAGTCAGGGTAAAAGAGAATCACCCTCAGCTAACCCCTGTTTACCCCCTTGGTAGCTTGGCAGAGCAGTAGGCTTAACCTCAGAGTGTTAGGTGTAAAGTATTTGTACCAACACACACAGTAACTTAATGAAAACACTACAAAATGACACAACACCGGTTTAGAAAAATAGGAAATATTTATCTAAACAAAACAAGACCAAAACGACAAAAATCCAACATACAAAAGTCAAGTTATGAATTTTTAAAGATTAAACTCAAAAATAGCGCTTAAAAACACAAATGCTTCAATGAGATGTTAACACGGCGTCGTGACGAAGTCGTTCCCAACAAGCCGACACCAGCGGCGCCGGACACGGAGTCGTGTAGACCCCCAAGTACAGTACCTTTGGTGAAGAGTGAAAACAAGCCGAGGCGCGAAGTCAGGAATCGCGGCGTCTGTGCAAAACGTTGAATCCGTGCCCTTCAAGCGGCGTCGGTCACGACGTGGTGCGGCGACTTCCACGGAGTCGCGGACTTCAGCGGGGCGGCTGTGGCGACGGGCCTGCGAAGAGTGTCGCATTCCAGCGAAGGTCACGGCGTCAGGTGCAGGCGGCGTTACCGGATTCAGCAGCGGCGTCGGTCCGGAGTCGTCCGAAGTCGATTTCCTTGGATTTCCACCAGCTTTCCTTTCAAGGGCCCTGGGACTGGATAGGGCACCACTTGTCAGAGCAGGAGTCTCTCCAGAGACTCCAGGTGCTGACAGAGAGAAGTCTTTGCTGTCCCTGAGACTTCAAACAACAGGAGGCAAGCTCTAACTCAAGCCCTTGGAGATTTCTTCACAAGATGGAAGGCACACAAAGTCCAGTCTTTGCCCTCTTACTCTGGCAGAAGCAGCACTGCAGGAAAGCTCCACAAAGCGCAGTCACAGGCAGGGCAGCACTTCTTCCTCAGCTATCAGCTCTTCTCCAGGCAGAGGTTCCTCTTGGTTCCAGAAGTGTTTCTAAAGTCTGTAGATTTGGGTGCCCTTCTTATACCCATTTTAGTCTTTGAAGTCACCTTTCTTCAAAGGGGACTCACACCTACTTGTGAAATCCTGCCTTGCCCAGGCAAGTCATCAGACACACAGCAGGGGGTTGGAGCCGGCATTGTCAGAGGCAGGCACAGTCCTTTCAGATGAGAGTGACCACTCCACCCCTCCCTCCTAGCAGAGATGGCTAATCAGGAAATGCAGGTTACACCCCAGCCCCCTTTGTGTCACTGTCTGGTGTGAGGTGAAAAACAACCCAACTGTCAAACTGACCCAGACAGGGAATCCACAATCACGGCAGAGTCACAGAATGGTTTAAGCAAGAAAATGCTCACTTTCTAAAAGTGGCATTTTCAAACGCACAATCTTAAAATCAACTTTACTAAAAGATGTATTTTTAAATTATGAGTTCAGGGACCCCAAACTCCACATGTCCATCTACTCTCTAGGGGAATCTACACTTTAATCATATTTAAAGGTAGCCCCCATGTTATCCTATGAGAGAGACAGGCCTTGCAACAGTGAAAAACGAAGTTGGCAGTATTTCACTGTCAGGACATATAAACCACATTACTATATGTCCTACCTTATCCATACACTGCACCCTGCCCTTGGGGCTACCTAGGGCCTACCTTAGGGGTGCCTTACATATAAGAAAAGTGAAGGTTTAGGCCTGGCAAGTGGGTACACTTGCCAAGTCGAATTTACAGAGTACAAATACACACACAGACACTGCAGTGGCAGGTGTGAGACATGATTACAGGGTTACTTGTGTGGGTGGCACAACCAGTGCTGCAGGCCCACTAGTAACATTTGATTAAAGGCCCTGGGCACCTCTAGTGCACTTTACTAGGGACTTAACAGTAAAACAAATATGCCAATCATGGAGAATCAATTACGTACACATTTTAAACAGGAGCACTTGCACTTTAGCACTGGTTAGCAGTGGTAAAGTGCCCAGAGTAACAAAAACAATAAAATCAGAGTCCAGCACCCATCAACAACCTGGGGAACAGAGGCAAAAAGTTAAGGGAGACCACGCCAAGGATGAAAAGTCTAACAGTCTGTTTCACCTATCTCACTCAGTTCTTTTCTTTACTCTGTTCACTCTCAATGTTTTCTTTTCCCCTCACTTTTCTCTTTCCAGCTCCTAAAATCCACGTGTTTACTGTTTTGCTCGTTTTTTCAACTTTATTTCTACTCCTCTCCCTTTTTTTAAATTTGATTTCCCTTTTCCTCTTGGTACCTCCTCTTTCAAACTCGCAAAAACGTGGTTATTTCTTTCCGTGTTTCGTGCCTCTCTTTTTTTCCTTCATCAGGCTTCATTCTTTCACTATTTGTTTTCTCTTCCCTTCATTCTTTCTTTGTCTTTTTTATATGCTCTTTCCTTTGAGTCGGAATGCGTCCTTTCACTCTTTTTTTTTTTTTTTAATCTTTTTTTTTTCCTTTCTCTGGGGTTTTTCTTATCTTTATCTGCCAATTCACGTTTTACTATAAATCCCTCTTTTTCCCATCTGCACGTGGGGAAGCCCCAAGTTACTTGTTGTGACCCGAAGTGTTAAAGTGGTTTTCCCATTCTGTGTTTGTAGGAAATGTCAGTACATACATGCCCTGGTTCTTTCGCTGCTTGTTTCTCTCACCAGCTCTCTTTTTTCTCTAATGTCCATGTTTCTCTTTCTTTTCACCCTTCTTTAATTATTTTTCCTCTTTATCTTTTGTTCGCTAGCTTCCTTCCCTTTTTCTTTTGTCTCACACATTTGCTCTATTTTGTCTCTAGTTGTGTTTTCATTTTCTCATTCTTTCTTTCCCTTCTTTCTTTTATTTCTTTGCGACCCCCTTCTCTTTCTTTCTTTTGTCTGTTATATTATTTTCGCTTCGCTTTTTCATACCCCCATCCAATTTCTCTCCTGAGGCCTAGTTACCAGTGAAGCTACGGGTGCAGTGGCACTGGGGCCCAAAGATCGATGGACCTGTTATGTTATACGGTTTGTAGGGCGCATGGATACCCTCAGGTTTCCCAGCGCTAATGGACCTTAACCAGGGAGAGTGACCCAAGCAGGAGCAGTATTAGAATAGCCATGTTTTCAAAGCCTTATGGAACTCCAGTTCGTGACTTATCAGCTGGATTTTAAGAGGCAACGAATTCCATATTTTTGCTCCTAAGTAAGCCAGTGCAGACCCGCCCCTTTTAGTTTTCTTAATTTTAGGTATGGTGGCTAAGGCTGTAGTGGTGGATCTCAAGTCTCTGTTCGGCTTATAAAATGAAGCCAGATTCTTAAAGAGTGAAGGTCCTCTGTCATGCAAGGACCTATGTATATGACAGAGGGCCTTAAATGTGATCCGCTGCTCAACCGGCAACCAGTGCAATGAGGCTAATCCGGCTTGCACTGATGACCTTCTCGGGATATCCAAAAGTAGACTGGCTGCAGCATTTTGTATTCTTTGTAATTTTTCCTTCACATAGGCTGGGGAGCCTAAAAAAAGGCAATTCCCATAGTCTAATCTTGATAAAATCACTGCCTGCACAATAAGTCTTCTTGCCAATGCCGGATGGATGACAAAGATCTTCCTAAGAAGTCTAAGTAGGCCAAAACAGGTAATAGATATGTGTCTGGCATGAACATCTAAAGTCAGGAGGGGGTCCAGAGTAATCCCCAAACTCTATCAGTTTTTTTGGTGGCGGAAACTCACTAAGAGCCGAAAGACAGCTACAAGAGATTCCAGATCTTAGTTCTGGACCCAGTATAATGACTTCAGTTTTCTCCTCATTAAGTTGCAATTTACTATGGGTCATCCAGCTTGAGACCACTTGCATACATGTGGATAGTGCAACTCCTTCTGTGGTCTCGTTGGTGGAAAGAGAAACCACCAGTTGGGTGTCGTCAGCATAGGACACCAACGCTAAACCAAAGGATTCTACCAAGGTAGCAAGCGGGGCCATATACATATTAAACAGTGTCGGACTCAGGGCAGAGCCCTGAGGCACACCGCACCTACACAACAGCTTATCTGACAGAAACGATCGATCCAGAACCTGAAAGGATCTGTCCTGTAAGAAGGAAATGAACCAGGCCAATGCCTGGCCCCTAATCCCAATATTCTTCATCCTCTGGATTAATACCTGGTGGTCTACCATGTCAAAAGCTGCACTCTGGTCCAGCCTAATGATCACTGTAGTAAGACCCTAGTCAACCTTTTTCCTAGCTTCTTCCATCACCACAATTAAGGCTGTTTCCGTGCTATGACCTGCTCTGAAACCCATCTGAGTAGGATGGAGAAACATATTCTCTTCCAGAAAAGTGGAAAGTTGAAGATTGATGTATTTGTCTAGAATCTTTGACGGGCGGGAAAAAGGGAGATGGGTCTAAAATTCTTCAGTACTGTAGGGTCAAGAGTGTTTTTTTTTTTTTAATAGTGGCTCTACTATGGCGTGCTTCCATAGGCTATGTACTGATCCTCTGAGTAATAAATCATTAAGTAGTTCTGTAAGCATAGGTACTATAGCTTCTGCCCCTTGAACTAGTATGTACGGAGGAGCCGGGTCCAGGGGAGATCCTGATTTAAGAACACTCAGGAAAACTAATACCTGCACTTGCGACAAAGGGGAGAAGAGGGAGAAGCAGGCTACTTTATCAGAGGAAAAATCCGGCTCCTCCTCAATCTTAGAACTCTCATTTTCAAAAGTGGCATAAATGTCTACAATTGTTTGATGAAAAAATGTGGCTAACAAATTACTATATTCTAAGGAGGCTTCTTTCGAGTTGTCCTCCACCGGAACTTGAAGACTATCCTTAAGACCTTGGAAAACAGCTTTAGGGGAACATGCAGCCTCTTCAATTTTTTGCTGATAAAAAGCACTTCGCACCACCTTAATCTCGGAGTGGTATTTTCGAATAGCTCCTTTATATAATTCCCTATTTATTGGATCATAGGATTTCCTCCAAGTCCTTTCTAACTTTTTACATTCTTTTTTAGGAAAAAGCCATGGAGCACTGGTCTTCATACGCTGTCCAGATTGTTTTCTCCAAGGAAGGACTTTATCCAGGCTATCAGTGATCCAGTCACTGAAAGCCTCAGCATCCAATTTCC
Organism: Pleurodeles waltl; assembly: GCF_031143425.1. NCBI lineage: Eukaryota > Metazoa > Chordata > Amphibia > Caudata > Salamandridae > Pleurodeles > Pleurodeles waltl. Next base: position 148,681,490 of record NC_090440.1, read on the forward strand.
CCTTGTCCATAAAACAGGACTTGCGTGATTCCAAGGAGGTTAGAAAATCCTTTTTATTCAGTTTGTTCCATGATCTTCCAACCTGTACCGAAGGCTTGAACCCCTTTTCCACTGGGTCCATAGCTAATTCAATGGGGATTGACCTAACTCAATTCTAATTACTGCTATATTTTCCTACTGAAATTCCGGGCAACCATTTTCACGTCTTACTCCAGGGCCCATGACACTGTTACTACGCCACTTGTTCTCTCCATTTTTACTCCCGCTTTCCTTTCACCCTCTAATCCGTCCCAAATTATATTTTTGTTATGGTGTTTTGAGCATTACACTCTAATGCCAAAAGTTTATTTCTGATAAAGGTTTATATGATAATTGTATATGTTTTAAGATAGAGGAAGAAGGTAAATGGGAGTGCTTTAGTAAAATGCTGGGCCACTGGAATTATATGTCAGGAAAATACTAAATTATGAGGCAGGGTTGACCAATTTATGTGGCAAGTAAAGACCAGTTATGAATTTACAATGCCAATAGCTCTAACTGAAGAAAATGCGAGACCTATTGCATTGCAAATGTGGGTTACTTATTCTTGGTAGAGATGGGCAGTGCAGGCCTATGCTAATTATGGTGCTGGCCGGCCAGAACCCACTCCACCTAGTTTTCTGTCCTATATGTTTGCTATGTTGCCAGGAGCTTGTTACATCTTAATCACTGGCCGTGTTCCCGTGCATGTTTATTTAAGAATTCCGGTGTTACCTCCACAAGTCTCATGCTATCTAAATCCGTTTTACTGTTTTTACTCAAGTCTTTTGCTTGTCAGCATATCATCTGTTCTGCTTTTTTGTAAAGTGTTTAAAGATTTTCATTTTAATTCAACTGAAGATATGATTAGTTTCCAGGTGCCAGATTTATAAAGCTATTTTGTGTTTCTAAATGCAGTCCAATTTTCGAATGTGCAACTGTGAAGTATTTTTTTTGCAATATACTAAACCAAATTCAGCTTTTTTTTCTGACCCTAAAATGGTTTTAGAAATGAGAAAGTAATTGCTATTTATAAGAGGTGTGTTGTAGGTATCGCTTCCTAATACCGATTCCTATCCATATACAAAAATGTTTTAGGCCCAAAATAAGGGATGTAAACCAGCGATATGTTACCAACCCGAAATGTAGGTTCTTTCGGAACCCTACATCTTTGAGAATGCTGAAAACAAAGAATTGTTTTTTTAAGGAGTAGGTAGTGATCCACAGGATTACTGCCAACTCTCAAAATTTTAAAACAAAGTAAATGTCTCTCTTTAAACCATGGGTACTCACAAGTACTGTCTGTGGGATGCCTTGGGGCCACACCAATGTCAGTAATGTGAGGGTCGGGGTGATGAAAGGTGGGCGTAGGGGGGACATGAAGCAGATGCATGGTATGGGCAACATGGAATGGCACCAAGAATTAAAGTCAAAGCATTAACTTCTAATGAAACACATGAGAGGGAAAGAGATACTAATCTTGTGGCTGAAATGCAAAATGTGAAACCAGAAAACCTGGTATCAGTCCTTGCATCCCCACTTGACCAAATTGTATGATCCTAGGCAATTGGTTAATTTCACTTTGCCTTCTTTTACTTCATTACCTTGAAATGCACGAGTTCAAGATGTGTGCTGTACAAAACCTTCTCTTGTGTTTTATTTAATAAACTGAAATGTTGTTCCAATTGCATAACAACCAAGACTACACACAAGGTACACATAACAAATGTCTTGCCTCTTGGTTCAAGAATGGCATTTTTTTCTGAACGGGGGCAGCATGAATGTTTCCAGGATCATGTTTGAAAACTATCTCTGCTGATATATTTGCCTCTAAATATAGTGATATCGTCTGATCTACTAAGGTAAAAGCTCATGCATGTTAATGAAATACACTTTTTTGAGGTTTGCAGATCGTTTTTCATGTTTCTACATTTTTAGTTCAAGAGACCTTTTCTGGACACCTTCTCTTGTTACTTACCATTACTTTAGTTAACATGTAAATAAAGTATGCTTGTTTGTTTCACAGCTTTCTGCTCTGCCAAGTGAGCAGCAGCTAAGTGCTTCTGTTCACCAGGGGGCCACAATTATTGGTCAGGAGCTCCTTATGCGGCTCCTGGGCCGTACTTTGAGTACCAATGCTTTAAACTGAGCAGTGTCCCATGAGAACCGGCTGCGTTTAAAAAAAGTTAACTTACTGAATAGCATTTACAGACATGGTGGTCTGCTGACCCCAGCAGGCTACCATTTCTGTGATGGCCTCCATTCGAGTGACTTGCAATTTAAGACATACCTCATCAATAATAAAGAGGTAGGTCAATTTGTGACCCACTCCAAAACTGAATTTGCCAAACTGACCTATTAGCACATACGTCAGTTTGGAGAGTTATTTACTGATCCCAAAAATACTGGTCGCAAATTGCGATCAGTATTTTGCAAGCAGTATATAGTACACCTGGCATCAAAGTCCATCTCGATCAACCAGCCTTACACGGCCGACTCAATCAGGATTACTGTGAATTTTATAATAGTTTTGAACCCCTGAAAAGTCACTTGACTTGTTCCATTTGATGAATCTGATAAATAGTACATAAAATATATCAAAATAATATAAATTAAACCTAGCAACACAATCTTTGACAGGAATCAATTTCCAAACAATATTAAACAGTGTGGCCAAACACTTAAAAGGTAATACTAACTGGGCCTTAAGAAGGTCTTTCTCTCGTCTTTCAAGTTCAGCTCTGGCTTTGTTTCGCTCTTCTTCCTCCATGTCCAGTTTAGCCTCTAGCGCTTTCCTTTCCTCGTCAATCTTCACCTGCATCTCTGCCATCTTATCTGGGGAAACCTTCTTTTTGCCTGGGCATAAAGATGAGCCATTTGAACATAATCAAATTACACATGACCAAATATACTGGTTCATAATTTCAGATTAAAGGGCCACAGATGAAACTGCCTTAATAAGTCACAGTTTGTCAACTAAAAGTTCATCATTATAGAGTTTGACTTTGCTAATGTAAACGTCATTTTCTATAGTACCCACATTTCAACTAACACCTATTAAAATACTGTGTATATTACTGAAATAAGACTACAGTGTTAAAATAGACTGGTCAAAAGGCTATGGGCCCACACTCTGGTTCACTGAGGAGATGAAATGGAAAGAATGCCTTGTTATTGAGGAATTTCGTGAATATTACTCTAGTGACTTACAGAACAAATCAAGCACAGAAAGTGATCCATGCTTACAATTGTGTTCATTATGAGTTTAGCTTTAAATATAGGAGTTGATTTTAAATGTACATTCCAATTTATACATCATTGTGGATGCCACTAATTGCCCAAAAAGTCTGCAGTTTATTAAAAAAAACTGTAGCTGTTAAAAACTGTTATTTTATTATTGATGGGTAAACAACATAATTTAAACTGAGCTACAGTAATAAAAGCACTTCAATAATTAAGAAACAGAAATGTTGGAGTTAATGACATCTTCTTGCAAGAGTAATTAGCCACTCAGGTAGGAGATACGTTTTTATTCCATGCCAGGCCGTTAGGTTAAACTACCAGCAGGTTGGTCCTGTTAGGTCTCCAGTCTCCCTCAAACTGTCTTTACCGCATAGCGTCCACTCCATAGCACAATAAAACTCAGTAGCAGTGGAAGGGGTTGGTCAGGCCTTGTGAGACAAGGAGCAAAGAGATACACACAGGAGGAACTACCAGATGAGTACTCCATTGAGTGACTTGTCTGTAAGGGTCTGCCATGACTCGCACCTGTGGAAGATAACGGCCTCTACATCTCAATGGAACAAATAAAAAGCACTTCACACAGAGGAGGAAAAAGTGCTCAATCCCACTTTGTAGAAGGTGTTCAGAACCTAAATACCCAGACTTGGAGTGGACCTTACCTACAACCTAAATGATCTTTCCATTAAAATTTTCTTAAGTTTCGTTCTGCGTGTATTACATCCTTGAAAGCCAAGAAGGACTCAACTTGTCTGCATAACTGAAAATAATTATTGCTTTTATGAAGATGAGAAAAGAGTGTGGAATAAAGGTGTGTGCATGTTTAGCTAGCCAAAAGTGATGTGGTCAATCACTCTAACAAAGAGTTTGTCACAAGCCAACGAATGGGTTACCAAGTATTTGTTGTATAATTTAAGTGAACCATAGGGCACAATTATTTAAGCTCCTATCCACAACACAAGTATCCTGGCTTTAAAAAATAATCTTAGTACAAGACAAATGAATCCATTAAAAAAAAAAATGACACAACTAAGTTCACCACAAAGGACTAAACCATGGAAGGAAGTTTACTTGACAAGTGCCAGGAATTATTTTACCACCTGCATCTGTGCATTAAATAATTTGATACATGAGAATTTAGTGTTCTTCTGAGTTTTAAAATAGTCCTTCAAATATTGTGGTGCAAGAATTACAAAGAAGTTGAGATGATGCACCAAGCAGCCGATAGCATCAGGTGAGAGAGTAACAAGTAATACCTCTCTGGGTGGAGCCACAGCGCATTCTGCATATTTTAAATAACTTGCTTAGTAGCAAAACAGAAAGCTTTCAAATCAAGCCACACTTAAAAGTAGGAATATCAATGACTATTTCATTCTGATGGCAATGAGATATCAAATGATACCAAGATTAAAGTTTTCTCCAAACTGTGTTTGCTGCCTATAAAGAATGAGTTACTTGCCTTCGGTAATGTTTTATCTGGTAGAGACTATCTAGCCACAGATTGTTTACCTTACAATTATCCTCATGTGTCAGACTGGGTTCTGAAACTTGTTGAGCAGTACCTCTGCACAACAGTAGGTGTCGTAGTTTGACTGTCAGCATTGTCCGCACCAGAAGTGATGTGGACGGTGCTTGCATAGGATCCACTCCAGCAGGCTGACTTCAGGTATTTTACCTTTCCGTACCAGAAGTGTATAGTCACAAAGGCTGCTTAGGCACCAGTGTGCAATCACAAAGGACATTATAAGGGTTATCCTATATGGAGAAATCCGTTCGAAAGGCGGGGAGGATAGAAGGGTCGATAATGAATATGCAGCTAGATAGAGATTCTACCAGCTAAGGCGTTACCGGAGGTAAGTAACATGTTCCGCCGATAGGGACTTCTAGATGCAGATTCCTTACATCAGAATAGATACACAAGAAGCACCTCTTCATGGATGATCTGCGAACATATTTAGACCAAGAAATCCTGAAGGACCAAATGGGCAAAATGCCAGTCACAATGGACCTGAAAGCCCAGTGTTTGGTAAACATGTGCAGAGATGCCCATGTTGCAGCCTGATAAATGACCTTGACAGGGACTCCACAAGCTAAGACAGTGGTTCCAGTCTTGGCTCTGTTGGAACGAGCATGCAAGGCCATGGGGGTGGCTTCTTGGCCAATGTGTTGCAGATCTTAATGCAGAGTGCTATCCATTGTGAGATGGTCTTTTTCTTCACAGCCTTACCTTACTTTGCTGCAACAAACCCAACGACAAGTTGATCGTCCATCCACAACTCTTTGGTACGATCAATGTAGAACAACAACGCTCTTTTGGCGTCCAGTTGGTGGAGTCTCTCCTCTTCTTTGGAAGGGTGAGTCAAAGCAAAGAAAGTAGGCAAGAGGATTGTCTGGCTCACATGAAAAGGTGTCACCACTTTCAGGAGGAAAGTAGCTCATGTTCTTAGCACCAGTTTCTCTGGGAAGAAGGATGTGTAAAGGAGAGTGCACATAAAGTGACTGCAGCTCACTAACACTCCTAGCAGATGTAATGGCCAGTAGAAAGGCAGTTTTTAAGTTCAATAAGCCAAGAGGACAATTGTGGTAGTGCCCAAAGGGTGCACAAACAAAGAAAGTGGAAGGTTAAAACTAGGTTTGGTCCCACTGGGCCATGATGAAGGATTTTGGAGGGAACATATGCTGTAGACCCTTTAAAAAACGAATCACAACCGGTGGTTTAAACATGGAGTACGGAGCCGGCAAAAGCAAGAATGCTGAAAGGCACAGTTTAACAGTGCTCCGAACAAAGCCTTGACTGGTGAATTACAAAACAAACAAAACTTCAGATAAGGGTGCATAAAGGGGATCAAACTGTTTGAATGTACACCAAATCACACATTTATCCCGACGGCAAGCATATACTGAGGGACGCCTGCCAGAATGACATCACAGACTTCAGGAAGCAGGTCATAAACTGTCAACTGTCAACTGTCACCGCTCACTCTCCACTTATGAGGGCACAGGACAGGATGCAGGACCCGGACCTGTTGCTGCAACAGCAGATCCTCCCTAAGGGCCAGCCTAACCAGAGGAACAAAGCTCATTTCCAGGAGGTCTGGATACCATACTCTCTATGCCCAATGCACAATGCTCAGTTGTTCTTAATCTTCTTGAGAACTCTGGACAGGAGTGGTATCTGTATACAGGAGGCCTAAGAACCACTCGAGCCAAAAAGTGTCTTAGCGAGAGTCAACTTGGAAACTCCAGACCACAGAAGTGTTGACATTTCACGTTTTCAGCAGTGGCGAATAGACCTGACAAAGGTTCTCTTCAATCTCTGAAAGGACCTTGCATCGTCTTCAGATGAAGCAGCCATTTGTGATCTCTAGGTATTGACAGCTGATTATGTCACCTCTGGCATTCAGACTGCCCTCCAGATGTTGGCAGAAATGCCCTAGCACTCCAGAAATCTACACATATTCAGGGTATCTTGATACAGAGTCGACAACCCCACCCTGCCCTGTATATTGCAATATCACTATCACGAAGGAGACCTCATCTTCCACAGCCACTCTAGGAAAAGAGACCAGGCCACTCTAGTGAGGTGTCCAGACCTTTGGAATCCACCAGTTCCTCATACTAGTTGTCATCAGCCTACTCAACGGGGTTCTAGGACACAAATTGATTTTAGGAGTTGTCACAAAACAGACAATTTAGGGTGGAAAATTCAAGATCCACATTGAAAGGCATGGAAAGAAAGGAATGAACATCTGCATGCACAGGTGGCGCTTATATGTGGCTCTGCTTTGTCAATTCTGGGGTGGTACAAAGCCAACAAGACACTACCTAGCAGTGAGCAGAAGCTGAAATTATTTTCTGGATCCAGTGGAAATATTCTAAGGCAATGAATCTGCAGTTGGAAATATCCATCAGAAAGGTGATACTATTATCCATTTTAATCATACTCAATTTATCAAACCCATACAAATAGAAGTCTGAGTTGACTTTACCTGAATTCAAATAACTGGCATTAAGACAATCATTTTTTTCTCAGCAGCAAGCATTTAACTGACTGAGCGTGCTGCTGTGGAGAATACTGCCAGCATTACATAATTTGAAGATGCACAAACAACTAGGTTAGTAGAACCCAGATTGGAGGATTGCAAATTGAACAGGGATATCTCTTCAGATAAAGACTGTTTCGCCATAGTTTCTGCCACACAAATACCATCTGATCTGAAGACATCTTCGCTCCAAGTTTCTACCGTCAAAAAGGTTGATCACTGTGCTGTACTAGATGGGATCCTTCTTGTGTAGTGTCTTTGAGATATCAACCTATTGCTTTCAAAATTAATGCAAGCAGCAATCCATTTTCGTCTACAAGGAACTAAAAGTGCTTTATTCTCTTGAAGTCTTTGCTCCAACCAGCAAAAGGGTCTGACAGCCATTTTCTCAACAAGTGTACTAAGGAGAAGAGGTATCCGTTAATGAAAAACAACAGATACATTTTATGATTTAAACTGAAAAACTCAAAAGTATCTGGGTATAAAAACATTATGCTTATTAATACAAGATGTGAATAAGTGACCTTGTATTTATCTTTATTTACTTTGTCATTAGTCCATTAATTTAAATAATTCATTCACACTGAACTCTGCAGGTGTGCACCTGTGTGAATGGAACCATATATGAAATGTTTAGTCTGTTTCAAGGAACTTGAGAAGGGTGTTCTGAATCACAGTTACTGTACTTCCCAGTTAAATCAGGTATGCAGTTCTAGCTTAAACATTCTTTCTGGTGGGGGAAGAAAATCAGTTAAAATGTCTCTAGCCCCCATGTTCTTCTTGGCCCTATTACATGTCACATTTCTAGAGAACACTTGGCCAGATGATTACCTAGTGAGTAAACAGCTAGATACTGCACTGGTCAACTTTTCCACAATTCATTTCTTATTCAACAAGGATAATGGCTGCAGGAGTATATCAATGTTTCTGACTTCCCACTGTAGATCAAAGTTGATAATAACCTGTATGCGCTTTGTGGTCTACAGATGATGGACTCATTTGGTCCTTATCTCCCCAGGCCTTAAAGAAGGTGAAGAGAAATTCTGAATGCAAAAGGAGCTCTCATGTAATGCCCACTTTTCATCAGTCTGCCACTCATTTTCTTGAGCTCTTCATTCACACTCAAAGTGACAGGCACAACAATTAAGCCCTCTCTCTCTCTGTGAAATACAGGAAGAGCTGGCCTTCTCGGATGGTGAGGATCCTTGGGTGATGGTGAGCAGTGGAAACAAAACTAGTCTCAACCAGGCTCCTAAGAGCAGCATTCAAAGTAGCTGTGCCTCAAGTTCCATTCACGACTGACTACAAGAATCTACCAAACAGGGTAAGTAGGAAGTCTCCTCAACCTGCAGTTCATGTACAAAGGTTTGTAACTTGGGTTCGGAAAGCGTCCACCAACTGGTAGCCATGTCTTGGCCAGAACCTAGAGACAGTGACCACTTATGTTAAAAGGCAGCCAACCTTGGACAAACCACATCTCCAATAGACTGTAGCACTCAACTGTAGAGAAACTTGTTCCAAACACAATGTAGAGCACCTGCCAAGGTACTCGTGCGGAGAGACTCCCATACAGCTAAATGTATTATGTCAATCAGAAAAGTTGAATCCAGAAGCAGGTGGACACAACTTCTAGAACAGGGACTTTCTGCATTACATAACAATTTAGTATAGTCATACACTTACATCAATTCATTTGCCTTTTACATGCTAAATCTGATAGTTGGAAACAGGAACTGAAGTGTATTTGGTTTAAAGGCATGTCACAGTTTTCTATGATAATCTCACATTTATACACTAAACTTTACAATCTATGTTTCGCTAACTGCTCAACTTAAACATATATAGTGTGATCAGAGTTAACAGTTCTGCAATAAGCTAAGGTCTACAACCAGAGTTTAAATAACTGAAAACTGAGGGTATAAAATCAATATATGCTTAATCAAATGATGACTCTCTTCAGCTTGGTCCAGCTTGTGATAAATGACTACTCTTCAATCCAAAGAGTAATGGCTATACTACAGGTTCTCAATACTGTTTAGACGTCTAACATGAAAATGTCCTAAAAATAATGTAGAATTGCAAGTAAGCATTGCGCTGTGACCTGTTTCTGTCCCTAACATCCATTTCAAAATCTGGTAGAAATCCCATGCCCAAATAGCAGATTTATCATGTCAGTAATTACAACGAAAGCTGTGTCATGTAAATTGAAACAGAATTACTTACCAATTACGAGCATTTTTTCTAAAGCCTAAATTTCTGAAAAGATTATTTGGTTTACTTGAGGATGAATAATCATTTTCAATTGACTGATCCTCACCTAGAAAATCAAGCTACCTTTTCAAATCTGTATGGATCTTGAAGGGGTGATGCCAAATATCAAGTTGAGAAGCATATCAGAATCCTCTGTGTGCATCAGTTAAACAAAACCTGTATTGCTTGCTACTCTTGACACTCGCCCCTGAGTAAAATGGCCAGTCACAATGACTTCATATGAGGCTTTGTAAATAAATAAAAAAACATCAGAGAACTAGCCATCACTACTAAAAAGGGCAAAACTAATTATTATATTCTTAGATAGGTGAATGATGGTGCTAAGCATCTTCTATAAGCATAGCGGCAATAAGCAAACATCGATCCAACTGTGCAACCTTTATAATATCCCTCTTCCTTCCAGTAACTTATTATAAAATTGCTATACAAATTTCCCAAGTAGAAAATATTTTGACCTAGAACGCTGCAGTGGTATCCATAACCATATGAATTTTTTTACAAAAAGGTTTGAACCAGACTATCCCCTTGGTTGTGCTTGTCATGGCAAAGTTGACTGGCCAAATGCTGACTGTCCTCTCAAAGTTAGAATTCTTGGCAACACGCTTGTTTTGTTTCTGAAGGATGCACATGTATAGCGGGTTATTCCTCATCTGAGAAGATTGTTATGTGGAATAATTCCCTCTCTTGAGTGCACATGCCTGGTATACTCCAGGAGCAGTGCTAAAGGCAAGAATTGATAATATGTTATTGGCACTGGGAAATCTAAGCTTTTCAACTTTAGCAAAAATTCTGGCAAAAATAACTCTCGGGAATGGGCAGCTGGTATCAAACGTCAGTCACCTTGGAACCTTTGTGGGGCAGTGTTTTGGTAACACAGCAATTACAGAGGAACTATGACTCCTATGGCTAAATTAACATGTTCCGGTAAGCAAAGAGGTTGACCTCGCTAAAACATTGAATACCTAAGAGCATTTTCTGGAGAAACAAGCTATCATGTCTTTAGGACTTTTTATGATGGAATAGATCATGGAAATGAGCACCCAAAAAGTTAGTGGCTGAGGTCCACATCATAACAGACAGCACTATGCTCCAATACAAAGACTGAAGGGAATATGGCCACCACCCCCTGAACAGGCTTCTTGCCTCTGTAGGAGGGGGCAAGCAACAGAGATTATAAAGGCCACATTTTGCCACTTGTCTGCAACAGCAGTATCACAAACCGCACCACATAGCGGCATGCCATTAAAGTGACAATTGAAGACTATAATGGGAAATTATGTGCATTTCACTATATCTAATACCTAGCTCTGTCTTTTTCCCCCAAGCAAGGAAGTCAACAAACCTACTGGAGTCAGATGTCCTTTCTTTTGACAGAACACAAATGTCCAATAGGTAAAAGGATATGCACAAAAAAGGACAATGCAGATGCAAAAACAAACTATTGATAAGCGGGTCAGAGAATTCATAAGTGAAAGGCTCCAACAAATATACATGAAGTGACACAGCTTAATGACAGCAAAATGAAGCTAAGAAGGTTTTTAGTTAGGCACCTTTGTTTGAGGGATCTGGCATTCACTCAGTCATACAAATCAGCTTTTGGTAAATTAAAGTCAGACAAGCAAAACCTTGCCTGAGTGGAATGTTCCCACCAGGCACAGTTTGTTACACAGTCTCTCCATAACCAGCCATAACCTTCCTCTTTAAGGCCCCACGTAGGGTCACAGCCTTCATACTGCTCTCAGCACTCACAGCATGGAGGGGGGCTATGGGGAACAGACTGCTTGGGTTAAGCAAGCAACAGACAAGCCTAAATAAGAATATCTCCATATTCTGATTCTTGCAGCAATGCCACTGTTGTCGATGAGGTTGGCATCAATTCACTCCACATGAGGCAGCTGAGACAATCTTGGGCAGGCATAAGACATCGGCACATGCAGCCTACAGAAGACCGGCACTTGTACACCTCTGACAATGTTCTTGCAGAGTTCACCATCTTTTTATGGAAATCTGTTTGGTATATCTGGGCCTAGTTCTTTTTGAAACAGGTTTAAAGAATACAATCTATACTATCTAATAAATGGTTTGGGATGGCGGAAATGAGGGGGTAGCCCTAGATCTCTTTCTTAATCTTCTTTTAAAACATTTTAGTAAAATTAATTCACCTCTTGCCCAGCTGGCAGGACAAAAAAGATTAACTTTTTTGATCAATTGTAGTCACTTGGGTGCATGTTTTTGAGTAGTGTAAAAATAAAGTAACATCTGTGAAGAAATATCTTTAAAAATAATAGAGAGCTGAAAAGCTAGAATATGCATCGAATAAAGCTTACAAAGGTGTCCAGTGGCTGAAATTATCACCAAATAGCACAAAAATGAAACTTCTTTTATAGAATGAAGTCAAATGGATGAGATGACCAATGACTGACAACAGTTTAAGCTTTATAATAACAGAACTGCACTGGATTGGAAGGAAGGTGCCATATAAGAAATATACAGGAACAGCCTGGTAAGAAAGAAAAACAAGGACTGCCTTCAACATGCTTTTATCAATGCTGCCTACAGTGCTACTTTAGCAGTGGGAGGGCTACATATTTTGTCTATGCGTTTGTGCCGGAGGACAACAAACATTTAGAGTAAGGAACTTTCAGAATGGCAACTTGAGAGTGAACATTTGTCATTTTACGATAGCCTCAGTGTTGTGTTACGAGTGCCATATGTATTTCTGACCAGTACAGAAAATATCTTCCCCTGGTTCAAACTAGCAGATATAAAAAGGAAAGGGTTGTAGATAAGAAGTTTTAAACAAAGATTAAAACAAAACAATTTGGTGTAAAAAAAGATCAAATGCATTAAGAAGAACACTGAGGGGCCTATTCACAAACTGCATTTTGTAGTATGTTACCAGTACTACAATAGTACTAGTAACATATTACTAGATTCTATTGACCTACCAACAGTCAACACCTCAGTCTCTCCCACCTTACAGTGTGGAGATTTCAGTCCTGACTGTGGACATCCCCGCAAATCTATGTTTTATACATTTTATTAGTAAATGTGAGAGGGGCAAGAATGAGACGGTGGAAATTGGAGAATATTTACAATTGAATAGGAGAGGTTTAGAAAGAAGTAAGGCAGGGTTAGCGAGGGGTTTGGGTGAGATGTACCCAGGCACAAAAAAGTAAGCCCAGTGCTATTCACAAACTGCACTTCAAAATAGTCAAACACAGCCGTACATGCATTCCAGCTCAGAGATAAAGTACATCCAGTACCACACATGGTTAACCACTGGTACTATAACACCCTTCCACAGAAAAAAATTGAGACAGGGACTGAAAGTAATAGTAGGAAATAGTGTTAAATTAAATTAACCTATTTTACCTTTTTAAAAATACATATGAATTTAGCTCGTTAAAAATATCATTTTATAAATTATTTTAAATATTTTATTTTTTCATTTTAAAATGAATGAAATTAGTTATAAAAAATATTAAATTATACTTAGTTCAATACATAACACTTAGCAACCTAACACATAATAAACATTCTTTGATGTTTTTTTTTAGAAATAGTTTTAATTTAATACACTTAAATAATGAAATATTTTATTCAGGATTAAGTTATGCATGCTGTAGCATGTTCTTAATTTGCATACTTTTAAAATAAACACCTAAAACAATTATTTTACATTAACATTTAACATAAGAAAATGTCAACAATGTTTTTTATAACTTAAATAAACTTTTCTAAATGTCCCTTTACCCTACAATTGGGAGATTTGCAACCTGTTAGTGATGCTTCCCACCAAGTGTGTGAAACGTCACTACTAATAGTAACTTTGTGGTCATATATGAGGTTTTTACTGACTTCTCTCCCTGTTTCAGAGACGAGGACATACAAGTCTACACTTCTGAGTAACTTTACACTTGTAAATAGTGGATAGACAAAAGCAGTAAAGTTGCTAAAAAATGTAAGAGTAAACTTCCATGTTTAGAGTTACTCATAAGTACGTTTAACTTTGTGAATAGGCCCCTGATTTGGTAACAGGATTCCTAACAGGCATTCTTATAAAACATAGGTATCCCACACCACACAGGTTCAATGAAATCCAACTGTCAATCTGTGAAAACAGCAGTAATCAAGAAAACAAGCAAAGCCTTGCACAAGAGCAATTATGATGCTGAACTATATATGGTGCAACTTAGTCTCACCAACCTGCTAGATCTTGCATTAAAAGGCAGAAGGAAGAAAATTGCAGAAAGGCAGCAGGTGCATGAAAAGGAGAAGAAAAAAAAAAAAAAAGAGTAGGATTATTTTCATTTACTGTCTTTAAATATCAAAGAACGTACTTTGTCAAGCTCACAAATACATTTTTATACTCAAACATATTTTATGCCTTTGATACCTGCATTTCAGTTCAGCAAACAGAGTAATTACTGTATTAAACATAATGTCCTTCTAGAACATTTCTATAACGTTCAACTTGTATATCAGCTACTATATAAAAGCCTTCCACAAAGATCAAGCCCTTTAAAACAGTCTAAGAAGTCCTAAACAAGGGCTTTACAATTGACTGTTGCCAACCATTTTGCATTACCTGTTTGACAGAGTGGATTCAACAGACAGTTCACTTTACCCAATTACCTTGATTGCTGGCAAGAAGGCTAATAATAAGTAAAATTTTTCAATTAATCACATAAAAAAATAGGCACATTTTAGACAAACCTGATCACATATTAAGATTGTGTTAATGTGCCTAATTGTTCAAGGCTTCCATGAAGGTAAATGGATATTTCTGGCTACTTACGCAAGTGCTGAAGGGCAAGCAGTGGTGAATGCAAAAGAATGGCAGTTTGAATGTGCGGAAACCATGCATTAAAAAGGCACTTTTCAGGCAAACGTCCAAGTTCTAGTCAGCTATTTGTGGTTACTTACACAAGATTTTACCTACAGTAAGGAGGTGCACTAGGTTTAAAGAGGGGACACTACCCATATTTTCTAATCAACTGTGTAGTTTTACTTTTAGCTAATGAGTAGAGAACAAGTGGTCTGCTTTTAAACATTTTTTCGCAACTTAGGGTTCTAATATATGCATTTTATGAATACTTTTTTACTTTGTATTATATAGGCTCTCTGCCGGTCCCCCCTATTATAACAATGCAAAAATGGAAACGAAACAGACTTTTGACAAGAGTGTGCCTGGATATATTTTTAAAGAGCTATTAGATGAGATGAAGTTTCACTGCAGAGACTTTACTCTCTATGACTTCATAAGATATTGTTAAGAATGCCTCCGTGCAGCGATCAGGCAATGTGCAGTTGGTCCACATTTTCTTCAACAGAGTGAGGGAAACAACTAGCAAATTTTTAAAGAAGGCTGCAGCAAATCCAATGGACATCTTCAGACATGACTCCCAGATACTAAAAGTAGTTTTTGCTAATCTTTTCTCCTGGAATGTCCTTTAAATCAACTGTTCTAAGTGGGCAAAAAAGACCACCTCTGACAAAAAGCACTGTCTGCAAAGGCCCTGGTCATTTATTTAAGGAGACAACATTTTAGCTTTGAAACAAAATGTTTCTCCTAACACAACTAAGCTATTCTCTATTATCTGTGACTTAATTTAAATTAGATCTATTTTCAGCCTGCCTGGAGGAACAACTAATTTAACTAACCTTTGTAACTTCTGTTTTCTTTGACCACAGGCTCTTTCAAATTAACTTCAGGGATTCTGTGAGCCACTGAACATGGCAAGAAGCCACTTTCTCCTTGATAAAAATTTATGTCCGCCTTCCTCCATAAAAGTAGTATGTCTTCAGAGCACATTATCCGCAATTTCAACAATGTACCATGCCTCCCACTTAATGTGTGAGCAGGATTATCTGGGTGACACGGACTGTGTGAAACTTGTCATATTCACAACTTTGGTAATCTACTGTTGAGCTTAAGGAAGATTGGTGAAACTGTAAAGTCAAGTCAGGCTTTAAATGAAAAAGGAATTGCATGGCCTGTCAGGGTATCCTTTTCAAATGACGTCCAAACAGTTAATCTTTCAGAATTCATATAAGAGTCCATGCGGGTGCCTTACATACCTTTGATGAGGCAGTTATCTAGTATTAAAAAATACACACATCTAGTGGAAGCACTGACCCTTTCTAAAAATGCAATTCATTAACGTTTTATCAAGGAGCTATGCATGGCATAATTAAGTCAAAAGAGAAGCTCATTTAAAAGGTTGAAAAGAGCATCAAAGGATATATAAACTCACACATGATCCATAACCTTGGGATACAAAAAATCTGTGTAGGTTGTAAGTAGCTAGCATGCTATACACTGTAGCAATGTAGGGAAGGCAAGGGCCCTGACCTCCCTTCGTGATGCATAACTCAGAGAGGATGTATACCAGTGGTAAACGTTTTCTTGAAGTAGAAATTGCATAGATTTCCAAACATGTCCGACAATAGTGATGGATACACTAATTGCAAAGTAATCTCCCACTGAAAAACTAGCTGTGGGCTCAAAATGAGACGTGGCAAGCATGGACAAAATGACCATCGAAAACTACTGTGGATAGGTTCCCTTAACATGAGTGAGGGCAACTTATACAATATCAGTGGTAATACATTCAAGTAGTTTCATTAAACGTGGAAAGAATTCATCTTAATGAACCCTCCAACAGCAGTAAAAAAATGCTGGGCGACTTACACTTGCCACCAGGGTGTGTGCCAGAGTGTATTATCATCTGTCAAAAAAACAGTAACATACGTTTAAACTTTAAAAATTTGCTTTTATAAGCAAATGTTTAAAAGGTGTCCGATGTTCATTTATGTTAGCCAGGGATGTTCCAGATGATGAAAATACAGTACTTTCAATTCATGGTGCTTTAGTTCAGCAATGGGTCAAAGTGTAAACTATTTGATCCATTTGGTTTACAGAAGATGGTGTTACAGGCAACAGGGAGGCCTGTAAAATAACACTGGCTTGAAAATGATACATTTCAAAGTCTGATATTTTCTGTATGTTTTTACTGAAGAAGACGAAATGAATAAAGAGCATGACATAACCCGTCCAGACAAAAGCGTACTAGAAAAAACTCCAAGTCAAAGGTTTAACTCAAATCTAGAGTCAGTTAAATGAGACAATCTCCACAAGAGGGGTTTTCATTATCCAGTTATCCAACTGATCTACAGCTGCTCCCTGGTCTCAAAAGAGGCACCTAACACAAACCATAGTGCCTCTGGCACCAAACTGAGTATTGCTAAATGTGCACCCAATCCATAGTCATTCACAATGTGCACTGGAAATTTACTTGAGAAAGGTCTCCTTGGAAAGGATGGCCCACGGTGCCTTTAAGGAGGGGCAGATCACAGTTATGTGACAAACGTCAAACTATCTCACACGGTAGGGTCCTTTAGGCTTACAATAAGACCAGAAATGTGAGTTCCCTTTGTGAACTCTGTATCATCTCTCTGTCCTTTCCTTAGTTTTGCCAAAATGCACTAGGGCCTCCTGGGATCATTTTTAGTCAACAGACTGAATCAATTACTTGTCCGGTGGCTCGCCACTCTCAGAGAGGAAGGCCATCTGTTAGGTTGAAAGTCTAAATCTACTCAATAAGCTGCTATTGTTCCAGTCAAAGGCAATGTCAAGAGCTAGGTTCTCAGTCCTGATGAATGAGACGAAAATGCCACGTGCCACCTTTCTCTGTCAAATCACAGGTTAGGCACAGCAGACTCAAAGACTAATCTCAAACCGTTCCTTCATCAAAAATGCAAACAAATCCTTGCCAGGGTATTTTTCTCACTTGGGCTGTTTATAGCATTTAAGTTAAACTCCATTGCAAATACGTTCAATTAGGTATCTTGGGAAGTATAAAAAGACACACAATCTGGTTTACGGACAACCTGAACTTACTTTTAATGGACTGAGTCTGTGGCAGACATTTTGCAGTAACAGCAAGTTGGATAATTAC
This sequence comes from Pleurodeles waltl, assembly GCF_031143425.1. Lineage (NCBI taxonomy): Eukaryota > Metazoa > Chordata > Amphibia > Caudata > Salamandridae > Pleurodeles > Pleurodeles waltl. Next base: position 148,699,026 of record NC_090440.1, read on the forward strand.
ATGTAAACAGCTTTCTGTACAATTATTACATGAAATGGACAATACCTTCCTTTCCCTGGTGAAGCATTTGTAGCTTTAACTCCCAGAGTCTCAACAACCTGCTTTGCTGTGTAGTTCGCACATGTGGACAGAGACAGCTCTTCTTTCCAAAAGAACGACCATTCTACAGAAGAGTACTTCTGATTGACCAGATAGTGCTTGGTACAGGGAAGAGCCTATCTCACAGGCTAGTTAGTTGAATTTACAGGTAGGTGACCTATGGACAAGGAGAGGAAACTAGCAGTTTTTTGAGGAGAAGGGTCTCGGTGTGGTGTGTGTTTCGAGGGAATGTCAAGAATAACTTAAGCACTGTGGACAGGAGTGGACCAAAAGCAAGGTTCTCAGACACCTGGTTCAAGCACAATTAAGGTTAACATAGAAGACTTAACATTCAACAAGCAAGTACTACTGAATGCTGGTCAAATGCAGCATACATGATGAAAAGAACCTGGAGAAAAAAAAACTCCTTAGAAGTTCTGACACATTTGGCACATGGGCCCCGGCAAAAACTATCCAGCCAAGACCGAGAGTTATATTTACTGAAAAGAAAAAAGGAGACTTGGCCAAGGCCACAGAGGAGAGGTATGCCAATGAAGGATTCTAGGACACACAAATTTATAATGCAGCATAACCATTTTGATTTTATCCACGATTCAAGGATTCACAAATGTTGGGAACATGAAGGAGTCACATGCACATTAATAGGAAGACATTAATGTTGCCTTTTTTATAAAACAATACTGATTCTTAGTTGAAAAATAACAGGGTCCCTTATATGTGAAGAAACCCATTGTGTCTCAGTTATACTTAACACCAACACTCAAATTCAAGCAAATAACCTATTGGGTCTTATCTTGATAAATCATGGCTGGGGAAATGTACTTCTTGTTACTTAGAGAATACGTATTATGTTTAAGCTGAAGAAAATATCAAGTATATCTAGTAAAAGAAGGTCAGCCTTCATATAGAGCTCCCAAAAAATAACCAACCTTAATTTAGCACTTTATAATCTGCTGTAGTACTAATATGACTAAACACAGAATACTCCTTTTTGTGTTTATTTTAGCCAGTGTGTTGTTTAATTCAACTTTTTAAGGCAGAAGCAAAACATTAAGCAAGAATATTTCTGCATCCATCACTCAACATAGTGCACATATCTTCTTGTGAAACACACCACAAAATAAATAATGGCTAAAGCAGGCATTTGATAGTAAAGATGTGAAGGAATTAATACAAAAAGGGAGAGCAAAGCGAAAGAAACGCATGCTTTGGATAATTCATGGGTAGAATAATGTTGCCTTAGCTTACAGAGCAGTGCAGCATTTACAGGATTATGAGGTGCATGGGGAAAGGAGAAGCCAAAGCTTTTTCCAAACAATGAAGAGCTCCCACTCACTAGAAAATGACTTATCCAGAGGTTTTTCTATGACTGTGGAGTCTGAACTACTGCTGCTGCTACTGCCTGGAAAACAGAGAAATGCCCCCAAGGAAATCCCCAGAAAGAGGAATCAAGATCGCGAAGAGAAAAAGATCAGAGAGCAAAAGAAAAAAAAAAAAAACTATCAAAGATATGACACTGATTTCAAACGAAATGGCCATCAACCAATGCTTAAATTAAAATGTCAACCATTCAGTAAAACATTTTTAGCCATGAGACTTCTCAGATTGTTACAGATGACATGGAAAAGACACAATTTGAGCTATATCAGTTGTTAAAGGCTGCCTCCCTCATTAAGGGCCTCGACCAGTGACTTGGGCCTACAATTAGGATCCAGAGCCTTTAAAAAGCGATATAGCCCTCAGCAGCAACGACGGTGCTATAATATCATCTGTGTCAATGATCTTAGAAATACTCCTTGTGCCTCCATCAATCTGCTGCCAAATCAAATCCAAGATCTATCAGTAAACATGGTCAAAAGTAGACTTTCCAGTAGTTTTCTGGTACATTATGTTACAATGGTTCTCCACAAGGCTATGTCCACCAGAAGGCAAATGTTGGTGGATAATCCAATATCATCTATTTAATTTATCTCAGGCTAACACCCATTCTTAAAAGTTTACCACTTCTCATGAATGTAATAGAGTGCAAATAGGCCAGTATTTTTTCATGTTTACCAGAACACTATTGTGGCCGTAAATTAGCCATGAAATTGGCAAAATATGAACATAATCACTTTTTGACTCAAAATCCACGTTTACAAAAAGACCACTGGTTGGAATGTAAACAGATAAAGAAAGCACAACTAAATTATAAAACGATAAACAAAGTTTCATATCTAAAGATAGTGGCAGAACAAAGCATGAGTCTTGAAGTAATCAGGCACAGAGAAAATAATTCATGCAAAGTACCCAAGTGGAAGCACATTTAGTACTGCAACACAAGTACAAAATACCCATATAGCAGCTTTATAAAGCCTAACACTTGCAAGTGGCACTAGACTGGACAAATAAACTGTACACTAAAGAACATCTGAGATCAAAATGCAGTCCTGGCCATGAATGGAAAAGTTAAAAATAGGGGTTGCAAAGAAGGGACAACACAGCCTGCTGAGTAGCTTTGCACTTTACCTCTACGTCTCTTCTTCTTTTCTCCATTCTCGTCAATTTCTCCATCATCCTCATCGTCATCAGAACCACTGATGTCAGAGCCTGAAATCCCTTCACCTTAGGTGCAAAAACAGAATTTCCTTGGTTAAGAAAGGGAAGTTGAACCATATCATCTACCTTCTTTATTAATATCGAATTTTGTTTTGATAGAGGCTATGAGTGGCGATTCAAAAATACAATGCCTACTTTTCAAAAATAAAAAGAAGCAAGGCAACAGATGCATTCTATTTTAATAATTACATACCTTTCAAATGCAGAAGGGTTTCTTCAAATTTCATTCATATCAAGAGAACACATCCTAGCATCCACTCTTAATATACAAGTAAAACAGGTATAATTGTAACTTGCATTATTTACTGGTGTTATACTTCATGTCGTTTCGTGGGCAATACATTTAAGCGTTTAAGCATTTGCAATGAAATAGGTCTCACATTTGCTTAAGTTAGAGCTATTGGCATTGTAAATTAATACCTGGACTTTTATACTACATGGCATACCTATTTCCTAACTTTAAATGGCGCCATGAGGAGCCTTGCCTGGCATAAAGATGTTGGCTACAGTGCTAACTCCTTTCATCACTGTTTCTTCCTGCTGAAGTGGCCCAAGCAATTGCAAATCAGACAACTTTGAGAAAGTAACAGGATTTAGATATGTTGATATTGATATGCAATATCAATAAGGGAAGATGGCAAAAAGGTAAGAAGCAGATACAGGGAGATGAGAAGATGGGTATGAACACAGGAAGCTGTGGTGCAGAAGAACAAAGCCATTTCATTAACTGGAAGTTACTGCCTAATGGAAGAATTCTGGGGTAGAAGGCACCACACCGGAAGGTGGATCTTACACTTGAGTATAACAATACCCCTTTGTTTCATGGCAACACCATAAAGTGGTGCCTGTCTTCGACAATTCAAAACCAAGTCTAGGGGCAAGGCAAGTACCAGTCCCTGTACACACAGAAACGTTTAAGTTGCTGGTATTCACCAGCCACTAACACATATATTTAATAAAATAGAACCTATAGTTCAAAATGAACATCAAAGTTGGAGCTAGAGCTTCACAGTTAACATAGCCCGAGTAAAAAGAAAAGCTTTAGCATGAGAGGCCCAAATAACAAACAGGGACTCTAAATGCTAGTCGAACTCTACTTTGGCGCCACAAGATGTGAACAGAACCAGATATTACCCCTACCCTACCTCTCAGTGACCACAATGACTACATCTCTAGGCGGCTGTTCCTACACCTTTGCGATCCCTGCTTCTGGAGGAGATAACAAGCAGATGTCAGCTCTGCTAGCTTGTTTTACATATTTTATTGTGTCTGTACCTACCACCCGAAAATGCAGATTCACAGAGAACATGTTTATTGTTGCAGGAGTGTTCTGAAACGTTTACAGAAACCAGTATGTGACAGGGAAGTAAGGAGAGGACATGTAACTAGGACCGCAGTAGGCACCATACTAACTAATCAACTAATTCACCCAGACATGTCATTCAGAGATCTATGGTTGAAGGAATTGGGCAGACTGGGGACCTAAAGTGACAAGGCTCTGTTTACCATAAAAAAGAAGACTTTTCAGTTAGGTTATTTATGTTTTCAGCACAACTGGTCACAAGGTCTGTTTTCACACACAGTGTTGGAAATTACCTTTTCTGTAAGGTCACCCCCAAAGTTTCTGCCTTTTGCCCTCTACTTTTTGCTGAATTCTTTTTTGGCGACCTTAAGACTCTGGCCAGTTTGCCACTGATGACCAGTGCTAAAGTGCATTTGCTTCTCCCCCAAACATGGCAGCCTTGGTGTATACACAACTGGCATATTTAATTTACTTATAAGTCCCTTGTAAAGTTGTATACCATACATTTTGACATTTATACTTCAATAGGCAGTGTCCATCGTCCCACACAAAGGGTTGATTGCTCCCTACTCAAGGTTTGGAGCCTGGACTCAGATGAAAAGGGGACCTGAGCACTTCAAGGAGCTGCTTTGAGGTGACCCTCACTACTAAGACACATTTGGGTATAAGTACAGGGGCTCTGACCCTACCAAGACAGTACACTACTGGTACTGGAAAGAACTCTGCCAGGAGTAAAGACTGCTGTGCTACAAGGACTGCTACTCTGCTTGACTGACTGCGCTGAAGGAACTGCTTCACTGCTTTGCAGTGCTGCCCCAGCTGATTTCTGCCCTGCTGAGGACACTGACTGGACCCTTTTACTTGGAACCCAGAATGACTTCAAGGGCTTGCTGTCTCACTTCCTATTTCTGAAGTCTCAAGGCCATCAAAGACTTCCTAAAACTCTGTTTCTGCTGCTGGACTCTGACATCTGTGAGTCCCTCACTTGCCTCAGGTGACAATCCAGCCCTGGGCCTCAGAAGTGGGTTCTACAGCTGTTTTGTTGCAACAATCAGCACATTCAGTGGCCTTCGATGTTGATTCACTGCTGATTCGAAGTCAACGCAAGACCAGACTGCATGGTTTGAAGACGACGCAGGGCTGATCCGAGGACATCACTGCGCAGCTCAACCACAACACATCACCTGCATCTGTGTGTGTGTGGGGGGGGAGGGGGGTTCAGCGGAGACATGGGACACGACTGCAAGGTTTGCCGCTAACGTATTTACCCGACTGCGTGGATTGGATCCGACGCATCAATTCTTTAGACGCTGACAGTTACTTCATCCAAGGTACTCTTTCAGTGGTGTCTGCGTGAGTCCTGTAGCCGGTCGGCTACCCATCGCAGTCAGCCAGAAGAACGAGTTACTTACCTTCGGTAACGCCTTTTCTGGTGGATACATTAGCTACTTGTGGATTCCTCACATATTGAATTCTCCCCCGGCGCCAGCTTTCAACGGAAATCTTCTTCCTAGCTTCCGCATGTCGACGAGGACGTCACAATTGCCCACGCGACACCGTCTGACGTCATACAAGCAATAAGAGGTCCTCGCCGACGTGCCGACGTCAGTACCAACATTTTTTACGTGCCTCTGAGACGAATAGGCCATTGAAACAAATAATCATATAACAATATTTAATTACACCAAAAGATAAAAAAAAATCAGTCCAAAAATGTCAATACTATGTATAGCAATCTTACAAACTCTCCTTTCTCTTTTTCTTTTTTTTTTTTAAATGTGCTTATATACATAAATATATACATTATATTTGAAAGCCATCAACTACCAAGAGGAGCACACCCAAGGATAGCTCGGTAAGACCAGACAGGCAACAGGGAGGCGGGAGGGACCGTGAGGAATCCACAGGTAGCTAATGTATCCACCAGAAAAGGCGTAACCGAAGGTAAGTAACTTGTTCTTCTGATGGATACAACTACCTGTGGATTCCTCACTTATTGAATAGAGTCCCAAAGCAGTACCGCACTCGGTGGAGGGTGCCTGAATGGTCAAACCAAGAAATCCTGCAGCACCGACCGTGCAAAATGGCCATCCCTCCTAACTTCTGAATCCAAGCAGTAGTGCTTTGCGAAGGTGTGGAGGGATGACCAAGTTGCGGCGTTGCAGATGTCAACCACAGGAACACCCCTAGCCAAGGCCGAAGAGGTCGACTTAGCTCTGGTGGAATGAGCTCTTATTCCATCAGGGGGTTCTTTCTTTGCCAGAGAATAACACAACTTAATGCAAAGAATGACCCACCTGAGAGTGTTCTCTTGTGGACTGCCCTTCCTCTCATCTTTCCCACGTATTCAATGAAGAGTTGATCCTCCAATCTAAACTCCTTCGTTCTGTCTATCAAGAAGCTCAGGGCTCTTCTCGGGTCCAAACGATGTAGTCTTTCTTCCTCTTTAGAAGGATGAGGTGGAGGAGAGAGTAATAGTCTGACTCATATGGAAGGGTGAAACAACCTTCGGCAAGAAAGCAGCCTTGGTCCTCAACACCACCTTATCTACATAGAAGGATGTATACGGGGGCTTAACAGAAAGGGCCTGCAGCTCACTCACTCTTCTAGCAGAAGTGATCGCAACAAGGAAAACAGTCTTTAACACCAATAACCTTATGGGGCAAGAATGCATGGGCTCAAAAGTGAACACATAAGAAACGTTAAGACTAGGTTCAAATCCCACTGAGGCATAATGAAAGGAGTGGGAGGAAACTTATTAATGAGGCCTTTTAAAAATCTTAATACCAAATGAGATTTAAATAAAGAAGGTTGGTCTGGAAGACACAGAAAGGCTGACAGGGCTGACAAATAGCCCTTGAATGTAGCCACTGCACAACCCCTCTGTGCCAGGGACAATGCAAAAGACAAGACATCTGATAAGTGGGCACGTAAGGGATCAATTTGTCTTTCTCCACACCAACACACAAATTTAGCCCACCTGTTAGCGTAGATAGATTTAGTGGAGTGTCGCCTGGCCGATAAAATAACATCCACTACCTCAGGTGGGAGAGAAAAGGAACTTAGGTTGCCCCATTCAATCTCCAGGCATGAAGGTGCAGGCTCTGGAGGTTGGGGTGTAAAACCTGCCCCTGTGATTGTGAGAGGAGGTCTGCCCGGAGAGGGAGACGGAGCGGGGGGCACAGAGAGAGTTGGAGAAGATCTGAATACCATACCCTCCTTGACCAATCCGGAGCTATTAAGATGACTTGGGCCCGGTCTTGGAGAATTTTCCTCAGAACCCGAGGAATCAAAGGTATGGGGGGGAAATGCGTAAAGCAACTGGTCGCACCAGGACATCTGAAACGCGTCCCCCCAACGTTCCTTGCACCGGATACTGGAGGCTGCAGAACAACGGGCAGTGCGAGTTCTCCCGATCGGTCGAGAAGTGCCGACAGACTGTCCGCACGCACGTTCAAGACTCCGGCTAGATGGTTTGCTACCAAGCAAATCCGATGGTCCCTTACCCAGGACCATAGTCGCAGAGCTTCTCTGCAGAGAAGGTACGACCCTACTCCTCCCGGTTTGTTTATATACCACATCGCGGTAGTATTGTCTGTCAAGACCTGAACCGACTGACCGCGAAGGGAAGGGAGAAAGGCCTTGAGAGCCAGACTTATTGCCCGTAACTAGCAACAGATTTATGTGAAACATCTGTTCCACTGGAGACCAATGGCCTTTGACCTCCAGATCCCCCAGATGAGCTTCCCCACCCTAGAGTGGAAGCATACGTTATTACTGTGGTCACTGGCAGAGGTTGCGAGAACGGCCTTCATAGGAAAGATTGCCATCCGCAACCCACCATCTTAGATCCACTGCAGTGTCCCTGGAGATCTTTACTGATCCCTCGAGATCTCTTTTGTGTTGAGACCACTGCTTTCGGAGGCACCACTGAAGAGCCCTCATGTGCCAGCGAGCGTGAGTGACCAACAGAATGCAAGAAGCAAACAGACCGAGCAGACGTAGGACCTTGAGGACTGGAATGACCGCTCCACTTTGAAACATTGGAACCAACGCCTGAATGTCCTGAACCCGCTGAGGCGGAGGAAAGGCGTGATTCAATGTTGTATCCAGTACTGCCCCTATGAACAGGAGGCGCTGAGAGGGCTCCAGGTGAGATTTGGGCACGTTCACAGAAAAACCCAGGTCGAACAACAACTGGGTTGTCGACTGCAGATGACGCAGCACGAGCTCCGGAGACTAGGCTTTGATCAACCAATCGTCCAGGTAAGGAAATACTGCTATCCCCTTCCTTCTGAGCTCTGCTGCAACCACCGCCATCACCTTTGTGAAGACTCGAGGTGCTGAAGTAAGACCAAACGGAAGGACCGCAAACTGATAGTGCTGCGATCCCACCACAAACCGGAGATACTTCCTGTGCGACTTGAGTATCGGGATGTGAAAGTAAGCATCCTGCAAGTCGACAGACACCATCCAATCTCCTTGGTTCAATGCTAAAAGCACCTGAGCCAAGGTCAGCATCTTGAACTTTTCCTGTTTGAGGAACCAATTCAAGATCCTCAGGTCCAGGATTGGCCTCAACCGACCATCCTTCTTGGGGATCAGGAAGTATCTTGAGTAACAACCCTGACCCCTCTCCTGCTCTGGAACCAACTCCACTGCACCTTTTGAAAGGAAGACTAGAACCTCCTGTTCTAGTAACAGGAGATGCTCTTCTGAACAGTAGGATGGGCGTGGCGGGATGGGGGTAGGAAACTCCCGAAAGGGAAGGGCATAGCCTTTCCCCACAATGCTGGTGACCCAGGAGTCTGATGTTATATCCTCCCACTTGCAGAGAAAGTTCAATAACCTCCCCCCTACAGGAGTGGTATGTGAAGGAATTGGTGGAAGACTAAGGCTGCTTCCCATGCTACACCCCTCCAGAGGAAGAGGCAGAGTGTTGCTGGGCGGCTCCCCTGGTTCGGACCCTACCTCTCCTCCTGTACGATCTACAGGGGAGAGCAGTGGCGGGTTGTTGTTGATATCTGCCCCAAAAGGAGGAGGATGAGCCACGACCAAACCCCCTAAATCTTCTGAAGAGTCTCAAAGAAGCAGAAGAGGAGGGCAGCAAGCCTAAAGACTTCGCTGTGGCCCTACTCTCCTTAAATCTCTCAAGGGCAGAGTCCGCCATGGATCCAAAAAGTTTATCCCCATCGAAGGGAAGATCCAGCAGGGCTGACTGGACATCCGATGAGAAACCAGAGGAACGAAGCCAGGCCTGCCTCTTCGTAGCAACAGCAGTGCCCATAGCCCTGGCCACAGAGTCAGTAGTATCCAGCCCAGACTGGATCACTTGGGTTGCCGCAGCTTGAGCATCGGAGACCAGACTTAACACCTCCTGAGGCACCTCAGTATGGGACGACTTTATCTCATCCATTAGAGCGTAGATGTATCTCCCCAAAATGCATGTGGCATTAGTAGATTTTAGAGCCATGCTGCATGATGAGAAAGCCTTCTTGGAAGATTGATCCATTTTCTTTGAGTCTCTGTCTGAAGGCACTCCCGGAAAAGAACCTGGGGCAGCCCGAGATGAACATGAAGCCTGAACTACCAGGCTCGCTGGGGTCGGGTGCCTGGACAAAAAGCCTGGATCCGCAGGAGCCACTCGATACCTGCGAGCCACCGATCTATTAACTGCTGAAGATGACACCGGCTTCTTCCAGATGTCTAAAATTGGATCTAACAGAGCCTCATTAAAGGGCAGAAGTGGCTCTGCAACCGTTGAAGCAGGATGTAAAACCTCCGTTAAAATATTGGGCTTAGGTTCAGACACTGGCAAGGGACGGTCCAAAAAGTCAGCTGCTTTCTTTATTACAGAGTGGAATGAAGCAGCCTCCTCTGTATATTCTCCAGGAGATGTTAAGTCCCATTCTGGAGAGGTATCCAAACCACTTGCCGTATCTAAACCCTGGAGATCCCCCAGAGGTTCCTCCAATGCCTGCTTCTGATACTCCTGCTCCTCAAGGCAGCGAAGAGCAAGCCTTCTTGAATGCAACCTGGCTTCAATTCTTGGCGTCGACAGGGCGTCAGCCGACGTCGAAGCCTGAAGCCAATCCTCGGATCCATCTGACGCCGGATCCATCGGCGCCGTGTACTTCTTCGGCGCCGTATGAGGCAAAGGATGGACAGGAGAACGCTCCAGCGCCGGACCAGCAGATCTACTCGGCATCACCGGCTGTGAAGTTGACACCATAGGAACCGGCAGCCGAGCCAACACCTCCCATCGGAAGGAAGGGCATGAAAGGTGCCGGTCGTAAAGGAGCCGGAGCACCCATATTGAAGGCCAATGGACCGAAGGGCCAGCGGGTCCACCACCTGGAGCCATCTGTTGAAAGATAGCAAACATCGCATTTAAAAATGCGGAACTGTCGGCTCCTGGGGCCGGGAAAGCCGGATACTGAGGAGCCTGGGCTCGAGGTGACATCGGCGCCGGCCCCGGCGTCTGAGAAGCCGGTGAGAACTCCTGACGCTGAGGAACCTCAAACACAGATGGTGGATTCAAAGGCGACATCGGCAAAACTGGTGAAGCCGGTGATGCAAGAGGCGTCTGCGGAGAGATGGTGGTGCTAACTTCCCATGTTTTTCGGCGTCGAGCTGAAGGCGACCACTACGCGATCTCTCCCTACTCGACCGGCGCCGAGATTCACGACGACGCCGGGAGTCACGATGACGCCGATGGGACTTCGGAGAAGATGACTTGCGTCGATGCCGCTTCTCCTTCTTCTTGGATTTCGCCAAAAAGAGTTTCGCCTCTCGCTCTTTTAACGCCTTCGGGTTCATCCGTTGACAAGAGTCACATTTGTCAACGTCGTGGTCGAAGCTGAGAAACCACAAACAGTCTATATGTGGGTCCGTCACCGACAGTTTGCCTCCGCACTCATTGCAGGGCTTAAAACCCGACTTTCTTTGAGACATGCTTTCTTTCTCGAAGAAAGAAACAGTAACAGTAACTGTAACTACGCAGAGTAGAAACAGTAGCTCCCTCTAAGAATAAACGTTGTTAGAAGGCACGGAAAAAAGGGAACTGACGTCGGCGAGGAGCTCTTATTGCCTGTATGACATCAGACGGCGTTGCGTGGGCAATTGTGACGTCCTCGTCGACGTGCGGAAGCTAGGAAGAAGATTTCCGGCGAAAGCTGGCGCAGGGTGAGAATTCAATAAGTGAGGAATCCACAGGTAGTTGTATCCATCAGAACTTTTGATTTACCCCGGTTTAGCAAACCTCAAGTAACCTTTTAGCACTACTGAGTTCTATACACATTTGGTTTACTCTTTAAAATTAAGATCTTGACTTCTACTGATTAGATTTTTGTCATTGTGGTCTTGCTTTACTCAGATGGTCTCTATTTTTCTAAACCGGTGTGGAGTCTTTTGGTGCGGTTTTCCATGTGTGCCAAGCTACCATAGGGTAAGCACAGGTTACCTCTAAGTGTGCATCTAGCTTACCCTGACTAGAGTGGTAGGTCCTGCTTGACAGGGTGCATACTCAGACAACTACAAACTCTATTTCTAATGCACTGCTAGAGGCTCCCTCAAAGAGGAGGCTCGGTCCTCTTGTTACTAGGTCAATGATAGTCTAAACATTTCTTCCAGACAAAAGACCACGGCGACAGAACCCAAGGCTAGAATAAAGCCACATTTAAAGCCAACAGACCTGCAAAGGGGATGAGTGGTACTACACCTGCATAACTGGCACCTGAGTTGCACAAAACACAATGGTATTACGAATGGCACAGGGGACAGGCTAGTGTTCAATGGGATCCTGAAGCATAGAAGTTGTCCTCTTCCTACCATTCTTTCACAAAAAGGGAGAAGTGGACCTGCAGAGCGCATTTCAAAAGGATGCTGTAGTAAGATCATCCCAACACTCCTTAGACTTTGTAAGCAACCTATTTCTTGTGAAATTGGATGCAAGCCTAGACAATCCTGTCAGTCATCAACCTATGCCACATCAATGGAGGATTCCTTAAACATTTCACAATTTGGGAATTTAATGCCTCCGGTATATCTGGTTCACAGGGTTTGAAGAACATGTATCTGGTGGCACCTATATTCCTGTTGCATCGCAAATTTGAAATGAATTCACTCAGGCTTAGAAGAGCACAAATTATTACATCTTTTAAATCGTTATTCATTTGCACATTTAAGCATTTCATATACAATTACATAATAATTGAAAATATAAACTTGATATCTGCTACCATATCCATAATAACATACCAGAAACTAATTATATGTTTCCCTTTATAGGTAATGTAGTAATAGCACAGCTGTAAGCTCTCAGAGTGCAGAGGTCACACAATATTGATTCTGGGAAAATAGTCTGCTTCCCAACCACACCTATGGATTATGTTACTTACTCTGTAAACAACTGTTCGTGCCATGTAGTGCTGTAGATTCACATGCTCTGCATACTTCTTCAAACAAGTGTTGGGTCTGGATGTGTACAAGTTGTTTTTCTTTGAAGAAGTCATCTGTGTCACAAGGCAAATTTACCCTCTTCTCAGAGATGCTGCGCACGGACATCAACTCCACTGTTAGATTGTTTTCCTGCAGTCAGGTGAGAATGGAGTGTGAATATAGTGTTACTAAGAGATGTCCATGCATTTGAAGTATAATACTACAACGGTCACCGGTGTCTAGGGAGGTGGGCAGGTGCATGTGAATCTACAGCACTACATGCCACGAACAGATGCTTTCAGGGTAAGTAACATAATCAGTTCAATGGCATGTGTGGCTGTAGATACACATGCTCTGCATAGACTGTAAAGCAGTGCTGTTCCAAACGTGGTGGCTAACCCATGGGTGTTGCAGTTGGTTGAAAAAGAGTACGAAGCACAGCTTGTCCAACATTTGCTTGTTGCTGTGCGAAAACATAGCACAATAATATTTAGTAAATGTGTGCGGATTTGACCATGTGGATGCTCTGCAGATATCAACTATTGCTATATTATCCAAAAATGCCATAGATGTGCCTATCTTAAGAGTTGAGTGTGCTCTAGGACGTATGGGTGGAGGTTTTGTAGCTTTAGTATAGCATGTTTGGATACACTTAATAATCCATCTTGATATACCTGCTTTAGATATAGCCTTCCCTATATGTGGAGGTGAGAAAGCCACAAAGCGTTGTTTAGATTTACGAAAGTCTTTAGTTCTATTAATATGGTACATCAACACCCTTTTAACATCCAAGGTGTGTGGAGCTCTTTCTGCAGCTGAATCAGGTTGAGGAAAGAAACCCGGTAACGCAACCGATTGGTTCACATTAAAAGTGGAAACCACTTTTGGAAGAAATTTTGGGTTGGTACGAAGGACTACCCTATCCTTATGTATTTGGAAAAAAAGGTTCCTTTGAGGTTAATGTCTGAAGCTCACTCACACATCTTAGTGAAGTGACTGCTATCAAAAAGGTTGCCTTCCAAGAGAGAAACTGGAGTGGACAGTCATGTAAATGTTCAAATGGGGGTCCCATAAGTCTGGGGAGTACAATATTAAGATTCCACATTGGTGATGGAGGCACACTAGGTGGGTTTACACTCTCAAGACGTTCCATAAATGCTTTAATAACTGGAATTTTTAATAATGATAAATGTTTTGTTTTGTTGATATGCTGCTACTGCTGGAAGGTGCAATCGTATTTAAGTACATGCTAGCCCACAAGTTTGTATACAGAGCAAATTACAAACAATATTTTGAATATTTACATGAAACGGATCAATTTGTTTGTTTTGACAATACATAACAAACCTTTTCCGTTTAGCAGGGTAGCATGCTCTGGTTGTAGGTTTGCATGTTTCCTTCAAAATAGTCATGCATTCTGGAGGTAATTGTGAGAATCCAAGCTCTAAGACCTCAGGAGCCAAACTGCAAGGTTGAGTTCTTTGGGATATGGGTGCCTGATTTCTTCATGGTTCTGAGTGAGAAGATCCGGCTTAGTGGAACCTTCTTGTGTGCAATTACTGAAAGTTTGAGTAATGTTGTGAACAGTGGTTGGCGTGCCCAAGTAGAAGCCACTAAAATGTGGGGGGTGAGAGGACTGTTTGAGCTTCCTCACCACAAAGGGGTGGAGAGGGAGACGTGGAAAAGCATATGCAAATATCCCTGACCAGCTCATCCATAGAGCATTGCTCTTGGAGAGAGGGTGTAGGAGAAGTTTGGGCATTTTGAGTTGTTTGCGGTTGCGAACAGATCTATCTGCGGAAACCCCTACTGATTGAAGTATTTTTGCAGCCCCCATTTGTGGACTTGTTGCCACATCCTGCTGAGTAGATCAGCAAGATCGTTGTCTGTTCCTGGGAGATGTTCTGCTAACAACTGAATACAATGGCGAATTGCCCAATGCCAGATTGTCTCAGCTAGTCGAGACAAATGTAGAAAGTGTTGCTATCCCCTCTCTCCCGTTTCATAAAATAAATCATGGCTGTTGTATTGTCTGTCCGAACTAGAACAGTCTTGTCTTGCAGATTAATCAGAAATGCCTGGAATGCTAGATGAAGGGCTTGCAGTGCCAAATAATTTACGTGTAAAGATTGATGTTTGGTGACCCACAACCCCTGCATTGAGATATTGTGTAGATAAGCACCCCAACCTGTTAGTGATTCATCTGCTGTGAGAGTGATCTGGGGAACAGGTTCTAAAAATGGCTGCCCTTTTGTTAGATTTTGTGTGTTCACCACTGCAGAGAAAAAAGTGTGCTGCTGTCTACAAACACTAGATAAGGTGTCTCCAACAAGCAGCTCATGAGCTACTAGTAGCTCTCGAGCTACCCATAACTATCTCTCCTGTGTGCAGCCCAGCCTACAAAACCTGAAAAAAACTAACATGTAAACTTGTCTGATGTGGTCAGTATTAAAATTCTAATAATATTCATAGTTCTGGATCCTGCTTGGGTTGGGGTATGCCAACTCTAATTGAGAGTTTGGAACAGTTCCTGGATAGGGCTGTATCTGAGATGGTTGGTGGTGGGATTTTTGTAGGTTGATGGTAAGCCCTAACTGGTGAAGGAGATGAATGGTTGTCTGTGTGTGTGTGTAGAAGACATTGGTGAAGTGAACAGGACTTGATAAGCCAGTCGTCCAGATATGGGAAGACATGAATGCTTTGTCTGCGTAGGTGCACTGCGAGGCATTCTGTGAAGACACGAGGTGCAGTTGTTACTCCGAGTGGGAGTACTTTGAACTGGTAATGCCTGTTCTGTATGACAAATCTGAGATATTTTCTGTGTGCTGGATGTATTGGGATGTGGAAATAAGCATCCTTTAGATCTAGAGCAAACAAAGTCTGCTTGTTGTAAAAGTGGTATTACATCAATGAAAGTGTTATGACAGGATGTAACGATTTAGTGGTCTGAGATTTAGATTTGGCCGAAGTGAGCCTTCTTTTTTGGGAATGAGAAAATACAGAGTATATACTCCCGTTTCTGTTTGATGATTGGGAACTAACTCTATTG
The DNA here is from genome assembly GCF_031143425.1 of Pleurodeles waltl. Classification (NCBI taxonomy): domain Eukaryota; kingdom Metazoa; phylum Chordata; class Amphibia; order Caudata; family Salamandridae; genus Pleurodeles; species Pleurodeles waltl. Next base: position 148,714,514 of record NC_090440.1, read on the forward strand.
CTCCTCTCTGAAGGAGAGCCTGTATTTCCTGATAGAAGAGTTGTAAATGTTTCAGAGAGAGTTGGTGTTTTCAGGGTGGTATGTTTGGAGGTGTGGTGATGAGCTCCAGGAAATAACCATGTTGGATAATATCTAACACCCACTGTCTGTTGTTATGTTTTGCCATTTCGGGGGGGGGGGGGGGGGGGGGAGGTGCGGCAAATCGCCGATAGGTGGTGTGTGATTGGGAGGAATGAGAAGAGAGTCACTGCTTAGAGGTGGAAGGGGTGGTACTTGTGGGGGGGCACCTTTTCCTCAACCCATGGAATTTTTTCCCATATATGATCCTCTGTAAAAAGGCGATGGTGACTATTAGTGCCTGAAAGAGGTAGCGGATTCTGATGCTGTATGCCTACTGCCTTGTTTGAAGACAGGTTTGCGAAAGGGGTCTCTGTTGCCAGGATTTTGAAGGGCCCCCATAGACTTTGCAACATCAGCGTCTTTTTCATTTTTACTAGTGCTTGGTCCACTTCTGGACCAAAAAGGTATTCCTGATCAACAGGGGAGTTCAGAAGTGTTTGTTGCAACTCAGGTTTAAAACCTGATATACACAACCATGCGTGTCGTCGTAATAAACACTGGTGTTTATCCCCTGGCAGCTGTATCTGCCGCAACAAGTGTCACGTACTGCGCTGGACTTCTCACCTCTGGATTTCGGATTGGCGAATACACCAAGTCTTCTACAGGTCCTGGATACTCCCAGATAAGGGCGACCCCTTCTAGTAGCCACGGTGCCGCTTGACAGGCTACGCTAAAGCAGACCGTACCCTCCAGAAGGAGTCCCAGAGGGAAAAAAACCCAACACTGGGGAAAAAACCTCTAACAGGAACTCCTGAAGCAAAACAAGAAAAAACAGGACTTGACAACAGGAAACAAAAATAGGCAGTATCCAGGGTAAAAGGCAGGAAAAAAGGAACAGGTAAAAATCTCCCAAGGCAAAAGCAGGAACAAGGAACAGGCAAAAATCTCCCAAGGCAAAAAAGCTGGAGCAAAGAACAGGAGCGAACAGCACAACCAGAAGGAAGTGTTTGCAACGCAAGGAGGAAAAAGACTGACTGACTTATATACTCAGAAAAGGGAAGTGACATCACAGGAAAGGGAAGTAACACCATCTTGGATTGGGAAAAGCCCATAGCCCAGTATAGGAAAAAGGAAGTGGTATAAAAGAAAAACAGAGCATGCTGGGACAAAAACACGAAGAAGACAAGATGGACACAACATGGATAGAGACAGGCAAAAGGACCAACAAAAAACCCACCACCAACAACAAAAGAAGAAAAAAGGCTACAAGTAAATGTAGCGCGTCCGGAAGCGAAATATATGCTTCCCAGAAAGCATAGTCAAAAAGCGCGGGGAACGGCGCTCCGAATATCGGTAGCGCGTTCCACCCGCGAGGACAGAAAGAGACGCCGCGTCAGAGCATAGCGTAGAGTATTAGATATTAACTTGCCCTCCTGTACAAGTTGTTGTCCTTTCTTTTTAAACTCTTCTGGGAGATGTTGAATAAGATCTTCCATCTCGTCCTAGTGGGCTCTATCATATCTTGCCAACAGTCCTTGTGTGTTGCCAATTCTCCAGTGGTTGGCTGCTTGAACCCCCACCTTTTTGCCTGATGCATCGATAAGCTTAGACTTATTGTCTGGAGGAGATGCATCCCCAGAAGTTTGAGAATTAGCTCGTTTACGAGCATTGGAAACTACCATAGAATCTGAGGAAATTTGTCCTCTAATGTAAGCACCATCCGAAGGAGCTGGTTTGTATTTTTTTTAATCAACCCTAAGTGTAATTACTCGTACGTGGACAGGGTCTTTAAAGATTTTGCCTGCATGCCGTGTCATACCCTTTAACATGGACAGGTATTGAGATGCCCTATTGATGGAAGAAAGGGTTTCAAATAAGAGGTCATCTTCTATATGGTCCTTATGTAATGTAAATGTACCTGGTGATATGCAGCCGTCCTAGCAACCAACTCATTGAAGGATGTGGTGTTATCTGGTGGAGATGGTTTCGCTGGGTATTAACCAGTATTTGTACCCCCTGGTGGGTCAATGTCAGTCTAATGGTGGCTGCTGTGTGTCATCATCTCTCCCCTCATCTTCTATATAAAGTTGTGGAGATCCTAATGGAGTTCCCTCTATTAAATCTTCTTCTTCTGAGTTTGAGTGGTGACTGAGGAGAGGGTGGTAAAGGTGGTGGTTCTGGACTGATGGCAATGTCCTTTTTCTTTTTCTTCTAAGGAGGAGGCTGTCTATCAATGACCTCCTCAAATGAGCTCTGCCGCTTAGAGTGAGACGGTTTAGCAACAATCCGGCCAGTTTTTGGTTGAATATGTATAGTATTTTGTTTCAGATCAAGCTTCTCCGCCATAGTTTGTAAAATAGGCCCGGCGCCAAAACATTTATTTTCGATCCGAATGGGGAAACCTTTGATGCGGAAGAGGGCTTGAGTTTCTGTGCCGAAATGGTCAATGCAGACGTTGTTGGGACAGAAGGCAGCTTAGGTTGGGTCGATGCAGAAACCTTTGAAGCCAGTTTATGGGCAGAGTCTTTACGCTTAGGCTATGGTGCCAAGCCAGAAGGCGGGGCATCCTTGGCAACTGTTTGGTGCTGACTATGGCCTGATGGCAGTGGTGGCCCGGTAGCCTTATTTTCAGTCAAAGCCTAGTATTTCTTAGCAGGTGTAATATGGGCTTTTGTACTCACTGAGTGGTATGCCGATGGTACCTCATGTCTGCACATTGGTTTCAGTCTCAGACTCAGATCCAGAATCTGATATGGATAAGGCCTCCTCTTCTGCCACAGAAGCCTCCTGAAACTCTTCCTGTGGCTCGATGTCCTGGAGACCGAAGAAGTCTGGTGACTCCTTGACTTCTTTTTCGCAGCATTTTTTTTTTTTACGCACCTGATGATCCTTCAGCGTTTTCTTGGATTGAAACAATCGACAGGTCTCACAGTTCTCCTTGTTGTGATCAGGTGATAAACAAATGTGACACGCAAGTGCAAGTCTGTGTGTGGATATTTGGAGTGACACCTCTGACAAAAACAGAAAGGTGCAAGTTCAAATCAGCAGCATATTTCTTTTTGGTATCGAAGTAGGGGGAAAAAAATAAATAAATAAAGCGGCCCAACCAGGCAAGTCCTAAAGGCCGGGAGCGAAGTTCGTCGATCCAATGAAGTGTGGTTTGCAAGTGAATTAAACGCAAGGGAAAACAATACCGATGAGTATGGGATTCTAGGTTGCTCTGAAGGGAGGCCGAAACGGTCTCAAACCAGAGCGCAGAAGAACATGTCCGAACCCGATGGTGGAAAGAAAACAAATCTAACAATGGAGTCAATGCCCATGCACAGTATCACCGAGAAGGGTCACTTTACCTCGTGACTCAGATGACTGCTTAGAAGAAAAACAACTTGCACACATCCGGACCCAACACTAGATGGCAGAAATATGCAGAGCATGTGTATCTACAGCCACACATGCCATCGAACACACACGTTAATAACTGGAAGGATGGCTTTGACCACTAAAATTACATTACAGAGTGTTATTGATACATATTTGCTATCTTGGTGCTCAAGACACTAGTATTTACTTCAGGGCAGCTGATACTTTTCAGGTCTGGCTTGGTAGTGCAGCTGTTGTTATATCTTAAGTGACAAATAGAAAATAGCTTTGAAAACACTACTGAGATAGAGGGCCTGGCTCTGCCCAAATATTTGTGGTCCTGAGCACAGGTTTTGATTGGGCTGAAGCTGTGTGCTTCAGCTTGAAAAAGAGCATGTGTAATGCACGTTTTGCCTTGTGGAAAGATCATGCTTAATACAGCAGGACTGAGATGATCATGTTGACAAGTCACTGGTTAGGACTTCAATCTGATCTGTTATGAAAAAGTATGCAAAGACAGGAAGACTAATTTATTTATTGTGAAAACCATATTTTAATGCCAACACGACTTTAAGGGTGGATTGTCACTACATTGTGTTAAAGCTCATAGACAGACGTTTTGTTACATGTAATCTCACATTACCACAGTAGTCAATGGTCTGGTGCTGGGTATGCCCTTTCAAACCCTCAGGATTGAAGAACTGCACTGTGATAACCTTTATTAGGCCTTCTTGAGAGGGGTTGCATATCTATGTTAAATGTAATTTTTATAAATACTTGTAATTTTAGAACTTTATGCCTGTTGGTCACCTTGTGGGAAAGCTTATTCTTAATACAATAGGCTTTGATTTGGCAGACTATTTAATGATAAAGGCTGCAAGTCTTATTGTTTTACTAGGAAAGGTTATGCCAGAGGCCATAGATCTGATCTGTTTGATTATGGAAATATGTCAAAAGCATTAGGCCTGGCTTGTTTATTGTGAAAATCCTATCTTAGTCATTGGGCCTCAAAGAGTGGATTGCCTCGTCATTGTTTTAAAACCTGTAGCCAGGTAGAATCTTACTTGGATGCTCACATGTTATTATAACAAGCAAGGGGTCTAGTGTTGGTTACCTCTCTGCATTACCTGGGGGGGATTTAAGGGATGAGAGGTTATGTACTACAATAATCCTTGTTAGTCCTTCTAGGCCTTCTTCAGAGGGGTTGTATAACGTTCTGCCAACATTAATTTGATAAGTATACTTGATGGCTACCTTGTAGAAAAACGCATGCTCAATACAGTAGGCTTGAGTTGGTTATGGTGATGAGCCAATTATATAGGGTATAGGCATGACTGATTCTTTAGGGAATGTAATGTAAGATGCTATAGGTCTAATCTGTTTAATAAGAAAAATACAAAAACAAAACTAAAAAAGGCCTAGCTTATTTATTGCGCAAATCATATTTTAAACTTTGAGAAAGTGCTTCTTTTTGCATGGTCACCCCCATTTTTTTGCTCATTGGTATTTTTCTGGTTGTTGGACTCTGCAAACTGGGGCACTGCTGTTAGTATAATTAACTTTAGAGTAAGGCCACCATATATGGTGTAAAAATACACCAATACCTTGGAAAAGTTAGACATTACCAGCAGTCTGAAGCACATGTTCTGCCATCCACTAGGTTGATAAAGGAAACATGGCTTCAGGCCTACCTGTGTAGCTGACCCCTGCAGTTTTTACACCTGCAGGAAAACCTGTCAAAATAATCATTTTTTGACAGGACAAACATACTTTTAACTATTGAAGAAGTCATTCCTAAGTAGACCTTGTAACCTATCCGGTAGGGTGTTTTGTATTTAAAAGTGATGAATACAATAATTTAATGTTGACATGCACCTACAGTGTCTGTCCACCCAACACTATCTTCATTGCAAAGGCCTCTAGCTCTCTTATGAGAAAAACTAGATTTCAGTCTAAAATCATAACCCTGCTATCTTCAGTTTTGGACAGGTTACTCGAATAATTCAAACACTGTTTTTAATGTGTATTTACCAATACAACTGTGAAGTCAGAGATTCAATAACTATTTAGGAAAAGCGATTTTAAAAAGTTACACTTTACCTAATTTTGCAATAGGCATATCAGCATAAGCCTGCTGACAGAGGCCCTGCTAGTGACTCCCTTTAATGAGGTGTGAAAACTGCTTTTATCAGTAACAATGGCTAAGCCTTTTCACAGGACAACTTGAATGTGAGTATGTGACAGATATCCACTCAGGAAACACAGCCTTGGGAGAGCCCAGGAATTTCATTAACATGAATGGGACTAGGGTGAGGCCAACCCAATCATAGTTAAGTGTAAAGAGGGATCTGGGGACTTGAAGCCTTTTGTTCTGTAGGCACTCTTTAGCCACTTTGGTACCAGACAAGTGGGAGTGAGAGCTGGCCCCAAACCAGTTTTGTATATCAGAAAAGGAGAGTGCTGCTCACGTCCCTAAATACATCCCTATCTGGCACACAAGCTCCCTTCAGAGGAAGAAAGATTCTGCCACGTTGAATTTGCCTGTGAAAAAAATGCACTGTCAGTTTTCAGGAAGGTAAACAGGATGTGCAGCATAAGTGGGAAGGAAAGCCTCTGGGAACTTTCTTATCTTTGGCTAGTCAGTGTCCACGAGTCACCCCCACCCAATGGCCACAGATACCTACAAACCTGGCACCTCCCCCACAGCTCATCAGAATACTCTTTGGACCTGTGTAAGAACAGAAAAGGACTGAACCTGCCGATTAGGACCTGTGTGGAGCCCTGAAGGGCAGGACATGCTCATAGTTCTACCCAAAACTATGTGCTGTTCCTGAAGTCCTGTGAGCCTTAGAACTAAGAGAAGCTGTACCAGAAACTATGAAAAAGCTATGACTTGGTAAACCTTTGTACTTTTAGGATCTTTTGGACCACAAGGTTATAGTGTTTCATTTCAAAGAGATTTCATCAGATACAGCTTAAGCAAGGTTTTTTATGTCTGTTACTTAGTTAGAAAAACCTTATCGGTAGATGATATGCACTGCAATAATCCTTGCTGAACCCTCTTATGAGGACCTGGCAGGTATAGTTGTCCGTCATGTCCTAGTAATAAAACAACATAAAACCCTACAGACAAGTTTCTTTGAGGCAGCCCTCTTATGTCAGTTCCGGGGTCATTTACATTGTTGTTCTCCATATGACAACATACTGCATGGGCAAATGGGTTGGCCCATGGCTGCCACTGGCTGACCTGTGAGTAAGTGCATTCTTACCTCATCACACATGCAGAGCCACCTGAAAATGAATACACTTCAGTGTCTGAGCTAGTGACTAGTCATCTAGTTTTCCATTTCTTTCCTTTATAGGTCCCATTCATTTATTTCCTTACCCTTTATTCTACTTCTATTATTGTAATCTAGCTTCCCTATGCTTGTTGAATGTGTTGGTCTGTTTTAGTGAATGAAATCAAGAATGAGGCTGAAGGTCGATGAATGGGTCTGTGAGTGACAGAGTAAATGCATTACAATATTTAAGTGTCTACACCCACCAAAGTAAGAAGAGGCACTGTCTATTATAAGCAAGATCTACTAGAATTGACAATGCTTTTTGTTTTAAATGCCTCCATCACTGCTACTTTGATTAAAGCTACCAAAAGGAGACACCTACTACCCCACTTTAAACTAAAATATATGCAAATGTAGAAAAGCATTTGCTGTTTGTGTACAGGAAATTGTACTTTTAAACTAGGATTTAAAGTGCCATGTCTTCAAGAGAGGGGACGAAACAGATACTTTACAAGGAAATAATACTGATGATGGAGGTCATGCTAAAAGAAATATCTATGTAACAACTAGAATTTTTCGTATTAAGTAGTCTTTTTAAAGAATGGTAAACTTACCATCTTCAAGTTTTCTTTTGAGGTCTTCAATTTCCTTCTGAAACTGCCGCAATAGAGCATCCTTTGGATCTTCATTAATCCTGGCTTTATTCTTAATATTTTTGGCACGGTTAGCATATCGTAATGTGCTGATTGTTTCATCATAATTATAGTCTGCAGGTCCAATGTTTGCACACTACACACGAAACACAATGATGGCACATTATTATACATAACTGGAATAGTCAAAGAAGTCTCACAAAAACACAAGTCAGTTAAGAGAAGTGAAGAGCTGGCCCAGATAACATTACAACCATCGAGTTACTGGACTCAGTCCAGTTCAGCGGAACAGAGAGTTGTGTCTTAAAGTGAATTTAGTGCCATTATCGTTTTTGATTTTGTGCATCAAACTCCCTTCAATAAAGACAATAAACCATTTAGGAAAAAACTAGCAAGATAAATCATAATTTTATTTATAAACAAATCCTGTCAATGTATATCCACACATTATTGTACAATACACTGCCACCTTCTGCAAAAATTCAGACTACTGGTATCAAAACTTTGTGTGCTCATTCTGAAACACATAGCGGCGACCATATGAATTTTACTATTGACTAAGTAGACAGAAAGGACATCTAAACATTGAAACATGGGGACTAATAGTGCCAAGTGAAATGAAATATAATCTGTGTGGCTTAGTCATAAATGTTAACTGAGAATTAACGTACCTTGCTGAGATAAGTTACTGAAGGTTAGGAAAAGGTTACAAAGCTTAGGCCTCAATTATAGTTCAACACCTCCAGCAACAACTTTCATCAGTTAAGCCTACAACAACTCTATGACAACACACGACAGAAATATAAACAGGAATCATTCCAACACGAATAGCTGTATTTCAAATTCCTACCATCATGGTTTTGGAATTGCCACCCAAGGAATCCTGAAGCAGCCGAGTCAGTTTAGAATTACGATATGGTACATGGGTACTCTTTCCATCCACCAAGGCAGAAATTACATTACCAAGAGTCGAAAGGGAAAGATTAATTTTGGTTGCTTCTTTCAGACGTTGCCCAGTTGCACCAGTCTTTCCTTGTCTTTCTGACCCCTAAAGCATAAACAAAGGGATATGTGGTGACAAACAGGAAACACAATTACATAGATGAAATATACAATTCTTAACAGATCTCCCAACACATTAAACCAAAAGACGGCTAAAAGCAAAGTAATAAAATGTATTACATTCATAATAACCCACTTTTAAGAAACCACCCCTTTAATCCAACTAACTCACTAACATCTGCAGCTTTACTAAGGCTATCACACTGCTGTTCATTATTGGCTTACTGCAAATATTACATGAATAATAGACAAACAAAAGAGAATCTGGAAGAAAGTATTTATTTACCTGTAACTGCAGTTCTCCAACATCGGTATCTTTTATATATTCATATGCTTCAATCGTTGCCAGTTGTCAGGCTGAGATTTCTAGGTACACTAACATAGCAGTATACAATGTAAAATAAGCAGCAAATTATAAACATTTCAAAAAAGGCCATAGGTCTAAAACAGCCAAAAATCTTCAGTACATCCACTTCATCTGAAAGAACCTAAACCTCAGTCAATGAGGTAGAAGCGTAAGCTACCCTACTCCCCCAGAGGCTACCATAGCTCAGATTTTGAAGCACAAGTCTGAGAACAAACATTATGTACCTCTAACCGAGGAGGAGAGAGGGTTACGTGTGAATACATAAACAGATCCCAATGTTGACGAATTGGATTTACCGGTAAGTAACTAATTTCTTCTCCAACACTGGATCTTTTATATATTCACATGCTTGAATCAGAATAGCAAGCAGTATAACTTATAAAATACGTCAAAGTGGGAAGCAGACTCACCTTTAATGAAACAGGTTTCCCAAGACTGCCGGTACCACTGCTGTGTCAGCTTCTGCATCCACATCTAGGCAGTAGTGCTTTCTAAATGTATGCCTGTTCCTTCATGGTGGCTGCACAGCAGATGTCCATAGAGTGCTGTAGTTGAAGCCATGCCCCTGGTAGAATACGCTCTCACACTTCCCTGGAGAGGACGCTCGGCTTTGGCATGACAGAATGCAATACATGCTGAGAGTCAAAGGTGCGATCCCCTGTTTGGCCAGGGTTTGACCTTTTGTGGTAGCATCAAGATGAAGCAGCAGAAGAATATTCCAGGCCACTCTTGGCCAAATGTAACAGATATGGAAGGGCATAAGTAGGGTTTATTTAAAGTGGGTGATGACCATTGTTCCTGTACCAGACACCGAAATGTTTCAAATTGGCATTAAAAGTTGTTACATTCCTGAGATAAATCCAAATGGCCAAATTCTACATGGGCAGGTACCATACTGTCAGTGACTTTGGATCATGGGGGACAATTTCACTATGATGTCGGTAAAGCATCCTAGGATGCACCTTCAAAGGAATGGTGTACTGACAACTGGCGAGTCCACGTCAGAGCAATGAGGATCATTGTGTAATGAACTATCTTCACCTACATTAACATCTTGGGAATCAGGGTAAAAGGAGAAAAGGCGTAGTCAAATATCTTGGACCAATTGATCAAAAAGCATTGCCCATTGTCCCTGGATGCTAGAACCTGCTTGCGAAGTACAGGCATTTCCTGTTTTTCGGAGTGTGGGTTGACCCAACTGAATGAAAATTATCCACCGGTTTCAGTTCTACCTCTGACTGGGAAGTCATGATAAATCGACATTTGCCTGCTGAGTGCATCCTCCTTGCTTGGATATGTAGAACATGCATATTGGGTTGTCTGTTCTGACTAGTACTGATGGACCAGCCAATCTGGGGAGGAACCCTTGTAAACCTAGTCAAATGGTGCGGAGTTCCAACACACTGATGTGTAGCCTTTTCTCTGCATCTGACCAGAGGCCTCTAGTTGAAAGTTCTAACAGGATGGCTCCCCATCCGTCCATGGATGCATCCATGGTGAGTATTAACCTTTCTGTTATTGGCAGAAAAGAAAGACCTGCATTTAAACTGCTAAAAACCTTCACCACATTAGAGCTTTCTTCAAGTGCTTTGTGACACAGACCATATCTTCCCCTGAGCCTTCTATCTGTTTCCATTCCAAATCCAGCTCTTGCTGAACAGATCTCATATGGAGCCTGCAAAACAGAAGGAGGCCTACACATGATGCCATCAGACCAGCAAGGTATTTTATTGCCTCACTGTGATTAATTACTTGCCAGCAATAGTCTTTGCCATTGTCTGTAATTTTCTTATCCTTGAAGCCGATGGAAAAGCTTTTCCCAAGTGAGTGACAAGTATCACTCTCAGAAACTGGATCGTTGTCTGGGGTTCCAACAATGATTTTGTCTCTGTTCAAAGTGAGACCTAATATCCCTAAGAGACTGATGCAAACATTTGTAGACGCTTTTGCTCTTTCCCTGGATGGTGTTTTTACTAACTAGTCATCCAGGTATGGGAACACCTGGTGAACTTCTCGTCTGAGAAAAGCCCCAACTGGAGTGAGGAATTTGGTTAATATTTGTTGCACTGATTTGAGTCCAAAACACAGCACCTTGAACTGGTAGTGTTGACCCACCAGTGAGAATCGGATGTCCTTTTTGTGCTTTCCATGAATGGGAATGAGGAAGTATGCATCCCAAAGGTCCAGAGAAGTCAAAAAATACACTTTCTGTATCACCTGGAGGACTTCTTGCAAAGTAATCATTTGAAATTAATGTTTCTTTATAAACTTATTTAGCTCTCTCAGATCCAGTACTGCTCTCCGTTGACTCACCTTCTTTTTGATTGGGAAGATTGTGGAATAAAACCTTGGTTCCTTTGCGATTTGGGGACAATGGCTATGGCTCCTTTAGAGGGAATCATGCGAATTTCCATTTACAGCTCCTTCAAATGAAGATAATGTTCCTTTTCTTGATGAACAAACTGGGGGTCTCCGGATGAAATCCAACGCATGAACTGATTGAACAATTCGTATCACCTATTGGTCTGATGTTATGTTCATGCATACAGGAGCAAAAAGGGAAATTCTCCCTACCCCCCCTCAACCCCAAACGTCTGCGGACCAGACAGAACAAGGGCTGCAAGAAGAAAGTCAAGCTCTTGTCTGTCATTGGTTTGTGCTTCTAAAGAACCTATTTTCATTTTAATGCCTTGCAAAACTTCATCAACATGCTTACCAAAAAGAGTTAGCCCATCAAAGGTCATATCAAGGCTTTTAGATTGGACATGAGTACAGAAGGCTTTGGATTTTAACCAGCCCAGTCTCCTTAGTACAGTACCTCCTGCCAATGCCAACTGGCAAAAACCTGTATTCGAGGCATCCATTGCTGCGTCAATAATTAAAGAAGTTAGTTCTCCTTCCTTTAGAATATCTCTTGCCATTTCCGTCTTATCCGCAGGAATAAGTTCCAGTAACATCTGGATCATAACGTCCGAGGCTCACCAGGGCATTGGCTGTCTTAATTGACGTTGCTGCCATAGAGGAAATTCTTTGACCCAGACTGTCAATTGCTATCCTTTTTTGGTGGACTAGATTAAGGGGTTATTGGGGTATTGGTTCTTCTTTGAGCTGCTTAAGCAATTACTGAATATGATCAAGTATGACTAATGAGGCAAGCCAGAACTAAATCCAGGGCCTATTTTTTCTCCAGGCAAGGTTTCATTGTTGGGTCAGTAGCATGTGTCTTCATTAACTTTATGATCAGACATAATCAAGAATGGATATGAACTTAACATATTTCCAAGGTTGCTCTTTAAAGTCATAAAGAAAGCATGGTTCATCTACAGATGTCACTAGTAGATTTAATTTGTGGCAGCTCTTTTAATCAATTAATGCCATTGAGAGATATTATCTGTACAATCCTGTGGAATTTGCCATCATTTCCACTTGGAAAATTAAATTCTTGCCCATTATCATCTCTTCCATCATCGTCTGTGGTAGCTCTCCTTCTCATCAAAATATGTAAAATCATTAGACTTCTGCATGGGCCAATCCCTTTGGTGTTGGAGGAGGAGGTAACAGCGATGGCTGGAGAGGAACTGAAACTGGTAAAGGAGCAGGTTAAGGAGGTGGGAGGATAGGTGTAGCAGGAAACCCAATGTAAGGTTAAGTAGTTGTCTGCTGCGTTAATAACTAGGGCCACTGAATTTAGGTGATTGTGCGGCTGCTGTGATTTTTGCAAAATTGTAGATTTGCCGTATTCCTACCTAATTAATCATCTACTGCATAATCTGCAGATTTTAACCAAAAACATTTTCTTGATCAAACTATCCAAAATTTACTAAAAATGCAGTGCCACATGCTGTTGAGCTCTGGATGGCCCTTTGCAAAGGTTGACTGGTCACATTTCAGTAGCTCATTGCTATATTTAGGTGTTAAACTGGTACTAATAAACTGCAACTAGTGCCCAGACAGTGTTAACAGATTTCAAAATGATTAAATAATGACTTAATACTATCACAAAATGTGTTGCATAATTTGCCTTTTCTAGCTGCATAATTTACTTACCCTCGAAGCATAATTTGGCTCTCCGCTGCCGCATAATTCTGGTGGCCCTGGTAATAATTACCGAAAGTATCCATCATCTATTTCAACATTGATAAGAAGTCCATTGGCACTTGCACCACATCTATTTCTCCATAATATTAAGGTGGTTTCTATCCTATATCAATTCAAGTACTCGCAGACTTGTATTCTTGCTGGTAGACATATTTGCTGTAGGACTCCTCGCCATCCATTGCTTCCTTTCCAAAATCTCGCCGCATCTCACATCTAATTGTGTAAGGCTGTAAGCTTTCAGTTAGGCATAATCACTAACCTCTTCTTCTTGATCTGACTGCAATAATTGAACTAGAGGTAAATCAGTCATCCATAACTGGTAAAAAAAAAAAAAACTCCCATCTTTTACATTGACTGCGTGGTCCTTTGAAAACGTCTTCTTTACAACAGGTGAATCTCGTTAGCACCTAGATGCAAACTTATCTGGCTTGTCACAACATGAGGTAGCTGCAAGCGCTGTCCAAAATAAATAATGCTCATGAAACTGTACAAGTCTGCTCTTGTGCGCTACATTTATGGAAGAGCTCAACACTCTTTTGTAGGCACTGGAACACACGGATCCAGGACAGTTAACACCAATCATCCATGATTCGTACTACTGTGTCCAGTCCTTCAATGAATACCTGCATTAATGGTGCCAAAATGGGTTCAGAGATTCAAAAGGCAACACCATTAAACACAGACTACTGTGGTGGGAAAGTAGCGGATCTGAAAGAAACCCTACCAAATGTCCATGTAGTTGGAATACATGTTACAGGCAATACCTTGGCTGAAGAAACAGCCAAATCAGCAATAGATACGGCTTCTGTTGCTGCAATAACTCGTTTACGGACGAGGTTGGATGATAAAACATTGGCTGCTGTGGAAGATTCGGCTGAAAGCAAGCTGTTACTGTTGGCACCCTTGGTGTGGTTTCCCCTGTCTTTTTGCCTCTGCTTCTTGTATTTTTGACCTTGTGCTGGATTTCGTTTTTGCTCGTTTTTGGTACTCTGGGCACTTTACCACTGCTGACCAGTGCTAAAGTGCAAGTGCTCCCTATGTAAATTGCGATTATGATTGGTTACCCCTGATTGGCATATTTGGTTTAATAGTAAGGACCTAGTAAAGTGCAGTAGAGGTGCCCAGGGACTGTAAATCAAAAGCTACGAGTGGGCCTGCAGCACTGACTGTGCCACCCATCTGAGTGGCCCTGTAAACATGTCTCAGACCTGTCACTGCAGTGTCTGTGTGTGCAGTTTTGCAATGCCAATTGGACCTGGCAAGTGTTCCCACTTTAGCAACACAAAAGGATGATGGACAGAGTGCTGAACAATGCAAACACTCACCCCCAGTCACAGATCTGGGTTTAATCCATCGTTCTTTTGCCTACCATGCCACCCCAGTTTGGACCCAGCCAAATGCAAATCAGTCTTGACCCTGTTCCTCATGGGAACAGTCCAAGCCGAACTGCCAAGCCAGGTCCTCACTGGACCTGAAACAAGCATCCTGGGACCGGTTTCAGGGTTTCACCCTTCATCAGACAGGCTAGCTTGAATCCAGTGGCACAGTGAGCAAGGCCCAAAACCTTCCCTTTTACTACATGTAAGTCACCCCTAAGCTAGGCCCTAGGTAGCCTCATGGGCAGGGTGCAATACAGTTAAAAGGTAGGGCATGTACTAGTGTGTTTTACATGCCCTGCTAGTGAAATACTGCCAAATTCGGTGTTCACTATTGCTAGGCCTTTGTCCCCCACAGGTGAACATGCGGATTGCCTTGATCAATAGGAACCTCTGCCAAGGAGAAGAGCTGAAGAACTGTGAGGAGGAGTACTGGCTATTTGCTGTGTGTGCTTTGCTGGGTTGGCCTAAAGATGCTGCTTCTACCTTAGCGAGGACAAAAACTGGACTTTGCTGTGTATCTTGCTTGTGAAGATTCTCCAAGGGCTTGGACTGAGCTTGCCTCCTGTTATGAAGTCTCAGGGACAACAAAGACTTCATCTGCCAGCACCTGGGCTCTCTTGCTGAGACCCAGTGACTTACCAAGTAGTGCCACATCCAGTCCCTGGAAGGAGAAACTGGCACAACCAGATGGAAAATCCATGCACCGGAGCCGAGCGGCAGAAAAATCAGTGCCTGCCCCACGGCTGAAAAAAATCCATGCAGCGCCGGTAAAAATGATGCATCGCCAGCTCAGCGCGGATTCATCGCTGCGATGCTTCCGGATTTTCCACGCATCGTCCCTGGGTGCAAAAATCTTCAACATCGCTGCACGGACCCGAGGCAAGTCGTTTAGAAATCGAAACATTGCTTACCTGGCAGGGAAAGAATCGACACACTGCTTCACTTGGGAGTAAGGAATTGATGCATCACTTACTTTCCCGATGCACACTTGGCTATTTTTCTTAACTGGTGTGGAGTAATTTTGTGGTATTTTCACAGTGTACGATGTGTGTTTGTGCAAATAATGTACACATTGCCTCTGAGATAAGCCTGACTGCTTGTGCCAAGCTACCAAGGGGGGTGAGCAGGGGTTATCTGAGCTGTGTATCTCCCCTACTCTGACTAGAGTGAGGGTCCCTCCTTGGACAAGGTGTAAACTTACTGCCAACTATAGAGCACATTTCTAAAACAAGCCCGTGGCATATCCTGCCAAATATTCCTACTGCATATCTAGCCTAAATACTGCCCTAGTAACAATACCAGGAGTGGGTGATCCTGTGATCCTCAACCAAGACCAATGACCTGAGTTGATTAAAGCAGTGCACAAGAGATTTGCTTCTACCCATGCTTGTGTGGCGACTACTTTTTTTTCTACTACAATTATGCTACTGGTGGTCAGGTCTATACAAACAGAATGTCCACTGGTGTGACATGTCAGCAAAAAAAAAGAAAGAGTTCTCCGTCAAACGCCCACCGCAGACACCCCTCTTAATTTCTAACAAATCTCTATAATGTGTGTACTTGAACCATTGTGGTCCCCGGAGTAGTGCATACAAATAAATTTTAGTTGCTGACGACTCATGTTCTGGATTTCTATAGGTATGGCCACAACGCTCAGCTGACGCTCAAACTGTGATTTAAAGATCTGCAAGTCTTTATTGGCACATATGCAGCTGCGGCTTTCCACTTGGACCAGGGCCCTGCTTTCGCCACAAGGGCATTCAGAAGTGTAGCAGTAACATTATTTAGGAAATTGTACATTCTGCATTTAAACCAATGTGGATCAAACAACTTAATAGTTCAGGACCTTTTGATTTCCTATGGTATACGTTAAGCATTTAAATCTAGTTTCAGAATTCTTCAGAATTGATAAATATAATGAATACAATTATTCCGCTGCTTTGAGTAGTTTTCTAAATTATGTTTTTAGATTGCAAATGTAAAAAATAAACATTAATCAGAAATCACAATACTGTTTCCAAATAATAAATTCAGATTTTTATAATATCTGCTCTTTGTTTATGTTGGTCCAAAAAAAGTCTCATTGTCCACGAGGAGTTCGTAATATTAAAAAAAAGTGTTGTAACAAAACTGTAAAATACAAAACAGATTTACAAACTAGCACCTATTCACATAAGATTATCCAGTTCACAAGCTAAAAAAGTTATTCAACTTAAACAGATTTCTAGTAATTGGATAAATGTGGTCTTGGGAGTAAAGGAAGTGGTAAATAAACAAGCCTGGCAAAGCCAATAGGTATGGCTCTGGTTGGCAGCATTCTGAGTTTGTCATGGTATGTGTAAAACTTTAATGATGGAGATGCTGCCAGGCCATTGCCAGCACAAAACAGATTAACAGTAAACATCAACTAAAAAGCAAAAATAGTTGTTTGGTTTCAAAAGGCTCACATTGCCAAAGTAGTTCCTAGCGCTGAAAATAACTACTTTGAATGTAGATGTGCTCCTTGGGATAGAGCAGAACATTGGCACTCACAGTGAAACACTTTACCTTGCCCCAGCCCTTACCCCTAAACATAAACCAAACCCAAACCCAACCTACTTCTTAACCCAATTCCTTGCCCCAATCCTACTGTGTGCACTTTTTACACTACTTTTTCAACTTTTTAAATATTTCTGTTTGATATTATCTACAATTTTGTCTCTATTTTTGTTACTCTACCTTTTTATTTATACATTTCTACCTCAAACCGCAAAACAAATTACAACATGCACAGTATGAAACCCATGGCAATTCCTGTTCATGTTTCAGAAAATATGTATTACTTACCGCAAGATCTACAAGGTGCAGCTTGCCCATTCGAACATGAATGTTTCCATCAACCCCCTTCTCACTGCATTCAATGGTAATTGTAAAGATCGCATGGGAACGAGAGCTATGCTCATTCATGTTTGTGGCACCAACAGAACCTTTAAAAGGGAAAAAGCTACTTTAATACATGCTTATATAAAGTTAAAATAACAGGATAAAACAATCATCCCTAAAGGCCCAGTCAAATTCAATAAATTATCAGACTTTGACTCTAGGGTGAACAGGAATACTTACTAAATTTCGGGGGAAATAAAACACAGCATGTCAAAGAACTGAACACTTGCACTAATTGAGTTGGAAAAGATATGACTTTTTTTTTCATATACATTTCGCATTTTATTTGTAAAGAGATTCTGTAGTAACTCAGATGGTAATACTTCAGAATTGTACATTTATTTAAAAAAATAATAATAATAATTCCTTAACAAAGCAACCAAATTGCATTATGGATTCACTTTCCAATACCAAATTGCATTAGGGATTCAATATGTGCACATTACTTTTCAATAAGCAGAAGGGATCCATTAAGTCATTAATTGGGTAAGAGATGTTGTGGTGCTGAGCTAAAAAGAAATCTACAAACAAAGTTGGTTTATCTCCACAAACCAAGTATTGTCTAAAACAAGAAAGAAATTGTCTGACACTGTTCACTGGGTTGTGAGGGCATGCAGGACCAGGCAGGAGCTACCGGACCTCAACCGTGGGAGATAATGTTGTTTGACACTGCTGTCCCGGGTCCCATCCTACTGTGGGCCTGGAGACTGGACAAAGTGACTTCAGGGAAGCAGCATGGTGATGCTTAGCACTCAAAAATGACCAAACAGACACAATAATATTAATGTCCAGTGCTTGCCTTTACAATAAATAAAAATACTTTAATAACACTGCACAATTTAATAATCACACAGGTCAGTATTCCCGAGTCCAATCCCCCTGAAGGCGCCACACCCTGCCCACTCCTGCTAATATATCCTCACAGATAGTGTACCTCTTAACTGTGGATTCCCTGCTCTTTGTGAAATTAGGACTGGAGTGACTCAAGCTCAGTTGCAATTTCTACGTGCCCAAAGCAAAGTGAGATCAGTTTAAGTTTGGTTTTGCCCCTCCTCCGTACAGGTTAAACTTCAGAGTCCTCATTCACTGCATAGTATTGGAAGTGGCCCTCCCACATACCTGAAGGGGTCACAGTGAGCCAGCAAGTCCATGGAGTGTCAAAGCCAGGCACAGGCTTTGACTAGCAGTGCACTTACCTACTTTGGTCAGAGCAGTCGCAATACCGGGACTTATGCAGGTGCAAGCATGGCTGAGCAGTCTTCGACTGATGTGGTGGGCCGAGCAGGTAAAAAGGGTTAGTCAGCAGCAGTCTTGGAGGTTGCAGTCACGATCAGATCGGCAGTAAGTACAGCCCCATCTGTGCCTACAGCACTCAGGCAGTTGCCGCCTTTGTCCAGGCCTGCAACAATTAAGCAGTTGTAGCCCTAGTCTAGGCTGAAGGCATGCACACAGTATCAGCACTCATCCAGGACGACAAGGGGCAGAGTGCAGCGTTTCCCACCAGAAACAGATGAGAGACCAGGGGAGGCCCACAAGCACAAAGGTCCTACCTATAACATTCTCAAGCACTTTTCACTCTGTGGACATCCCACAGGCATTGGGAAGTGCTGAGCCTCTCTCTCCCTTGACAGTCTCTCCACCTACAGGGCCAACCAGACTCCTTCCCACTCTCAGCAGGCAGGTGGGTTTCTAGGCCCTCTTGGCACATCCAACGTTTTTCCTGTAGGAAGGTCAAGCTTCAGGTGATGTCCCCTAGTCTCTGGGAGACTGGCCAGTACACAGTCCTCTAGTTGCACAGCAGTCCTTGAGTACTCTGTGGATTTCTCACTCTCTTGGTCAAACAGGACATGAGACAGGCACAAAGTCTGGACAGGGGACTAGGATCCATGGTCTCAGACTGTGGAACCGGTTTGTGGTGGTTCTCATTTAACTGTCGTCCTCCATCCTTGATCACCCATAAGAGAGTAAATATGATGTTTTTGCATCCGGGCTATCATCAGCCCAAATGAAGGAGTGATCAGGGGCATTCAAAAGGGCAAGCCTCACCTAGAATCTTCCTCAACTTTCACAACATAGTCTGCAGACTCACCAGTCACCTCTACAATCCACCAAATGTGAGAGACCCTTGCAAATCAAAAGGCCTCATGGCATTTCTAAAGGTATACTTGTCTTCATGTACTTTACTTCAGTGACTGGCTTTCATCCCTTGAGCTACAGGAACACAGGTAATACACTGCTACTGTCTAGGAGCATGGTTCTGGACCTACAGCTTGTACTAGGCCAGACAAAGGGTATCTAAATTGGATCATGCTAGACTCCATTACTCTGACTCACTCACACACCATGCATGTGTTACTCTTTCTACACATGCACATGCTTTATACGCATACATGTAGTAAGCGCAAGGGTCTGGGCATGGACATAAAACATTAATTTTATACGGCAGGGTTGGGTTAAAAGGCTTGAACTCAAATAACACAGATAACACAGATAAAAATGTCTGGTGATACTTTTAATTTCACTTAAGCTGCTATGCTGACGCAACTCTATGCAATGTACAGACGAGAGGGACAGAAGTCCACTTCCAGCAATGAGGGCATGTTTGGTGCGCCCCTCCAGGACAAAGAACAGGTTCAGGACCTCACGTAGTATGCTTTCATTAGTATAATTCTGGTGCAAGAATAAAATTCAGAATACCAGACATTCACACAGTTGGGCGCTCACAGCAGGGGAACACTCCCGTATGCCATGCAGGACACAATCCCAACAGAAGTTAGGATAACATTGCCCAATTGCGAGTAATAATGCTTTAAGTCAGACTACGTTATAAGAAGGTCAACCTATAGATAGTATGTCCCTATTTCTAGTGGTTGAAAGACTTCCGAAGAGCCCATCACAAGGAGAATCATAGTCAAAATACATCATGTTTTTGCTCCATTAAAAGGCTCCATGATGCCATTATCAGAGGGGATAAGAAATTACAATGCAGCCCCATTATAGAAACAATCAGGATAATGCTAAACTGACTCCAAAAGACGCAGAAGCCTTGAAGGGACTGGAAAAGTACAGAGTTTGTTGCAAAAACCCTGAGTGGAGGGCTTATCTCTCTTTGGTGAGACACACACTGGTGCAACTGTTGAGCTAGGTCTGGCGTATTCTTGGAATCTGGAAGCATGGAAAACAGAGAACAGTAAGATCCTCCAGATGCAACATGAGAACACTGCATATTTGCAAGATAATGGTTGAGCTTTCTTTTTGCTGGCCACGCTCCAGCAGAACTAAGTAGTAATACCTCTGGCTGAAGCCTCACAGGTGAGTGACTTTCTTGGCTGTGGATAGCAGCTATTCTCAGTGGATTTGGCCAAACAGTTTTGGGCACACTTTACAACTTTTTCTTCAGGTGTGACAGACTTGTTTTGGTGCAGTTGCGGTGTTCTTTGTTCCATTGTACCACACAAGAAACATGAGAGGACAGAAGCTGTCCCAAAGGCAACCTTCTAGATTAACTACTCTAATGACCTTCAGTGGTCACCGATACAACCAGAACAATTTGACAAAACCATTATATATTTAAGAGATCTCTTACTGATGAGTGTAATAGATAAAACAAACCTAAGATTAACCCTGATACATAGGTAGTCTGTGAGCACCTAGCATACATCTGCAGCCACCAGGTTAAGAAACAAATTGAGGGAGAGAAAGCGGTGAGATGCAGAGAGGAGGGTGGGTGGACTGATGTAAGTTCCAGAATACTGCATTTTTTAGTTAACTGGAAGACTGGGTTTCCTCGGCAAACCTGAAAAGGCACATTTTGGTGTGATCCCAACAGCGAACAGGGGAAGCTTGTTAGGGGATGTGCTGTGGTCAATCCAACTGTGACTCAAAAGAACTCTTCCAAATTTCAGATTCTCTTTGTTGATTTTTAGAAAATGTAAAGAAGGAAACTCAGGAGGGAGACCATCTACAACGGATTTGAAGGGACAAAAAAATGTCATCCAAACTACCAATGTCTCTCAGTGTGCACACAACCCTTCAAATACATAATAGAACCTCACTGTTCCCTCCCGCCTCCCTTTCCCCAAATGAAGGCAAATCAGTGCCACTGGCACAAGACTCATGTACAAACAAGCATAGGCAAGATCAATAATTTTGAAGTTGACTCAAAGCTTTTTGGTTTTAGTACAGCTTTATTTAGGAGGAGCTGCCAAGGCCCGCCAAAAAAAAAAAAAGCATTGGCAAAGTCAACAGGTCTCACCTTTTGAACGTATTGGCTTTGCCAGTGCGGTTAGGCTGTTTGCCAAGTGGAACATCAACAAAAAACAGACCTGCAATGACACGGCCAACGCTGCCGGTCTGGTCATTCTGCAGGTGCACGCATGGGTCACCATGCATGTCCATGCCTATAGAAAAAGACAGGCTCCTGTTTTGTGGTGGATGCCATTTAAATCGGTACTAAAAAAAAAAAAAAAAAAAAAAAGTTAAGCATACAAAAACTCTCTCTTAGGCCAGGTTAGGGCAGGTGGGGTAAAGCGGCACAAGAAGAGCAATTTAGAGTCGGGCAGCACATGAGAAAGACAGAACACCACACAAGAGAGAGGCTACAGCACAGAGAGGGCAGGGGAGGGAAGCAGCACACAAAAGTAAGCACTCTCATGAATTGGTGAAAGAAAAGGAAAATGCAGTGCTCTAAAATCAAACAAACACAAATGATGGACGTAATGCGGAACCAATCAAACATTCAACCTGGGTTTAATCCATCAATTCTTTTGCTCACCATGCCACCCCAGTTTGGACCCAGCCATATGCAAATCAGTCTTGACCCCGTTTCCCATGGGAACAGTACAGCCAGAACTGCTAGACCAGGTCATCTCTGGATCGAAACAAGAATCCTGGGACCAGTTTCAGGTCTAAAGTTGAGCCGTGGAAGAATACAAGTCTGCCAAGCATGGATAGTAAAGACTATGGTACAAGGGAGTGACAAACTTAATGGACAAGGCAAGCAATCAAATAAGAAGTTAAGAGTGACAAAGCCAAGCAATAGTAAACAACGGGGTGGGCTTTACGCCCACTTTAAGTTTTGGTACACTCAAAATAGGTTTTTCGCAATAAGAAAGCTTACAAGGTCTTGTAGGCAAGACATAAAAATAAACAATTGCTGAAAGCAAAAAGATATTTTTTGGCGTCACAATGCACACTTTACCATAGTTGTCCCTGGAAACTGCAGGGAACTACTTTTGTGTATGTGCTCTCTGTGAAACAGTATTAATATTGGATTAATGGATTCTGATGCACACAACAATACAGTTATATACACTAACGAAATCGCATCACCATTACTGGATTCTCCTGTCATGAATTTTCCATCAACCCCGGCACGTAGATACATGGCCAGGAAGGCTTTGAGACCTAAGCCGGAAGTTAATAACTTATAGGTCACAGATGAGGTAACACTTAGCCGGCAGGCAAACGACAAAAGTTTCAGATCCCAAGGATAGGCACAGTAACACCACAATGGTACCCGGAGACTGACCCCAATAAACACATGACTAGAGGGATGCGTGCATTACCCAAAACACCATAAAGTTAGGTGCTGCATGTAGTTAGAAACCCCTAGCCAACCAGAACACAGCACACAAAGCACATGGGGAGACCATGCGTCCCTCAAGCCAGACATCTTGACACATACTCAATGGCCCACATTGTGTTCACCCTAGGTCGAGGGTCCACCTGCATTTACTATCTGGAAACTATATTTATGATTCCATGATGACTGTTCGTATTTTTACCAAGAAATAAATGTTTTTATTGTTTTTTTGTACTCAGGGAAATGTATAAAAACCTGCTTCAAATCCGATGTACTTTGAAAGACAGTCCTCAGGCCATGGTTCTGTGACCAGCCGTAATTTTTTAAAAAAAGACGAGAGGAGTCTGTCAAAACAGGACGGTTTGTTTAATTAAAGTCTCATTCGAGCAACATTTTGGCGAGCCAGCCAGGAGCGGATTGGTACCTCAAACCAGACTGCGACTGAGACAAGGGGACCCGACCCGGACAGATTCACATCTATGCAACAAGAAAGGTGAACAGACGCTGCAATTGATTGGAAGTTCTGCTGAATCCGCAAGGCAGAGGTCCATCACCGTCAGAAGTGTAAGAGACTACATCACAGCCTTAGCCCTAGCAGTTGGCATGTGGCAAACTAGGAAAAAGCGTAGCTGAATGATTCACAGAAGACACCTTTGTTGATCATCAGTGTCAGGGAACAAGACAATTTTTTTTTTTTTGTTGTTGTTATTTTTGGGTTACTGATTGCTTGGACTGCTGGGCGTGACACAGATGGTACGCATGAGGCCCTGGGTATGACATAGGGTCAACACCCCTGCCGTAAGAGGTGTTTTTCGCTTGGACCGCTGAGCGTGACAAAGATGGAACACATAGGCTCTGGGTATGATATAGGGCCCACACGTCGATCTTACTCAGCTAAAGAGGCTTTCTCAATTCTAATGGTTTCTTAACACTGCTAGTATCTGAAAAAAGTGAGTTGTGTTCGTTTGGACCACTGGGCATGACACAGATGGTACGCAGGACCCCTGGTTGTGACAGAGTGTAATTCGGATGTTAGGGAACCAGAGCGCTTGGGATCTAGGAGATTAGGCATAGCTTATGTCTGGCCAAGAAGGACCTATGTTTGTTGAAGTTATTCCTTCCTTTCTCTGGATAAATTATTATTATCCTTACCCGGGAGCTGGTATTGACAAGATTATCAGGCCCACTCAGTCCTGAGTACTACACAGCACTTTCCCCTGGTAACAGGATAACATGCGCTGGGAGCATGCTAAGGTACTTCTGACAGGCTCCCTACATTTATTTTTTTGTGCCTGGTCAGTTTTCCTTTGTGCCAGTTGGAAGGGTGTTGTTTTGATACTGTGATGCTGGTGAATTAATATAACTGTGTATTGTCTTGAGTGTTGTGTTTGTTGATGACCCCATGTGCTGTATCGGCAAGTTTATGCCATTGTGGTTTTCCTTAAGTAGTGTGTTTTGTCGATAACTTAATATGCTATGAAGATATTGCTGATTCTTCCAAATTGTTATTTGATGGCAAATTAAGGCTTGCTATTTTGATGCTAAATTCCAATTTGTTTTGAGTTAATAAATGCACTTTTCCCTAGGCTGTGGTTATATATATATATATATATATATATATATATATATATATATATATATATAATTATTTATTTTTTTCTTTGTAAAATGTTTATTATGAAGCATCTGTGACATTGAGCTCATTAGATCTAGTAATCTCCATGTATATATTTCCCACTACCAGGTTAGAGCTAGTAATCCTGTGTGCATATTTCCCCGCTACCAGAGAAAAAGACTTGAAATTTTCCACACACACACACAAAAAAAAAAACCACAGACACGTGTAACAAAAAATCTCCTAAAACCATAGAAGTAACTATCCCCTGAAAACCACCCAAATTTATCATGGATGTGCATCTAAAGCACATGCAGAATAAATTCCCCACACAGGCTAAAAAGCTTGACAAATTCTGCCATGAGTGGCACGCACACATCAGAGCACACGTGTTTTCCTGGCCAAAAGAGGGAAACTTTGACACCAACATAATTGAACACACATACAAAACAAAACATAGGACAAAAGAAGGAAGCATTACTAAAATAATGGCCAGTCTTTGAGGAGGCCTAGGCTGATAACATCAACTCGCAATCAGCAAGTAAGGCGTTTGCATCTCCCTCGCCATATGCAGGAATGGAGGTGCTCTCCCAATGACTGCTATCGCCGCATTAGGATACACCAATATGCCAGTCAAGGGAGCCCAAGGGCCCTCTACCAAACAACCAGCTGTTAGGTCGAGGCATCAACAGGCTGACAGGCCCAGACACTCTCTACACCACCGCAAGTGCAATGCAAGGGCTCCCCAAAGTTCAAAGCCCCCCCACACCCCCCTATCCGTCGCCCTCAGGGCACCGAACCCCAATGACACGAGGAGCACTCGCCCCTTCTGGTTCCTGGGACCTGCGGGGAGATTCATAGCAGTTGCGGACAATGAGACAACTAGCAAGGGTGAAGAAGGGGGTCCCAGCTCTCCGGGATCTGGTGACGATGAGGAAACCACAGGGTACGCTTAGATAGCCGAGTAAACCACAGAGAGCAAGCTAGATTGCAGATCTTGACTTAGAAGAACAGTGCATAGCTCCGAGTGATAGAGGCAATCTAGATGGAAGTCAGAGGAAATGCGCGAACCAAGGAAGGAGAGACAGCGAGAGAGAGCATCCTGGAAGCCCAACGAGAGACTAGAGTAGTGCACCCCACCCCCAACTGGGGAAAACAGGGGTAAGTACAGAGCCCCAGTCACAGAAGAATCTGAGGTAGAATCAGAAGGGAAGCTTTCGACTGCCCTCACCAGAGGGTCGGGGAAGGGGAGGGGCTGACCAGGAAATTAGTGACCAAGGCAGCCTGGTGCAAGCCCAGCTGAGATAAAGGAGGACCAAGATGGCACCTTTGCATGCGTATGAGGAGAGCACTGAAGACGTCTGCAGCTTCCCCTCCAAAGCGTAAACACAGGTCAAATAACTCCAAGGTATATAGTAGCTCAGGAGAAAGGCTAGATATTCGCCCAACCCTTTTGTCACCTGCTAGTCCGCTGGCCTGAAGGAAGTAATCAATATGATAGACCCTGGCCGGAGGAGGGGTCCTTCGAACCAGAGGACATAGCAATTGCAGAAGACTGCATCAGGTACCCAGGGGGAGATCCCAAGTGGAACTTCCCTTACATGCAGGAGTGTCTAAGGAGGTGGGAATCCTATGTTGAGGGAAAACCAACAGAGCTGCCCAAAACAAGAATATACGCACTACTACACGGCACGGCAGGGACCATCTATGTGCCATGGGCTCAGATGGACAAGGAAGGGCTAAAAGCAAAACTGCCGTCACTGATTGATGGGACCGGGAAGTGGATCTCATGCTTTGAGAAGAACACCGCAGCAATAATCCTAGCAATAGGCAATGTTAAAAGTTTGTTCAGTAGCATTAACGGTGAGCAGACCAACACTGTGTGAACCGAAGCCTGCACCCCAGCAATCACACTGACAAACACGGAGCATGACGGGGCAGCAATCAGTTTATACAGGCACCAAATAAGGACGGGCCTGAGGGAAATGTTCCTTGACTGCCCAGATGTCGGAGGGTTGATGACAGAAACCATGAAACATGGGGAGACCATAACAGATTTTCTAGACAGGATGAGACAGCGGTAGGGACAGAAGACAGGATAACCATGGGCCAATACAGGCCTTCAGGTCATCTTCTTTTACAATACCCTAAAGAAGGGGCTGCCCACTGAAATACAAAGCGGTTTGGACAGTGTAGTAGGGCTAGATACCAAACCCTGGCGGAAAATACAAGCACACATATTGCATTTTAACAAAAGGAAATAGGAAAATGATAAGGAAAAACAGGAGCAGGCCCAGAGGGACACCACAAAGCTGGTCTAACATAAGCTGAGGATGACCGCCCTCAAGGAGGCCACATTACCCGCAAACATGAAAATGCCACTAGTCCTGAAGTAAGCTCCACCGCAAGACCCCAGAGGGTTCCTTTGTAGCATAACGATAGAATCGGAGAGGTTGGCAGCAGCTAAACCCCATACAATCTTACTAATGCCACAGAATGGGTCACATGACCAGCAGATGCTGATTGAAGGTATAGCACGAGCAGAAGCCAATGACCCGGCGCCAGGCCCCACAAAATTCCCATCTCCAAGGTCAAGCCCAGGGAAACATAACTGCAGCTCATATTCAGCCGCAGGTAAGTCAGTCCACTACTGCACCACCGCAACAGGGGTCAGGTAGTTGGATCAACACATGGCATCAGCAACAAATGACAGGGAACCCAGTCCAAAAAGAAACAGGGCCACAGCAGGGAGGAGTAATTGTTTGGGGAAGCAATGCCTTCACTGTGACGCAGAACACAAATGCTCAGTAAACCTTGATATCCCCTAAGCAAAGCATCCATTTTGCACACACCTTAAAATTCACTGCAGCAAAAACTCAAGAGAAAAGCAAACGAGATTTAAAGATTTACCTGCATTCAGGAAAATTTTGGATTGCTGTGTGGCTGTCGACTGGGTCCCCTCATTGGAGTCCGCAATTCTGGGTTGCTGTGCGGCTGTCGATCAGGTTCCCACACTAGAAGTTGTCATTACTGGGGCTGGAGACAGCCTAGTCCTCACACTGTAGCTGGCCAACTAACCCCACCCCAGGGGGAGGGCAGCTTGACAAAAGGAGGGCAGTGTGGCTTCCAGACCAGTGCTTAAAATGCAGGCACTCAGGTTCCTGCACCAATCAGTCAAATGGGATGGGTTCCAATTACCAAGTCAAAAGATCACCATCCACGGACACCAAGTCAAGACCAAGAGTTTTTTTGGTATGTAGTCCCATCAGCAATAGTGCCCCCAACCAAATGGGGGCCCCCTTTTTGGTTCCAAAACAAAGCGGTCCTCTAGGGTCGGGAGCCAGGCTTCCAGTGCACTTGGGGCAGTGCAAACCCCATAACCCTTACAGCGCATGTATGAGTTCTTACAGGTTGCAGCGTAGCACATGGCGTGGAGTCAGTAAAGGGGGTTTGCCAGGACAATCAGTCATCGTAGCCCATTCCTATGATCCAGGCAAGCTTCTATGAGCTCATGGCTGTTGCATATTCTTGTGCATTATAGGTAATTGTAGGTGAGATATATTTAACAGTTTTGTTTTCTTTCTAATGTCATGGCTCTGTCAGTTTCGTTGCTTGTGTTTTGAATCTAGAATTGTGGGGACTTAGGAGCTGACTGCCTTGACTGAAGGCAGGTACTGTGCTGTCTATTCAAGAAATTTCATAAAACTCTTCCTTGACTTACTGGATTTACTACAGACTTCCCATGCGGCAATATCTATGCCGCCTCCTCCTCCTTTCCGCCAGAGCTTCCCAATAGCAGCTAAGAACCATTGGCCCAAAAATATATAGTCCGATTGAGAGGGGGTGCCAGGGAAGAGAGTCCAAGAACACCCATCACAGCTCTGAGCAGAATAGAACACAAATGTGCTCACCTCCAATCAGGCCCATCAATCAGACGACACGCAAGGTCTCACACACCACTTGAAGGGAGAAACAATCCCGATTTCGAACTCCACAAATCAGAGACACACGGGGACCCTCCAGTTCACGACAGTAAAGATTGTACGTCTAGGGAAATGCCCAAAACCAAACAAAAAACCACAAAGCTAGCCCAAAGGAAGTCTCTAGAAAAGGGCATAGCCAAGACACCTGGCGCCACTTGAAAGGGTCACATTGCATGCCACATGCCAGGACTAGACGTGTACACATAACACCAGGGCACGTTGTGATCAACGTCCAGTGTGACAAGGCGCCTCTTTTATATCCCTTGTGCACGAGTAGGTTAAACACCGCCCACACTGATGGCACCCCCATGCGCACACTAGAGTACTGGAGGGCTGGCGACAACAACAGAGCACCAGCCAAAAGTTCAAATTAGCCACATTCACAAAAATCACCCCATAAAGCATCCCATTCGGACGTACACTCGGTCAGGCACAGAGAGGGGGAAGACCCAATGACCCATAAGAATCAATATGTGCCTAAACAGTAACCAATTTTTTCTACACAAGGTATCCCGAGTGGGGCTACCTTCTAGTGCCGTACCAAAATCACGGACGCAGGAATTCATAATTGATGACATGCAAGGATGTAAAGTTCTTTCTAATAACAACCTAGCATAGCTCTTGCCCAACAGGTCTGCAGTGGAGCTGCTAAGCACACCACCTCTACAACATACCATCACCTTCTCAGCAGCCACACCTGTACCTCCAGCAGGATCAAGAGCCGCAAACCTCCCCAAGGACTTTCCACATCCATATCCCCAACCGGATTCCAAACCACACATTGCTCCAAAGTCTTTTTTTCCAAACTGGTTTCAACCAAGAAACTCCCCTCACCAAGAAGACCACAGACATCTCTTCTGTATTCATCTCAAGGCCTTCAATGTTTCATAAGTTATGTGATTGTATGCATTTATACATGCTCTGTTTACTAGGGATGCTACTGCATCCATGCATTTCCAAAGAACAGTCTAGTTTAATGCCAGATATTCAGAAAGTACCACAGCATTTGTGTAGGGCTCATTCCCACGTCACCTATAATTACACCCCACCCAACAGCAGTATTTCACACACATTACACAGTGCTCTTTTACACAACATGTGGTATCAGCTCTTGACTGGCATGGGCTCCAAGACATCAGCCGGGTCATGTTACGTCTGTTCACTGATACCACATGCAGTAGGAGCAGTTAGACTTTACTTATTCCAAGCGGTAGCCCCTGAAAAATCAAAATGCCGTCTCCATCTGTACCTATGTAGAACTAGGGTCAAAATACAACATAATAGATTAGAATCCCATACGGTAGTAGTAAATCTGTCCCGCTACAGGACCAATCCTACAGCATTGCACCTTCCCACCGTGCCTAGCGATATCCAAACCGAGCTAGATAGGATGCGCAGCAAGGAAGCTTATAGGGGAGGATACTGTTTGGCCTCAAGACTTTTCAGAGAAGAGATTCTTGGAGATAGCTAAACCACCCACCCAGTGCACAAACAGGTCCGCTTCAGCTTCCATCTGTGGTCCCAGGGTGGTCCTTAGCGTGTCTGGGCCGTCTTCATTAACAACAAGTGGACCCCAGAAATGGAGTGTCAGTGCAGGGGCATCCACCTTGATGATATGATAGGCAATGGGTCTTGTGGGGGAGGGTTGAACAACAGCATAGCATATATACCCGTGTCAGGAGATCTGGAACACTGAGATAGATGAAAACACATGGGTATAAGGGAAGGGACAACCCCTAATTGTAGGAAACTCACACTGTATTCCTTATGTTTCAGAGGCAAAATGAACCATTCCATTGGGTACAAACGAAAACTGTGGCACAGTACTGCACATTTTGCACATGCAATGGAGCACCTCCACGCTGATAGACACCTACTGGCAATGCAGAGTTTCCTTACACCCAGCTTGTCTCTGAACGGTGTGGCCTCTGCTCCCTCATCACCATACACACTCCAAACCTGGCCATCACCAGAGAAGAAGATCTGTCTGAACTGTACTAACACCTGCTGAGAAATAAATAACACTTTTGCATCAAGCTCGAAAGGAAAGAATTGCTGATTATTTTCTCTGGGCTCAGTACAAGGACATTCCAGAAGAATGTAGACTGTTCACAGATGTCCATGTATCGGCAGGAGAGTCCATACCCTTCTACACCTTGCAGACAAAAGCAAATTCCCTCTGGTTGCAAATAACCCTGTGGGAAATGCTCAAAATGATGAACAGCACTGAGCTTGGCCTTAAGGCAATAAAGGTAGAACTGAAGCCATCTGCCTCATGTTGATGTTATATCCATAAGTGCTGGACTTGATGATAGCAATGGAGGGTGGGGTTTGCAGGAAGATCGGTGCATCTTCCAGTCACTTTATACCCGACATGGACAATGGAACTCTGACACTTGCCGTTCAAACATTCCACCAACTACAACACAACATGCGTGAAGAGTGAGGTGCCCCTGAGCAGGAGTGGTTCACAAACTGGTTCTCCTGGCTCCCCAGTGGCTGACCAGTCTGTGCACGTCATTGTTGCCAGTTTTCATAGCATTACTGCTTTCGTGTGATTTCCTGCAAGTGGGGTTTCCTGCTGTAAAAACGCAGTCCCAAAATTGGGTAGAGTACAAGTAGCTAGGGAAGTGGGACAACAAGCTACAGACAATGCGACTGTCATAATGTGTGGGTTTGATGGTTTAGCTGAAAATTCAACTAGAGGGGGGAATTTTTATATTAGATTAATCGATGTTAATTCACACAGGAATACACTTGTATAAGGAACAAAGTTGCATCATCATTATTGGATTTCCTCTCTGTCAACACCAGCACATAGGCATGTGGTCAGGCAGGCTCTGACCCCTAAGTCTGATGTTAAAAACTGACAGGTCACAGGTGGGGTAACACTTAGCTGGCAGGCGAACGCACAAACAGAAAAACTCAGATCAAATCCCACAGATAGGCACAGCAACACCACAATGGTCCCCGGAGATTGACCCCAATAAAACACATGGCAAGAGGGATGTGTGCATTCCTAAAAACACTATAAAGCTAGATGCTGCATTTAATTAGGAACCCTTAGCCAATCAGAACACAGCGCATGCAGAGACCATGCACATCTGGTCAAGTACTCACGGGCCCACAATGTTCATGCCAAGTGGAGCCCCACTTGCATTTACTATCTGGAAACTATATTGATTACTTCATTACAACTATTCACATTTTTACCAAGAAAGGAATTTTTTTATTACCCAGATAAATGCATAAAACATGCCTCAATCCGATGTATGTTGAGACGGTCCTCAGACCCCGGTTCTGTTACTGGGCATAATGTTTAATTAAACAAACTGTTCTCGTTTTGCCAGAAGCCTCTTGTCTTTTGTTTTTTAAGGTAAATTCTTATTTGAGCCACAAGAGCAGAAAGAAGTCACTCAGTGTATTAAGCCAACGGCTTAAGTGGGTTTAACCTACTGCACTGTGCAAAATGCTGCAGTGGGCGGAAAAAGAATGTGAATGACCCAACAAATGACCAATGGATAATGTTGGCTAGCTGTAAACCACTGTATGTAAACTGATTACACATATAAATTGTTTTAGTTAAACTGAAAGGTCTTGACTAACACTATACCTAAATGGTCCATTCAGCCACATAGCATGATGAAGGGATCATGTGCAGACACAAAAATAGGCAATCGAAAAACCCCAATTGAACTTATATACAACAGATAGGCTGCCGCCATCTGATGAGGGACATCAAAGTCAAATGGAGTAGCCTTTATGGAAAGAAGAGAAGATCTCCTACATAGCAACAATATGCAAAATTAAAATAAAACAGTTTGGGAAATGCAAAGATTTCAGATGATATTAGGCAATGCTTTACTAAAGTATGGTGAGACAATACCTGCTTAAATGAGACTCAGGCAAAGTAATAGTGTCCCACAAAATTGAATACTAATCAATGTCACCGCAAAATATGAACATTTGTTCAGCGATTGTAATAAAGTCATTATTGGTTAAATATGCTGAATGTCATAACCAAACATTCTACTTTTTTAACTTGAAAAAATATATAGTATCATATCAAGTGACAGACCTTTTAGTATGTTAGGTATTGATGTTTGATGGGTTTCAAATTTTAGAATGAGTATTTAATGGGCAAGTAACCACAACACTGATGCGGACTACCGCTTTCATGGATTTTCAGTACACTAAAAACAACCAGGATGTAAATGTAGAATTGGCTGGAGTTATCCTAAGCTAACACTTTGGAAGCTAGTTTTGACTCAGTGGTGAACCTTATAAAATACAATCTTTCCTGCATTTAAGAAATGTTAATGCTGAGGTATGCAACACAGTTTTGCAAAGTAGCATCTGTAATGTCGGTTACTGAACTGCGAGGCATTCATGGCATAGGACAGCTTGACGTTAGAGGTAGATGTAGACTAAGATTTTAAATGGGTTTGTTTACAGACTAAGAATGTAGATCTACTGGGGGATCTACGTGTGATTTGAATTTGTAAGTTCTGTGAGTTCATTTTGATTAAGATACACATACTGTTATGTCTAGCCCATGGACACTTTGATAACGTAACGGTGTGTTAGAAATGTCAACATATAGTCAAATAACTACCAATTCAATATACTACAAACTCTATTTTGTGCTAGTACACAGAATTGTCCACATCACTGATTTAATATTGTACAAAGTAAAGTACACACAGCAAAGCTAGCAGCATCAATGATATCTAACAATTATATACAAACTGGGTTCAGGAAACGGTCAGGGAAAGCACTCCTTAAACATAACCACCCCTCTCAAATTACAAAGACTTCTCATCAGGAATAGAACGTATCTGTAAAAATAAGAATGGAATCTTACGATTTTTGTGGCCTAGCGTCATTATCCTGTCCATATCATCTGCGTTGTTTACAACGTATGCTGACAGATCCTTGATGTAAACTCCTACATCAGGTCTTTCTTTAACCTGCAATGCAAATAATGTAAAAAAATATATATATATTCATTTGAAATACTGATAATACATTCCTTTCTCTGGACTTTGTAACAGAAAAACTATAGCCCCCTAAGATAACGTTGGACTGGAAGATAATTATCCTAGAAGTCTTGCGTGAGTCTCTAAAGTCATTAGTAGCATATCAACTGCCACTTCTAAAACATTCTAAAGAATCCAATAGAGTATAACTTACCTTCAGTGGGGCCATGACAGGCTTGTAAAACTGAACCTACCAGGAACTGGAATAGCTGGCTTCCCACTACAGCTTAATTTACCTGCTGCTGGCAGGTATTAAAAGGTTTAAATTCTGGATGTTTCCTGGCCACTAAAGAGGAGTTCTCAAATCCTGGCTGTTCACTCATATTGCCTCTTCACAGACTCTCTTCAATGAGTTTCCTACTTGGGAGTGTTTTGAAATTCGGCATCAGTCCTATGCAGTATGTCTGATTTCAACCCCCCCTTTACACTCACACTTCCTTTGGCCACGTAATGGCCCTGGTCACAGTAGACCTCCCACAGAAGAGGTGCAATGGAAGTCGCTATCAGAATGCAAAGCATAACAGATTTGGAATGAACAGAGCAGTCCCGTTCAGGACAGCTAGCTGTGGGTTTTAGGGATTCTTTTTTTTCTTTTAGAGACTCCATTCTCTATAGCATCAGTGGCTTTGCACTTGGTCTGTAATTCAGTGGCTCTGTTTGTAAGCCTGTAATACCTACAAGTGAGCTGGGGGAATAAACCAAATTTACAAGAGACAAGGTGCAACCTTACAAATTGTAAGCTACTAAAGAAGAATAAAAGTCAGTAGGCACCATTCATTGCTGAAGGCAATTCAGCAAACAAACTGCAGCCACGTGCAAACTTTCAGTACATACATATAAAATGCCTGGTAATCAATAATGTCTAAAACATATTTCAATGATTTTGTCCAGAATAACTGACAGTGATAATTTACTCCCCCGTACTTGCAGATACAGGCACAATTCAGACATAAAGAGTGAATTAATACTTTCTTACTTGCTTTGTCACATTTGTTTACCTATTCAGTTTTCTGGGGGCGGATCACACAATACATCCTCAGTGATGCACTGAATGAGTGTTTGCCTCTTGTACAATGACTAGGATCATCAAAGACCACCAATATGTTTGTTTACTTTCAAATGTATATGCCAAACTTTTTTATTTTTTATTTTGCCCTCAGGCTTTATTTTCTTCCACTCGCTCCTTTTGTTTTAATTAGAATAAGTGGTGAAGCTGCAGTTTTCCAGTCTGTGTTTACAATGAAATATGAAAGCAACCCAAACCATGGCATTTGAGGGATTTTTACAATGTCTCATAAGGCTATGGTATGCTTTTAAAAAGTAAATATTCAACTATCAAAAATGTGAGTAGAGATTCTTGATTTCATTACAAGACCAGAAGCTAACATTATGCAATAACCTTTTACTGCTGCCCCAACATGCAGCCCTCTTTAAACCCTTGGGGCCGCGGACAAGCTGGTCTCGTCCTTGGCTACAGTGCTCGTGTGCAGAGGACGAGACCAGCTCGTCCTGCACTCGGCCCACGGGGGAGCGTTAGCGGGCACTTGTTGGGTCACCCACCCACACCCCGAGTCAGGGATGGCAGGGGAAGCGGGGAACAAAAGAGTTTTTCCTTTCCCCCGACCTGTTTTGAGTGAATTCCTGCAGGAATCCACCCACAATCACACAAGGAATTTTTTTTGTTGATTTAGGGGAGCAGCCCCCTAGGCAGGGGTCGCTCCCCTGGGGGCAATCTTGGATCTGTGTTTTATTTTCATGGCAGTGCCCTTGGGGGCAAATTGGTCTATTATTTTTAGGACCATCAGCCCCCAAGGGGGGAGGCAGAAGTCACGAACACACCTGGGATTTTCTTTTAGTTTTTAGCCCAAGCGTCCTCCCCCTCCCCACAGGAGGCACATAACTATTGGCCATTTCTGCCCCCCCTAGGGGCAGATCGGCCTATTATTTTTAGGCCCAACTGCCCCCAAGGGGGACTTAAACCACAAAAACACCAGGGATTTTTTCCATTTGTTTTTTTGTGTTGTGGGGTGACCCCTTGGGCAAGGGTCGCTCCTCAAAGGGCACACACAACTGTTGGCCATTTCTGCCTTCCGGGCAGATGGGCCTATTTTTGTAAGGCCCATCTGCCTCCAAGGGGGGCAGAAAGCCCACTAGACATCAGGGAAGATTTTTATTTTTTTTTAACTAAAAAAAATAAATAAAAACAGTATGGGTTATGGCCATACCCCCACCCCAAATAAATGGGGACAACGTTGTTCTGCCCACCGGTGAGCAGATGTGGCAATTACCCCCCTCATTTACTCCCCGGGGGTGGGGCAGAAAGCCTACTAGATGTGAGGGAATTAAAAAAACATTTTTTATTTTTTTTTCAAAGAAATAGAGGGGGTGAGGGCTGGAAACCAGTGTGGGCATGGTTATGCCCTCACCCCAACTGAAGGGGGTAACAGTCTTTTAGCCCCACTTGCAAACCAAAGGATCTTATCCCAACAGCAAGCAAGAGGACATCTGATTTTTTGGGGTTTTGATTTTACATTTGGACTAAGAGAGCTTGGCTAACTCTCAATATTGTCCCACTTGGAATGATGAGCAGCTGTACTTTTTGAACTTTGAGACGCTGCCACCTAGAAAAATCTACTAGACCTAGACACATTTGAAAACTAAACATCTGGGTGAGTCCAGGGTGGTGTGCTTCATGTGCACCCCACACCATTTTCTTACCCACAATGCCCTGCAAACCACCAAACTTTGCTTGAAATCACACATTTTCCCTAAATTTTTGTGATGGAACCTTCCGGAATCCACAGGAATCCATAAAATCCCTACCACCCAGCATAGTCGCATCTATACTGATAAAACTTCTGCCCCACTTGTCAGCCTAAAAACGTTATTTTTCAAACTGCCCTTCTGGACCCGCTTTGGTTTCCTCTCAATTTCAACATGTTTTTGGCTCTTCCCTGTCACAAGCACTTGGCCCACCTACACAAGCGAGGTATCATTTTTATCAGGGGACTAAGCGGAACGTTGGGTGGTAGGAAATTTGTGCTGGTGCAGTGATCCCACACAGAAATGTGAGGAAAAATGTATTTTTTAGCTACATTTAAGGTTTGCTGAGGATCCTGGGCATCATTGGGGAATCCACGTAATTCACACCTCCCTGGACTCCCTCGGGTCTAGTTCTCAGAAAGGTCTGGAAGGATCAAAAACACAGGTGCCCCCTTGCAAAAACAGGTAGTTCTGTAATGGATCATTTTGATGTATCCATGTTGTGTTTGGACCTTTCCCTATGGCGGGCACTAGGTCTACCCACACAAGTGAGGTACCATTTTTTTAATCGGGAGATGTGGGGGAATGCTGGGTGGAAGGAAGTTTGTGGCTCCCCTCAGATTCTAGAACTTGGCAGCACCGAAATGTGAGGAAAAAGTGTTTTTGCTACATTTTAAGGTTTGCAATCGATTCTGGCTAACAGGACCCAGTGAGAGCTTCACAAGTCACCCCATCCTGGATTCCCCAAGGTGTCTAGTTTTCACAAATGGACAGATTTGCTGGTTTTCCCTAGGTGCTGGATGAGCTAGAGGCCAAAATCCACAACTAGGCACTTTCCAAAAAACACATCAGATTTCAATGTAAAAATGTGATGTGGATATGTTGCGTTTTGGGGCGTTTCCTGTTGAGGGCACTAGGCCAACCCACACAAGTGAGGTACCATTTTTATCGGGAGGCATAGGGGAACACAGAATAGAAGAACAAATGTTACAGCCCATTGTCTTTCTCTACATTTTTCCTTCCAAATGGGAGAGAGTGTGTAAGAAAGAAATCTATTTGAGAAATGCCCTGTAATTCTATTGCTACTACGGGGACCTATTAATTCAGAGATGTGCATATAACCACTGTTTCTCAACACCTTATTTTGTGCCCATTTGTAAATACAAAGGTTTCCTTGATACTTATTTTTCACTCTTTATAATTTACCAAATTAATTGCTGTATACCAGATATGCAATGAAAACCCATTGCAAGGTGCAGCTCATTTATTGGTTCTGGGTACCTAAGGATTCTGGATGAACTTACAATCCCTATATATCCCCGCAACCAGAACAGTCCAGCAGACTCAAAAGTATATTGCTTTCAAAAATCTGCCATTGCTGGAAAAAGGTACAGAAGGAAACATGGACAGAAATGTCTGTTTTTTTCAACTCCATTTCAATATATATTTTTTTTTATTTCAGCTGTTACTTTCTGTAGGAAAACCTTGAATGATCTACACAAATGACCCCTTGCTGAATTCAGGATTTTGTCTACTTTTCAGAAATGTTTAGCAACCTGGGGTCCACCATTGGTTTCACAACCATTTGTCACTAACTTAAAAGGAGGCTGAAAGCATAACAAATAGTAAAAATGGGGTATGTCCCAGTAAAATGCCAAAAATTGTTTTGAAAAATGTGGTTTTCTATTCAAGTCTGCCTGTTCCTGAAAGCTGGGAGGATGGTGATTTTAGCACCGCAAACCCTTTGTTGATGCCATTTGCAGGGGAAAATAGCACATGCTTTCTTCTGCAGCACCTCTTTCCCATTTCTCCCCCGAAAAAAAATTATTTTAGCTGTATTTTGGCTAATTTCTTGGTCTCCTCCAGGGGAACCCACAACCTCTGGGAACCTTTAGAATCCCTAGGATGTTGGAAAAAAAGGACGCAAAATTGGCAAGGATAGCTTATGTGGACAAAAAGTTATGAGGGACCATGCGTGAACTACCCCAAACAGCCAAAAAAAAAAAAAGGCTCGGCACAGGAGGGGGAAAAGGACTGGCAGCAAAGGGATTAAAGAACAGTAACACATCATAAAGCATTACAATGTTCAAAACATATAAACCTCCAGTGCATGTATTCATCCTCCTCTTTTATTCGCCAATCATTCAGATAAGTATTTCTATTATTTTATATATAATTAATTTATGCTTTATCATTTGTATATACTTTTCCTGTGTCATGTAATGCTTTCTTTTACACCCTTCCAATTTTTGGATGGGCTTTGGGTGCTCTTTGAGTATTACTGAAAATTTTCTAGTGAACTGGACTCATCATATTTATTTATACATAAATAATTAACCGCTGTTCACACAGCTAACTGCTGTGCTAAAGAAGTTAATCTTCAGGTTTGGAATTTGTTTTCCGGCATTATTTAAACCAGTATTTTTTCCTCAGGCGGGTTAACGCATCTATTAAATAATTTCCGGCAGGCCATGTGTTTGACTCCTGCTCGGAGCACATTCACGCAGTTTTGAAGGCTGTTCCCGCGAGCTTCTGCTTAGTGAGTGCCGCAACTATCTGGTGGCTCATATGTGGCCTTTCCACCTCTGAAACTATTTTGGAGGTTGCCCGGTGGTGTCGGGCATCAGAGCGTGTTATTAGGAAACGAGGCCTACGCAATGACTGAGACATTAAGGCCCTCATTGTAACATTGGCAGGTGGCGGAGGCCGCCTGCCAATGTCATTCCGCCATCAGGCAACATGGGCGGCCTGAACCCCGCCAGCCCTAATTTTGAGTTTCCCACTTGGCCGTCGGATGTGTGGCACCTCCCCCGCCACACACACACACACCTCCCCCGGACACCACAGAGACCGTCACCCCCCCCCCCCCCCCCCCGAGTCCCTATTTCTGCCAGCCTTTCCATGGCAGTGTAAACTGCCATGGACAGGCTGGCGGATGGGGACTAGTAATCCCCAGGGCAGTGCTGCTTGTAGCGGCTCCGCCACTGTCATAATGTGGTGGTCGGACCGCCACGACCACAGCGGTTTAACCGCCACCGTGACCCTAGCGGTCATAATGACTCCCTCAGTCCTCCGTTTGTTTTTTCATTTCAATCCTGTACAACTCGCTTGAGAAGACGTGTTGCCTGGCAACCACTTTCAAGCGGTAACACTGCAGTGGCCCTTAAACAAACTTCTGATTAGTTTCTGTTTTTGTAGGCTGACAATTTGTAAAATAAAGTTTTTTGTTTTTTAACAGCTCTTGTGATACAGGAGCCCCATCTTCTGGAAGGAAAACAGAGTTACTTGTCATTCAGAGCCTTTATTTTAAGGAAAGTGAAAAAAGGTTCACTCTATCATTTTAATGTCTTCATAGCTTTGGTATTATTTATACCATTTGCTATTTTTCCATTAAGATACAGTTTTTTTCTGTTGCATAATCAGGTAAAATGGAAAGCTTTAACCCCCAGGCTCATCCTTTGGGTGACTTTATGGGAGAGTCTATCAAGAGGTTTTTAGAGGAGGAACCTAGGTCCTCAGTTAGAGAGGCGTTGGACGCCACAGAGGCCAACAGGAAGAGAGACACCCTTGCAGAAGATAATTATTTTTCCTTCTCTGATGAGGACTCCCCTTTAATCTCTGACCAAAAAAAAAAAGGTTTCTCGTAAGAACAAACATTTGGAGAAGGCACAAAAACAATATCTACAACGCAGATAGCCTGAGGGCTATAACAGAAAATGAAGAGAGCACCTTCACAGAGCGCAAAGAAAGGTTGCCCATAGCAGCACGCTACGGAGAAGTGACCTTCCTGGTACAACAGAGTTGCGGGACAGTATAAATTCTTCTGAATAGAATACAGATTAGGAGGACATGAAATGGGACCAATATGTATTTGACCCACACAAGAGCTGTGATTTTTTGGGGAGTCTGGATAATTATTTTAAGCAGACATCTACCTCTACAAAGATAAGGGAGCCACTCGGGGGGAGAGATGCTTAATCCCACTCGCAATGCGGAGTAGTGGCCTAAGGACCATGTAAGTAATTAAAGCTCTGAGTCAGAAAGTCCTTAGACAAGGAGACCCATAATTTACTTTGGGTGAGTGTCCAAGACTCTCTACGGACAATAAGATGTCTATTACTCCTAATGTGGACCCGGACCTAATAACATGCTTGTTTAAATTTGGTAAGGATCCTAAGAAGGGGACTGAAAAGTGCCTGAAGCAATGTCAGGCTAAGGTACTTGATATTTTGGCTCCTCTCACCAACATTCTTGACAAGGCCAAAGAGGTCAGGAGTAAGAATGGCAGAGTAAATATAGAACTGTTGAGGGGTTAGGCACAACGTGCCATTTGTATGCTAGGGAATGCTAGTGCAAATCTTATCACAGAAAGACAAAAAGCTGTCCTTATGAGAATGAATCCCAAGGTGGCTGATCTGTCCAGTAGAGAGGACATGGTGGGATCCGAAAGGGCTCCTTTTTGGCAAGAGTTCTGTGAAATCCTTAGGGAAATATGTATCAACATTCACTGCTTTCAGTAAAGCACAGAATAATATGCAAAGAGTCTTCGTCTCCAAGGCTGTTTTTGGAAGGGTTGACAGGAAAAAGGGTCTTTCAAGTCTCAATACTACAATCAAGATACTAGAAACTACCAGAACTATGGTAGGGGCTACCACTCCAGCGCAAACTTCTATCCCTAGAAAGGGAGAAACTCAAGATCCCGTGGTGGAAGATCAAGACCTGCGGGCTCAAGATCACAAGGTGAGGTGTTGTGCTTCTTCCCAAGTAAAGATTGGGGAAGGTTAAGGTTCTATTATCCACAATTGGGAGAAAATTACAAGAGATGCTTGGGTTTTTGAAACGGTCACTGGTTACAAAATAGAGTTCTGGGAGACACCAGTACAGGTCAGACAGTAAAGGTAATGGGCCTTGAATACAGAGAAGATGGCTATGATAGTACACAGAGGTGGCCCAGATGCTACAAAAAGGGGCTTTGATTCGTATCCAAGAGCCAGAAAGGTGTCCTGTCATAAACATAAGAGAACTGAACACATTTCTGGTTTACAGACATTTCAAGATGGAAAGGATCCATCCTTTAAGAGACATTTTGCAGACAAACGATTGGTTAGTAAAGTTAGATCTCAAAGATGCAGATTTCATGATTCACATGCATGGGAACAATCAGAGATATTTACGTTTCAGTTGGAGAGGTGTGCTCTATCAGTTCATCTGCCTCCCTCTCGGGGTGTCTTCAGCGCTGTGGTGTTTCACCAAGATACTACGTCCAGTGGTAGCTTTTCTCAGGGAAAATGGCATCCGATTAATGATTTACTTTGGCAATATTTTAATCATGTCTCAAGACAGATTAGAACTTCTGGAACATTTGAAATTGACAATCAAACTCTTTATGAGTCTGGGTTTCCTAGTGAATGCAGAGAAGTCCATCATGGTCCGCACTCAGAACCTAACATTTTCTAGGGTTCCAAGTAGATAATCTTTTGTCACAACTGTTTCTCCCGCAGAAGAAAGTAACAAAGATAAAGAGAAGAAGAGAAGAGTAGTTTTGCCAAAGACCAAGATCTTTAAAAAGGATCTTGCAAGAGTGTTGGGCCTTTTGTCATCTGTTCAGGCAGTTTCCCTTGGTTCCTTACATTACAGGGGGCTGCAGAGGCTGAAAACTTGGGGCCTAGGGAAAAAGACTTGTGATATGGGGACTCTCTTTCCCTATCAACAGATGCTCGAGAGGATCTGGAGTGGTGGTTAAAGAATCTGGAGGTATGGTACTGCAAGACCATCTTTGGAAATGTTCCCGACTTTGGTCTTGAAATCAGATGCCAGCAACCTAGATTAGGGAGCATGTTTGAACAGTTTAGAAACAGGTGGAAGATGAGCCAAGAAGGAACAGTTACCCCATATACATTTCTTGGACATGTTAGCAGGGCCGAATGCTTTAAAGAGTTTCAAGGATCTACTGGCAAAAAGTGTTACGCTGATTCGTCTAGACA
Source organism: Pleurodeles waltl (assembly GCF_031143425.1). Lineage (NCBI taxonomy): Eukaryota > Metazoa > Chordata > Amphibia > Caudata > Salamandridae > Pleurodeles > Pleurodeles waltl. The sequence goes on from NC_090440.1 coordinate 148,756,664, forward strand.
ATTTCACAGCAGTGTCTTATATAAACCGCTTGGGTGGTTCGAGGTCAAAGGCTCTGGCGGACCTGGCAAAACAAATTTGGTATTTTTGCTGGAATCACAAGATTGTTTTGAGAGCATAATTAATTCCAGGCCTGCAGAATGTAAGGGCAGATTGGAATTCCCAATACCTCAGAGACTTCAGTGATTGGAAATTGAATCCAGAGGTTTTCAGTCTCATTCAGAGAGTTTGGGGTCCAGTTAAAGTATATTTGTTTGCAAGCAGATTGACTTACCAGGTTCCCAAGTACTTCAGTTGGAGGCCGATCCGGGGGCAATAGCAGAGGAAGCATTTCTGCAGGATTGAGGAAAAAGGAGAGGTTATGCCTCCCCCCTCCTTAATTCAGAGAGTATTGATGAAAGTAAGATCAGAAGGTTGCAGCATTATTCTGTTAACCCCCTTTTGAAAGTCTCAAATTTGGTACCCAGGGGTGATGGAGCTCGCAGGGGCTTTTCCCCAGCTGGTCCCCGTGTCTCTAGGGTTTCAGATGGATACAGACAAAGGAGAACATCCTTTGATTCTAGAAGGGAAAGTTAATCTTCTTGTTTGAAAGATATTAAGGGTATGGGTAGATATTCTGGCTACTCAGGAGAAATGAAAGGACTATTGGATGAATCTTGGGACTTTGGAACTAGGAAACGATAAAGGGGTGTTTGGAAGAAATGGTGTAGTTGGCGCATGGAAAGGGTTTTGATTTGATGGAAGCTCCTGTACCTGAGGTAGCCAATTACTTTGTGTTTTTATATAATCCAGCACTCACATACAGGACCATTAACTGTTATAGATCAGCGATTTCTGCTGGTCCTGCTTTAATCAATTATGCGACTGGCATCGACCCTCTAATATGAAAGGTGATGAAAGGTGTAAGAAAAAGGAGACCTCCTAGTGCTCATTATGAATCACTTTAGTACCTTACTTTAAAACAGATTTCCATGAAGTTAACTACTTTACGTTGCTCAATTTCATTCAGAAAGGTATCTGATGTTAAAGCGTTAGAAATCCTGAACTGAGTTTTATCCAATTTTCCATGAATGTGAGAAGCTATGTGTGGTGAGTTGTATGAAAATTTATGAGAACTATGTTAAGAGTTTAGAGCGAATGGGGAAAATTGCTTTTGTTGTATGTTAGACCTTACAAAATAGTGTCTACAGCTACGTTAGCCAGATGGGTGCGTTCAGTTATGAATTAGGCAGTTGTGGATCGGGGTCGTGGCCGGCAAGATGGCCGACCGGCAGCACTAGAGAAGGGCTCCCTGGGCCCCCACGGACCCGGCGGACGGGTCCTGGAGCCCCCCTGGATGGGGGGTGGGAGAGGTGGAGAGCAAGTAGAGCCCCGGCAGCCAAAGTAAGGGCATCGTGCCGTGGGGGAGCGCATGTGGTGAGCGCCTGACCCCAAGATGTTGGCCGCAATCGCAGGAGCTTTTTTTTAAAAAAAAAAGAAATAGTCAAAAACGACTGATTGCGGAGACAGCGAGGCGCAGTTTAGAGGGAGTGACCCAGTCAGGGGGGGCCTTCGAGATCTGGACTTAGTGGTGCCCTGGTGCCATAACACCCCCTGGCACCTCCTCCCCCCACCCCCTGCATGAAGCTGGAGGTGCCCTCCCGTAGGCCTGGAGGCCCATAATAGAGACTTGAATCCTGCAGGTTGTCGGTCCCTGAGTAGCCAGTGGAGGACGCTTGGGCTGCCGGAGGCGGACGGAGCTGCGCTGAACATGCGAAGGTAGCTGGGAACCGTCGCTGGGCTCGTCCTGGTGAGGCATCCCCTTCTGCAGCGGAGTTCCAACTGGGTGGCCCTGTATCGACCGGATCCTGGAGTGCAGGACTGGCTGGTGGTGGGACGGACGCACTGAGCGAAGGACGATGCCTGCGCTGCTACTGCCTGTGCCAGTGTTCGCCCGGTACTGATTTGGTGAGGCAGTCGAGGACACGAGGTTCGACCACCGCGCTGCGCCTGGTAGTGTGGTGCACAGCACTGGGAGTATTCATTTGTAGCGGAGGCCTAGTTAGGTGCGCACCACGGGCAAGGATAGAGCGAACAAGGGAACGCGGCAAACACAGATGGATCAGTACACAGCGCAGAATGCAGGAGCGAGTCTGCAAAAAGATCACGCCAGCCCATCGGAGAAGGGAGTAGAGCCCACTGGGGCGCAAATCCTGGCTGCTATTGAGTCATCTTGCTGGGCACCGTAAACTCAGATTGCGGCCATAGCGGTAGATGTCAACCTGCTGAGAGCCGATTTGAGGGTAGTGGCAGAACGATCGGTGGCCACTGAGCAAAAAGTGACTTGCATGCAGTCTGATGTGGACATGCTGAAGACTTCTATGGCCCTCCTCGAAGCTCAAACACGCAAACTGGAAGCCCGTGTCGAAGATGTGGAGGGTAGGGCGAGACACTGTAACCTCCGTGTAGTGGGCAGCCCTGAGGGAGTAGAGGGGGCGAATGTTGAGGCCTTCTTGGAAGACTGGATCCGTAAAGTGTTGCCTGCTGCCCCACTGTCGGCTGTGTTTGTGGTGGAGCATGTACACCGGGCCTTGGCACCGCCACCGCCGCCGGGGGCCCCTCCGCGTACGATCATAGCCAAGGTCCTTAACTATAGAGACCGCAATGCAATCTTGCAAGAGGTGCGCAAACATGGAGCTACTACATTTGAGAATCACATTATCAATTTTTTCCCTGACTACACCAGGGCGGTGCAGCTCCATCGACAGTCCTATGTTGGTGTTAAACATAAGTTAAAAGACCTAAGCTATACTTACATGTTGTTGTATCCAGCCAAGTTGAAGGTTCTTCATGCGGGCTGTGCACATTTCTTTCAATCTCCTGAAGCAGCGTGGGACTGGTTGGAGAGGAATGATGGGACAGGAACGCCGGAATCCCTGCAGGGGGGAGAACGGTGGGAGACTCTGAGGGCCGGCGGAAGTGCGTACTGCAGCGTGCAGAAGTACCGGACGCCATCGTGCCAGCCATGGAAGCAGAGTGATCGTACGCTCGGACGGTACTCTGAGTCTTCAGCGGAGGAGGCAGGAGCGTGAGGAGACTAAACTGTTGGTGTAAACTATCACGTCGGAGGTGTCCTCGCGAGCCGGATCCCCGTGTCGCGAGTGGTTTGTCTTCGGAAGGCGAGGCTGAGGTCACCTGAATGATATACTGGACATTTTGTTATGGTCAGAATCAAGTACTTTGGTTCGAGGATGATGCTCTGAGGCTTCCCTCTGTTGGCTCTCCTCTGGCTCTATGGCCCTTTGTTTTTCTCCTGTTCACTGCTGCCTTTACGTGCTGGGGATGCGGGGTCTGGGTTGGCGGATGGTCTGGGGCCGTGGCAGAGTGGTGCGCTTGTGAAACCCCCCCCCTAGTTGTTAGTTCACTTGTTGGGAACAGTGCGAGTGTGAGCCGGACGATTGGTGAGTGCTGGGAGCATTGCAGTGTAGTTCAGACCGGACTCTGGCTATCGAGCGGGAGCGGCAATTGGTCCCCACTTCTGGGAACGGGAAGTGATAGCGGGGCACACACATGATTGGGCAGACACTAGTTGTGGGTGGTGTTTACCCGGGATGGGACGGGGGAGTGTTGTGTGGGTTCTAGTTGGTGGTGGTACTTTGTTTTTGACACTGTGAGCGTTGTGGGCATCCTCCCGTTGAGAGGGTATCGGATCATCGGGGTTGCGCGTGCGCCGTGCCTCGGGTGGTGTTGGGGGGGGGGGGGCGCTGCATGTGGGTGGGGGGCAGTCGAGCACTGTAATGAACCAAGCGGTGTGCAACAAAATATGGCTGGTACCCTGACACGCATAGTTACATGGAATGTTAGAGGACTGAACTCCTTTGTGAAGCGCTACAGAGTGCACACTTATCTTAAGCGGCTTGGCGTGCATATTGCGCTCCTACAGGAGACGCATTTGATAGAAAGTGAAGCGCAAAAAGTGCAGAAAAAATGGAGGGGCAGTTTTACTCAGCGACTTATTCCTCCTACGCTAGGGGAGTCTCTGTTTGGATTGCTCCCAGGAGTCCCTTCACATTAAGAAGCCTAAAAGCGGACGTACAAGGCCGATACATATTCTTGCACAGGGTATTAGATGGCCAGGAGCACTGTCTGTTGAATATTTATGCCCCTAACACTGATGATGCGGGGTTCTATCATCAGCTCCAACAGGAATTAATATCTTACGCAGGGATGCCCATTTTGGTAGCTGGTGACCCCCCCCCCCCCCGAGTCCCTATTTCTGCCAGCCTTTCCATGGCAGTGTAAACTGCCATGGACAGGCTGGCGGATGGGGACTAGTAATCCCCAGGGCAGTGCTGCTTGTAGCGGCTCCGCCACTGTCATAATGTGGTGGTCGGACCGCCACGACCACAGCGGTTTAACCGCCACCGTGACCCTAGCGGTCATAATGACTCCCTCAGTCCTCCGTTTGTTTTTTCATTTCAATCCTGTACAACTCGCTTGAGAAGACGTGTTGCCTGGCAACCACTTTCAAGCGGTAACACTGCAGTGGCCCTTAAACAAACTTCTGATTAGTTTCTGTTTTTGTAGGCTGACAATTTGTAAAATAAAGTTTTTTGTTTTTTAACAGCTCTTGTGATACAGGAGCCCCATCTTCTGGAAGGAAAACAGAGTTACTTGTCATTCAGAGCCTTTATTTTAAGGAAAGTGAAAAAAGGTTCACTCTATCATTTTAATGTCTTCATAGCTTTGGTATTATTTATACCATTTGCTATTTTTCCATTAAGATACAGTTTTTTTCTGTTGCATAATCAGGTAAAATGGAAAGCTTTAACCCCCAGGCTCATCCTTTGGGTGACTTTATGGGAGAGTCTATCAAGAGGTTTTTAGAGGAGGAACCTAGGTCCTCAGTTAGAGAGGCGTTGGACGCCACAGAGGCCAACAGGAAGAGAGACACCCTTGCAGAAGATAATTATTTTTCCTTCTCTGATGAGGACTCCCCTTTAATCTCTGACCAAAAAAAAAAAGGTTTCTCGTAAGAACAAACATTTGGAGAAGGCACAAAAACAATATCTACAACGCAGATAGCCTGAGGGCTATAACAGAAAATGAAGAGAGCACCTTCACAGAGCGCAAAGAAAGGTTGCCCATAGCAGCACGCTACGGAGAAGTGACCTTCCTGGTACAACAGAGTTGCGGGACAGTATAAATTCTTCTGAATAGAATACAGATTAGGAGGACATGAAATGGGACCAATATGTATTTGACCCACACAAGAGCTGTGATTTTTTGGGGAGTCTGGATAATTATTTTAAGCAGACATCTACCTCTACAAAGATAAGGGAGCCACTCGGGGGGAGAGATGCTTAATCCCACTCGCAATGCGGAGTAGTGGCCTAAGGACCATGTAAGTAATTAAAGCTCTGAGTCAGAAAGTCCTTAGACAAGGAGACCCATAATTTACTTTGGGTGAGTGTCCAAGACTCTCTACGGACAATAAGATGTCTATTACTCCTAATGTGGACCCGGACCTAATAACATGCTTGTTTAAATTTGGTAAGGATCCTAAGAAGGGGACTGAAAAGTGCCTGAAGCAATGTCAGGCTAAGGTACTTGATATTTTGGCTCCTCTCACCAACATTCTTGACAAGGCCAAAGAGGTCAGGAGTAAGAATGGCAGAGTAAATATAGAACTGTTGAGGGGTTAGGCACAACGTGCCATTTGTATGCTAGGGAATGCTAGTGCAAATCTTATCACAGAAAGACAAAAAGCTGTCCTTATGAGAATGAATCCCAAGGTGGCTGATCTGTCCAGTAGAGAGGACATGGTGGGATCCGAAAGGGCTCCTTTTTGGCAAGAGTTCTGTGAAATCCTTAGGGAAATATGTATCAACATTCACTGCTTTCAGTAAAGCACAGAATAATATGCAAAGAGTCTTCGTCTCCAAGGCTGTTTTTGGAAGGGTTGACAGGAAAAAGGGTCTTTCAAGTCTCAATACTACAATCAAGATACTAGAAACTACCAGAACTATGGTAGGGGCTACCACTCCAGCGCAAACTTCTATCCCTAGAAAGGGAGAAACTCAAGATCCCGTGGTGGAAGATCAAGACCTGCGGGCTCAAGATCACAAGGTGAGGTGTTGTGCTTCTTCCCAAGTAAAGATTGGGGAAGGTTAAGGTTCTATTATCCACAATTGGGAGAAAATTACAAGAGATGCTTGGGTTTTTGAAACGGTCACTGGTTACAAAATAGAGTTCTGGGAGACACCAGTACAGGTCAGACAGTAAAGGTAATGGGCCTTGAATACAGAGAAGATGGCTATGATAGTACACAGAGGTGGCCCAGATGCTACAAAAAGGGGCTTTGATTCGTATCCAAGAGCCAGAAAGGTGTCCTGTCATAAACATAAGAGAACTGAACACATTTCTGGTTTACAGACATTTCAAGATGGAAAGGATCCATCCTTTAAGAGACATTTTGCAGACAAACGATTGGTTAGTAAAGTTAGATCTCAAAGATGCAGATTTCATGATTCACATGCATGGGAACAATCAGAGATATTTACGTTTCAGTTGGAGAGGTGTGCTCTATCAGTTCATCTGCCTCCCTCTCGGGGTGTCTTCAGTGCTGTGGTGTTTCACCAAGATACTACGTCCAGTGGTAGCTTTTCTCAGGGAAAATGGCATCCGATTAATGATTTACTTTGGCAATATTTTAATCATGTCTCAAGACAGATTAGAACTTCTGGAACATTTGAAATTGACAATCAAACTCTTTATGAGTCTGGGTTTCCTAGTGAATGCAGAGAAGTCCATCATGGTCCGCACTCAGAACCTAACATTTTCTAGGGTTCCAAGTAGATAATCTTTTGTCACAACTGTTTCTCCCGCAGAAGAAAGTAACAAAGATAAAGAGAAGAAGAGAAGAGTAGTTTTGCCAAAGACCAAGATCTTTAAAAAGGATCTTGCAAGAGTGTTGGGCCTTTTGTCATCTGTTCAGGCAGTTTCCCTTGGTTCCTTACATTACAGGGGGCTGCAGAGGCTGAAAACTTGGGGCCTAGGGAAAAAGACTTGTGATATGGGGACTCTCTTTCCCTATCAACAGATGCTCGAGAGGATCTGGAGTGGTGGTTAAAGAATCTGGAGGTATGGTACTGCAAGACCATCTTTGGAAATGTTCCCGACTTTGGTCTTGAAATCAGATGCCAGCAACCTAGATTAGGGAGCATGTTTGAACAGTTTAGAAACAGGTGGAAGATGAGCCAAGAAGGAACAGTTACCCCATATACATTTCTTGGACATGTTAGCAGGGCCGAATGCTTTAAAGAGTTTCAAGGATCTACTGGCAAAAAGTGTTACGCTGATTCGTCTAGACAATTTCACAGCAGTGTCTTATATAAACCGCTTGGGTGGTTCGAGGTCAAAGGCTCTGGCGGACCTGGCAAAACAAATTTGGTATTTTTGCTGGAATCACAAGATTGTTTTGAGAGCATAATTAATTCCAGGCCTGCAGAATGTAAGGGCAGATTGGAATTCCCAATACCTCAGAGACTTCAGTGATTGGAAATTGAATCCAGAGGTTTTCAGTCTCATTCAGAGAGTTTGGGGTCCAGTTAAAGTATATTTGTTTGCAAGCAGATTGACTTACCAGGTTCCCAAGTACTTCAGTTGGAGGCCGATCCGGGGGCAATAGCAGAGGAAGCATTTCTGCAGGATTGAGGAAAAAGGAGAGGTTATGCCTCCCCCCTCCTTAATTCAGAGAGTATTGATGAAAGTAAGATCAGAAGGTTGCAGCATTATTCTGTTAACCCCCTTTTGAAAGTCTCAAATTTGGTACCCAGGGGTGATGGAGCTCGCAGGGGCTTTTCCCCAGCTGGTCCCCGTGTCTCTAGGGTTTCAGATGGATACAGACAAAGGAGAACATCCTTTGATTCTAGAAGGGAAAGTTAATCTTCTTGTTTGAAAGATATTAAGGGTATGGGTAGATATTCTGGCTACTCAGGAGAAATGAAAGGACTATTGGATGAATCTTGGGACTTTGGAACTAGGAAACGATAAAGGGGTGTTTGGAAGAAATGGTGTAGTTGGCGCATGGAAAGGGTTTTGATTTGATGGAAGCTCCTGTACCTGAGGTAGCCAATTACTTTGTGTTTTTATATAATCCAGCACTCACATACAGGACCATTAACTGTTATAGATCAGCGATTTCTGCTGGTCCTGCTTTAATCAATTATGCGACTGGCATCGACCCTCTAATATGAAAGGTGATGAAAGGTGTAAGAAAAAGGAGACCTCCTAGTGCTCATTATGAATCACTTTAGTACCTTACTTTAAAACAGATTTCCATGAAGTTAACTACTTTACGTTGCTCAATTTCATTCAGAAAGGTATCTGATGTTAAAGCGTTAGAAATCCTGAACTGAGTTTTATCCAATTTTCCATGAATGTGAGAAGCTATGTGTGGTGAGTTGTATGAAAATTTATGAGAACTATGTTAAGAGTTTAGAGCGAATGGGGAAAATTGCTTTTGTTGTATGTTAGACCTTACAAAATAGTGTCTACAGCTACGTTAGCCAGATGGGTGCGTTCAGTTATGAATTAGGCAGTTGTGGATCGGGGTCGTGGCCGGCAAGATGGCCGACCGGCAGCACTAGAGAAGGGCTCCCTGGGCCCCCACGGACCCGGCGGACGGGTCCTGGAGCCCCCCTGGATGGGGGGTGGGAGAGGTGGAGAGCAAGTAGAGCCCCGGCAGCCAAAGTAAGGGCATCGCGCCGTGGGGGAGCGCATGTGGTGAGCGCCTGACCCCAAGATGTTGGCCGCAATCGCAGGAGCTTTTTTTTTAAAAAAAAAGAAATAGTCAAAAACGACTGATTGCGGAGACAGCGAGGCGCAGTTTAGAGGGAGTGACCCAGTCAGGGGGGGCCTTCGAGATCTGGACTTAGTGGTGCCCTGGTGCCATAACACCCCCTGGCACCTCCTCCCCCCACCCCCTGCATGAAGCTGGAGGTGCCCTCCCGTAGGCCTGGAGGCCCATAATAGAGACTTGAATCCTGCAGGTTGTCGGTCCCTGAGTAGCCAGTGGAGGACGCTTGGGCTGCCGGAGGCGGACGGAGCTGCGCTGAACATGCGAAGGTAGCTGGGAACCGTCGCTGGGCTCGTCCTGGTGAGGCATCCCCTTCTGCAGCGGAGTTCCAACTGGGTGGCCCTGTATCGACCGGATCCTGGAGTGCAGGACTGGCTGGTGGTGGGACGGACGCACTGAGCGAAGGACGATGCCTGCGCTGCTACTGCCTGTGCCAGTGTTCGCCCGGTACTGATTTGGTGAGGCAGTCGAGGACACGAGGTTCGACCACCGCGCTGCGCCTGGTAGTGTGGTGCACAGCACTGGGAGTATTCATTTGTAGCGGAGGCCTAGTTAGGTGCGCACCACGGGCAAGGATAGAGCGAACAAGGGAACGCGGCAAACACAGATGGATCAGTACACAGCGCAGAATGCAGGAGCGAGTCTGCAAAAAGATCACGCCAGCCCATCGGAGAAGGGAGTAGAGCCCACTGGGGCGCAAATCCTGGCTGCTATTGAGTCATCTTGCTGGGCACCGTAAACTCAGATTGCGGCCATAGCGGTAGATGTCAACCTGCTGAGAGCCGATTTGAGGGTAGTGGCAGAACGATCGGTGGCCACTGAGCAAAAAGTGACTTGCATGCAGTCTGATGTGGACATGCTGAAGACTTCTATGGCCCTCCTCGAAGCTCAAACACGCAAACTGGAAGCCCGTGTCGAAGATGTGGAGGGTAGGGCGAGACACTGTAACCTCCGTGTAGTGGGCAGCCCTGAGGGAGTAGAGGGGGCGAATGTTGAGGCCTTCTTGGAAGACTGGATCCGTAAAGTGTTGCCTGCTGCCCCACTGTCGGCTGTGTTTGTGGTGGAGCATGTACACCGGGCCTTGGCACCGCCACCGCCGCCGGGGGCCCCTCCGCGTACGATCATAGCCAAGGTCCTTAACTATAGAGACCGCAATGCAATCTTGCAAGAGGTGCGCAAACATGGAGCTACTACATTTGAGAATCACATTATCAATTTTTTCCCTGACTACACCAGGGCGGTGCAGCTCCATCGACAGTCCTATGTTGGTGTTAAACATAAGTTAAAAGACCTAAGCTATACTTACATGTTGTTGTATCCAGCCAAGTTGAAGGTTCTTCATGCGGGCTGTGCACATTTCTTTCAATCTCCTGAAGCAGCGTGGGACTGGTTGGAGAGGAATGATGGGACAGGAACGCCGGAATCCCTGCAGGGGGGAGAACGGTGGGAGACTCTGAGGGCCGGCGGAAGTGCGTACTGCAGCGTGCAGAAGTACCGGACGCCATCGTGCCAGCCATGGAAGCAGAGTGATCGTACGCTCGGACGGTACTCTGAGTCTTCAGCGGAGGAGGCAGGAGCGTGAGGAGACTAAACTGTTGGTGTAAACTATCACGTCGGAGGTGTCCTCGCGAGCCGGATCCCCGTGTCGCGAGTGGTTTGTCTTCGGAAGGCGAGGCTGAGGTCACCTGAATGATATACTGGACATTTTGTTATGGTCAGAATCAAGTACTTTGGTTCGAGGATGATGCTCTGAGGCTTCCCTCTGTTGGCTCTCCTCTGGCTCTATGGCCCTTTGTTTTTCTCCTGTTCACTGCTGCCTTTACGTGCTGGGGATGCGGGGTCTGGGTTGGCGGATGGTCTGGGGCCGTGGCAGAGTGGTGCGCTTGTGAAACCCCCCCCCTAGTTGTTAGTTCACTTGTTGGGAACAGTGCGAGTGTGAGCCGGACGATTGGTGAGTGCTGGGAGCATTGCAGTGTAGTTCAGACCGGACTCTGGCTATCGAGCGGGAGCGGCAATTGGTCCCCACTTCTGGGAACGGGAAGTGATAGCGGGGCACACACATGATTGGGCAGACACTAGTTGTGGGTGGTGTTTACCCGGGATGGGACGGGGGAGTGTTGTGTGGGTTCTAGTTGGTGGTGGTACTTTGTTTTTGACACTGTGAGCGTTGTGGGCATCCTCCCGTTGAGAGGGTATCGGATCATCGGGGTTGCGCGTGCGCCGTGCCTCGGGTGGTGTTGGGGGGGGGGGGGCGCTGCATGTGGGTGGGGGGCAGTCGAGCACTGTAATGAACCAAGCGGTGTGCAACAAAATATGGCTGGTACCCTGACACGCATAGTTACATGGAATGTTAGAGGACTGAACTCCTTTGTGAAGCGCTACAGAGTGCACACTTATCTTAAGCGGCTTGGCGTGCATATTGCGCTCCTACAGGAGACGCATTTGATAGAAAGTGAAGCGCAAAAAGTGCAGAAAAAATGGAGGGGCAGTTTTACTCAGCGACTTATTCCTCCTACGCTAGGGGAGTCTCCGTTTGGATTGCTCCCAGGAGTCCCTTCACATTAAGAAGCCTAAAAGCGGACGTACAAGGCCGATACATATTCTTGCACAGGGTATTAGATGGCCAGGAGCACTGTCTGTTGAATATTTATGCCCCTAACACTGATGATGCGGGGTTCTATCATCAGCTCCAACAGGAATTAATATCTTACGCAGGGATGCCCATTTTGGTAGCTGGTGACTTTAACTGTGTCCTAGATGGAACCCTAGATAGGGACCCACCGAAGATGAATACTAGGTCACAAATGACTGCCAAATTGCAGATGGATATGAGAAATTTAAACTTTGTGGATGTGTGGAGGGAAATGTACCCTACCTCTAGGATATTTTCGTGTTACACGCCCAACCATGGGGCTTATAGCCGCCTGGATCGATTCCTCCTTGCCAATGACGGATCGCTTGACGTCCGCCGAGTTGCTTATCAGGTGCGGTTCTTATCGGACCATGCCCCTCTACTTTTAGAATGTGAAACACACATACCTAAGCCTGCGTTCCCCCTGTGGCGTCTGTGGCCAGACCTACTGGGCGATCCTGAATATAAACAAGACCTCCAAGGTGTCTTGCGGTGCGTGGCAGAATTGTAGAACTCTGGGATAGACTGGATAATTATGTCCACCGGAATTATAGGCTGCGGCTGTATGGAGAGGGGGACCGTTCGGGGCGTATGTTGGCTTGGCTCCTCCGTCCCGTTCCCATCATCCAGATGCTCCGTGGTCCTTCTGGAGAAAAGATTTTGGGTCAGCTGCGGGTGAATTCGCACCTGTGGGAACACCTGCGGACTATTTATGCCGCACCATGTGGTGTCGATGTGACCCGGATACGGGAGTACTTGGATGGTATGCGGATACCTCGCCTTACGGAGGCCCAGTCGGAAGAGTTGGAGGGGGGAGGTGTCCTTGGACGATCTGGTGGAGGCGTTGGAAAGAATGGCGTCTGGGAAAGCGGCAGGCCCGGACGGGCTACCAGTCGAATTCTATCGAACATATCCTGCTGTGATTCTGCCGCAACGGTTGAAGATGCTTCATGGAGGCGCAGGGTGAGGGCCTTCTCCCGGAGAATATGTGGGAAGCATTGATAGTCATGCTACCGAAACCTGGGAAGGCGGTGGACAACCCGGGCTCCTATAGACCGTTAGCCATGTTAAATGTTAATGTTAAATTGTTGGCCAAGGTTTTAGCCTCTCGTTTGAGTCGAGTGGTGACGAATTTGGTACAGAGTGATCAATGCGGATTCATATGAACATACGGCGCTTAACACATATACTACACGAGACCCGCGACTCCACGTTTCCTGCAGCTCTGGTGGCTCTTGATATGGAGAAAGCCTTCAACACTTTATCCTGGGAATACTTATGGGAGGTGATGCGTAGGATGGGTGTAGGCCCCATCTTCCTATCCTGAGTGCGTCTTTTATATACAGCACCTCAGGCTAGAGTGCGTAGGGAGCAATAGTGTCGGAGTCCTTTACTATTGAACAAGGCACACAGGAGGGGTGCCCCTTGTTGCCACTGCTGTTCGCGTTGGCTATGGAGCCTCTGGCCATACAACTAGGCTCTGGGTTGGATGGGTGGGGCACCCATGTGGGGACAAGAACGCATATAATATCACTGTATGCTGATGATGCCCTGGTGTATTTCACGGACCCGGAGCAAGCGGTCCCCCTTTTGATGGGCATGACGGACATCTTTGGGCTGGTATCGGGCCTCCGAATCAACCGGCACAAAACGGTTTTATTTCCGATGGCAGATCTGTCGACATTGGAGGCGCCAGAGCTACCCTGTTCGGGGTTGTCTTGGGAGACTGAGTCCTTTACCTATTTGGGCATTTGAGTGACTCACTCCCCACAACTGCAATTTACTCTAAACATGGGAAGAGTACTGGAGGGTCTCCGCATCTCTGTTCAATTTTGGACCTCTCTTCCATTGTCGGTTATGGGTAGAATTGTACTTAGCAAAATGATCATTCTCCCCCGATGCATGTTTGTCATGAAGAATTCCCTCTGTGAGCTTCCTCTCTCATTATTCGGGCAACTAGATAGATTACTATTATCCCTAGTCTGGGCGGGCAGGCAATGCAGAGTCCGCATGGAACTCCTGAAATTGGACCTGGTCAGTGGGGGTCCTGGATTACCAGATCTCTACCTCTATTACTTAGCGGGGTTCCTGCAGTACGCAGTCCGGTGGTGTGAGGACATTCCTAATTTGGAAAAGGATTTGTTGACTGGCTCCGTAAGTGTGGAGCGGCTCCCGCACATCCTAATGGGGGGGCTCCAGGGTTCCCCCTATCTGCTAGAACAGGTGTCGAGAGCTTGGGAGAGTGAGGTTGTGAGGGTTATACGCAGGGCCCCGTACGCGTGCCTGCTTCTGCTATGGTGGATTCGGCCCTTTGCCAAAGCCGCTTAGGTGATGGATTTTGCTAAGTGGTGCACAGGGGGTTGTAATAATGTGGGTGATTAAACCACAATGGCGCGTTTATTACAAGGGAAGAAGCGGAGTCCCTATTTGGAGTGGGCCGGGGCAGTTCCTACAGTATGCGAACATTTTGCGGACAGATAGGGAGATTTGGGCGACATTGCCAGAGGAGCCAGATGAGTCCCACCTCCAGGTGACCCTTCTTGACCCTGGGGGTGACCGTGGTCTCCTTCTCCCAAACTTATAAAGCTCTTAATAAGTGATAGACTAACTGTGACGCATAGAAGCAGGGGCTGCTGGGAAGCTGACCTGCGTGTAGCACTCACAGACAGGGAATGGAATAGAGCCTGTTCGCTGGTACAGGATGTGACTAACAATGCTCGATTTAAGCTGACGCACTTCTATTACTTGCACAGAGCATACCTCACACCTCAGCGCCTGAATAGAATAGCCCCCTCAAGACCTGACAGCTGTGGCCGTTGGGTGGCGCCGTCGGCTTCATTTGATCATATCGCATAGGCCTGTGGCTCTGTGCGGCCCTTTTGGCGTCAGGTAGTGGAGGCGCTCTGGGAGGTCACGGCTGTGCGAGTGCAGGTAGTAATGAAACACTGTTTACAGGGCCTGCTCCCTGTCCCCAAGAAGGGTCGTAAGAAGCGTATTGCGATTCGATGGGCTAGCCTGCCCTCCCCCCCGCGGCGTGCTGATTGGCTGACTGATTTGGCTGAATGGGCCACCGCAGAGGAATGTAGCCTGCTTAGGGTGCGAGTGGATGAACACGCTGACTGCGACTTGGAGCTCTGTGTGCGAGAGAGTGGAGGGGAGGACCCCTTAACAGACACTTCCATCTGCTGAGCTTTGGATATAGTTAGTCCACTCTTGGAGAGAGGTTGGTGGTTGTAGAGGCAGGGTTGGGAGTTCTGAGATATCATGGTAGATGTGACTCCAGGGCTGGCTGCTGCTGTGGGAGTCGTCACAGATGGAGCTCCTCCTCATCCTGGTCCCCGAGTTGTATATGGGCTGTTTTACAGTTGCCCTCCTCGGGCGTTCTCCCTGACTCCATTTCCCCCCCACCCCCGAACCCCTAGCCGTGTGTGCTTGATGCCTTCGATGTCATATGGGCATTGTTGCACGATTTTCCGATCTGTTGGTGCTCACTATACTCACAGTGTTCTATCTGTTTGACAGTTGATGTATTGAAATGCACTACACTAACTGTGTAGGAGTTGGCACCACTAATTACTATACCCAATACATTTGTGATGGTTGGTTCGACCTAGTCTAGTACTATAAATGTTTACTTTTCTGTGCCTACTTGTCAGAGCACAATGTATGAGCCCGGGTGGGTGACTTCGAACGGGTGCTGCCATTGGTTGGGCGACTGACTGTATTTTTCCTTCAATGTAAGATGCTATAATGTAGTGCATAGTTATGTGTGTTTCTTTCTATGCATAAATAAACAAGTAATTTTTTTTTTACAAAAAGCAGTTGTGGATCTTTCAAGGTTTGGTGCCCATTCTTCAAGAGCAGCAATGGCTAGCAAGGTGTACTGGGCAGGTGGTTTGTTACCCGAGATCTTGAAAGCAGCAGACTGGTTGAACGTCAATACTTTTGCTAAGTTCTACTTAAGACCTGTTGAGCATGTAATTTGTGTGGTGCTTGACAGCTTTAAGCATGCATAATGGCAGCCTCTGGTCTTGTAATGAAGTGGCGATTCTCCAATTAAGATGCAGAGAGAATCTTGATTTCATTAAAGACTACGGAGGCTAACATTATACCACCCTCCTCGCCCTATATGGGGAAGATGGAGGATATATATAAAAAAAAAAAAATGAAAAAAAAAAAAAAAAAGTTAAATATTTCTGTATGTTGTTAAGGATTATAAAGAAAAGTTTAAATTGTACTGGATTGTTAATCTTTTTTCTTGACCCATTATTTGTATATGGATTAATTTGGAGTTTTTTTATTTCCATACAATACTTTATAAAAATGTTACCTGAAAATGTTATCCTGTTTCGTTACAGCCTAAAAGAGGAGGATGAGTACATGCACCGGATGTTTATATGTTTTGAACATTCTAATGCTTTATGATGCAAGACTGTTCTTTAAAGGGCAGCATGTTTGGCCAGCAATAAAAGGTTATTACATAATGTTAGCCTCTGTAGTCTTTAATGAAATCAAGATTATCTCTGCATCTTAACTGGAGAATCGCCACTCTCATACTTATGGAATAATGTACTTTAAGGAAGTTGGCCATTGCTCTGTGAGCTCCAGCTGCAGTGCCACGGCTGATACCCACCACTAGGATGAAATGCATACAACAGCAAATTTAGTGTTCCTACCTAGTCCACTAAGTGAGACGCCCAGAAACACTCTTCCTGGGCAAACCAAGAAAACAAAGATGACAGTAGTTTGCTTGAGTAAAACAATGAACTCTCCTTCCAGGTAAGTCGAACTCCGAAATTCTACGATTTATGGATTGTAAACAGCTGACTGGAGGGACGTTTCTGCCCTGATCGTTCTCAGATCACTTGTGGCATACCACAGGCTTCCATCGTAGATCCAGCACTGCTCAATTTGTATTTGGAGTCCCTGAGGACTGCGATAGAGGAGTCAGTAGGCTCCATCTACCATATCCCATTCATCACATTATGGAGAGAATACTTATTATCAACACAAAAAAAAGACTGAATTTATGCTACTATCCTGCAACTGAAGTTTAACTTTGACAAAGAATGTTTCTGTGAGCTCGATATTGTTGGTTTCACGCTCAAAACTCTCCCCAAGGTAAGATGGTTGTTTTTTTTTGTTTGATCAGCACCTTCCTATCAGCACTCAAATTGATCGTTCATTAAAGAAAATGCCAACATCTCTCTTCACTCTATAAAAAGGAGTTACTATTTCTAAACAAGAAAGGCTTTTGCTCAGTGGTGCAATCATTAGTGATTTATCAATTTATCTTTGGTAATGCTGCCATGACTGGACTTTAACAAACCATATTAGCATCCCCCAAAAGCTTTGTTTCATTCAGCAGCAAGAGCACAGTCAGGAAAGAAAAAGCTGGCCACATCATCCTGGTGCTAAAGGACTCCACTGTCTCACGTTTGAAGCTGGAATTAGTTTCAAGCGGTTTGTATCATATTCAAGGTGAGACATTCCCAACAGCTTTCTTAATTAGCTGCTTCTTTGATCAAACATGATAAGAGGCCAGTTTAGAAAATCCCCAGTAGGTAGATGTACTTGGCCCAGAAAGCTATCCATAATGCTGGAGTATGTAAGTTACTGTAGCTAATCTGGTTTTGACCAATATTTAACCTATCATTTGCCAGACCAGTATCCGGAAAGGCTCTTGGTACATGCATCCACATCACATGCATCACTAACTTGGCTCAAGCCAGTCCTTCCATACCTATGATGGCAAGTATGAACAAAATCCAAACATGTGTTGGTTAATGTCCCAATAAAATATATCCTTACCTCTAGCCTCTGATTCTGATCTTTTCCCAGCAAGTCTCGCACTTCTTCATTGTAAATTTCCAAATAAGAAACTCGGACCAAAAACCTGAAAGAAAAGAAAAAAAAATTGATTACATTTTCATATTAAGGACGTACAACAGTTACGTATCAGAAGTCAATTTCTATGCTCATTAGTAATGGAATATCAGTTTCACCATTCTTGCAAATTGGACTGACATTTTTTATTAGACTATGGAAAAACCTATATTCTACAACACTGAACTCATTGCACAACACCCATAAGGATAAGGCATACCCAGTCACATGACAATCAACCACCATGGTTTAGCTAACATTGAGGAATGACGCATAAGAGGTAGATACATGGTCCTGCACTTCAGGACACAAAATAGTGAACATGGGAAAGGATTGTCAAGTACAGGTGAAATGCAAATGCACCTCTTCTTGCACAAGCATCCGTTGTTTGACACAATATTTACAAGTCATGTTTTGTATTTTTAATCATTGTATATCATCACAGAAGAAGTATACATTTTCAGGCCCACAGGAGAAATGCTCACTCTAGCAACATACAAGAGGTGTCTTGAAGAATATCAGGCCCTCACAAAAAATACTATTTACTGGGTTTACCGTGTGTCTCCTTCCGCCTTTGCAATATGCCCAAATACATGAGCAAAGGAATTTGGAATTATCCCCCGAAGTTCTGGAACTGCCCGAACACCTTCCATTGTGAATGTTTTTCCTGTTCCTGTTTGTCCATAAGCAAAAATTGTGCCTGTTACGGTGAAACAAACTACTGTTAGTGCACTATAATACAGTATTAAAACAATAGTGAAACGGAGGCTCTGGTTATAATAATAATAATACTAAGTACACCACAATGGTGTGTATCCGCCATGGCAGAATGTGGAGAGGTGAATGGTAGGTGGAGCAGGGAGTAAAACAGAGGGTGATGAAAACAAAGAAAGATACTAAAAAGGGCTACTATTTGTGGCTATGTATTTCCTCACTATTAACAAAATTAGCAAAAACGGCCTCAAACAATTTTTTGCTTTCTAGTATGGATACTCAAAGGAAAATCAACTCCACCCACAACATTTTACGCAAAGCACCATACCTAAAGGTCACTTCTTATCTCTATACAACATTTATCAAAAAGCAGCCTACAAACCACAATGAACGTGTACTGTACTATGGACAGGCCATGTGCATTATGCACATGCAATCATGTTTTAAGTGTTATATGATACACCTGATCTAGTCCCTAAATGCCTGAAATGTTTTTGATTTTATCAGACAAGTCCTTAAAATGTTTGTACTAGTAATAATTTAGTTATGTAAGCAACACTGTTTGAGATGTTAGAACGAGTTTCTTACAAAATTTTGGTAGCTGTGGAAAGAGAAATCGCTTCATATTCAACACAAAAGTAATGAATATTTGAATCCTACATATGTATTATAGAAAGAGAGAGTGCTGCAATGACAAAACATCCCGCTACCTCAGGATGTCACCTAAGTTTTCAGCCAGATGGCCTTAGCTAATATTAACCACAAAGATATTGCACCAGAGCACTCAAATTCAATTATACATGAGAGATCCACAGTTCTCTAAGTTTCCTTGCTAAAACATGATTGTATTGTTTAGAACAAGCTGAAGAAAACAAATGATCTCTATGACCAGCAAGTGTTTCATCCGAACGGGCTTTCTCAAGGCTAATGTGGAAAATTTCAGAGACAGACGTTCAGTATGACAATCAAAATAATGTGATCAACTGTGACTCCAAGAAACAAGTGTTAGAGACCAGGTTGCCAATGTCCGCGGAGTGAATGGAGAATATGATGCCAGGAAACATGGAGGCTGTACAGATAATTTGTTTTCTTTAGAACAAGCTGATCAATACAATCATGTTTTACCAATGAAATCTTTGTGAACTCTAGATATGTCACTTCTAATTGAATTTGAGTGCCCCCATGTAATATTTTTACGTTTGAACATTTATTTAGTTTGATACGCCTGGACGAGAACTGCATGTCTGCAAAAAGTGGGCACGTTTGCTTCCACGAATTATGTGACATTTTAGTTATTTATTTTTTGTAATTCTGCAACATTCATGATGTTCCAAACATTTCTGAGGTTTAAAATATGTGGAAAAAATGCAAAAAGTTTGTTCTACAAAAAAAAACTAAAATGTAAAAACCTAATGGAAAATCTATTTGTGTTACATAACCCACGGATGAAGTCCACAAACTTTGCAACTTCCAGAAAAGTTTCTAAATGTATTTCAATTCCACACAACCCTCACTAGAATGTCCAATCTGAGGAGTAACACTATTATTTCCTGAGAGGAGCTTAGTTCTCTCCTTTATCAGTAACAAGTTTAGAAGAACATATTGATCTACCTTTATCTGTCTGAGTCTTTGGCACCACCGGCTACCAGAGCAGGCTTCTCAAATGAGAAGCTCGCAAGTTACTCATAGTTCTCCAGCTGTTTGTAAATTGCTCTCCTGTGTGCTGCACCGCCTACTGAATTAGAAGCTTTTGCTTGGCTGAATTAATGTATGTGTACCAAAATTGAAAGCCATGCATTTTTCAGAAATCATAAGCTGATGATGGAGAAAAAAGACTGAATTCCCAAAATATATTTAAAGCTGATGTTTGACTGATAAGTCCTGTGGCATTGGGGAGACATTACTAATAATATTGCCTTTGGGTCAGAGGTACTGCAGCTATGGCTGATATGCATTAACCACAACACAAAGCTGGGTTAGCACCAGTTATATTATTAAAGAGAAATATCTTTCAGAAGTAGCGGTGCCTTGAATTTGCGAGGGCTGAACAAACTAATAAAACATGCGTAAGTCCCTGTACTTCTAATTTACACAATAAACAAGTTGAATTGCGACCACTGTTAGGATCAGATTCAAATAAATTAATATTCAAATACAACCAATAATGGTCAGGGTTAAAATAAATATACGAAGCATATGATCACTAAACAATAGCAAATATAGCGGTTTCACTTTATGTTTTGCACTTATAAAACGGTCAACTGATGGACTTTATGACGATATCAAATATCTTCCTCATAACTCAACTTCCCTGTTAATCTTTTTGTTGCATCTGAGAAGTAGCCCGCTGATAAAGAAAATAAGTGGAACCTAGGTTTTAAACACAGAATTTGTAATGCAAAAAATATAAGCAATGTGTGCTTGGTTATAATCCAATCAAAGTTGTTCTCTAACATTCACAAATGATTGGGTGCAGCATGGTGAATATTACTGCCCCGTGGCATTAGGGTTTCAAACACTTTAGAAAAGCAAGGCACAACCCTCAGTTGTAAGTGAAGGGCTTGAAAAGTCAAAGTTTTACTTATCCACATTAAAGACTTTAAAAGTCTTCCCTTGATCTTTTTAAGAAAGCATAATAACTCTTCTACATTACTCACTCAATGCCAAATGAGACTGTTAATGGGATCTTCTTCTTGAACACACCTAATGCATGTCTGAGCTGTGTTTTAACAAAAACATGATATATCAAAACGATACCAAAGCTGAGAACACTTTAACAGAGAGGTACTGGATAAGGTAATTCAGATTCTGCAATTCCTTAAAACCCAGTTATTTGTAAGTGAACACAAGTTACAATTTTTTCTTTTCTTACATTTTACTACTTTCTTTGCAACCTTTTAGGGCCAACATTTTGGATTTGCCTTTATTAATGTTTAGATAATTAGATTGTGCATAATTGTATAAGGCACTAAGGCCTCTTAGGAGGCAGACTGGAGACCAATCCAATATTATGTAGATGTCGTAAAGTAATAAAATCAAACTTATATAGCAGATGTCTGTTTCGACTGGATGAAAATTTTCAAGATGAGCAGAGTTTAGTTGGGGACCAATTATTGTTAGTTTATTTGAACAATGAATTGGATCTGGTGCATGAGCAGCACTAACAAGTAAGCATTACGCGCAACGTAATAAAACTGATCTAGACAACGCTGAGCTGAGGAGATAACCTGCTCCCAGAAAACAACGGACCTACATACTGTACAGATAATCTGAGCTATTTATACTTCTACAGAGACCTATAGGCTGAATATGCTGAAGTGCAATCTTACAGGGGGCCAATTGGACACGATGAATCACTCTTCCATCACAAGAGTCTGAAGATATGTGGATGGGTTCCTTAGTCAACTGACAGTCCTAGCAGCAGTCCTAGCAGCTCAAACCAGATTAAAGCAGATTGCTTGGTACAGTAGAAAATTACTCTGGTTTGTGGATTTTATTAGCCAGACTTCAATCGAGAGGGTCTACGTTTTCAGTGTGATCTAGGGCAGTGGTGTATACTAGTGGCCATGGTATGGCATCAACTATTCAAGGCCATCGCAAGGGAAAATTAAATACAGTTATGTGCTTATTCAGTGTGCCTTCGCACATCTACTGCAATAAATACCACATTGGACTAATACATCTATGGAAGTGCTTGCTGTCCTGTTTCAAGAAAGTACCATCACTAAAACCATCACACTACAGTTGCACACCTTCATCACAACTGCAAATCTAAAACTCCAAAGTTACACTTCTAACGAAGCACTAGAACTGCACATCTACAACAACACTGACAATACAGCTACATTCAAATTCCTGCAGCAAGTGAGTTGCTGGTGTCCAACTATTCTCCCCAGCCAGACATAACTACACCATACAAGACAGTAATCCAATAAAGATAAACCAATTGCAAACTAAGCTGTTTGTTGCTTTCTTGCTACTAAAGAAAGGGGCATGCAGAAGATGTCCTATTAGATAAAAGTGACTGGTTCAGACTTCACAGGTGAACTACTCAAATGAGCTCTTGTTGATGTCCATGAAGGGATTACGTGCCCTTCATCAGAGCTTAGTGTGTGCCATAAAATATCCTACTCCATATTAAAGAAAATAATATTATTGTATGTGATCAGTTGGGCCATTTGAGTTGTTTCTAAGGCCAAAAATGTTTTAACACATTTATACTAAGGTGCAAGACTGTCATATTGTGGTGTGCTTACAATAAAGTTACTAGCAGTGTATGTAAAGCATAACCTCCAGCAGTGGAGTCTCAATAATCATTATGTAATCTAAGAATTTACTTTGCCAGAGAGAAATCCATACAGGTTAAGTGTTTCAGCCTTCGATGCTCCCTTAATTCCAATGAGTCTGTGGATTTACTTCATCTTCCAGATTTGAATATATGGATCGATGATAAAACAAAAACATGTTTACGTGATAAAACACACCATCTTGTACAATACAGGTTCTAGTTCAATTGGAAGGGCACATGAACACCTCCACAGAAAAACAGACCAAACATGGGACCTCCTTTGAATTGAACCGAAAGTGCTTGACCTGAACAAGCAGCATTTATTCTAATGTGATCACAAGTTGATATTGGCTCAATTTGCTTCTCTTGCAAGCCATTGTGGAGGTGCTGTCCCTGTAATTGTCGAACCAGGAGGTCCACTGTTATGATAAAGAATAGCACAAAAAGGGGCACCCCTGACGGGCCCCCTAGTCACCGGAAACAGATCTGCAAGGGTGCCATTGACCCATAAGTGGCCAACCAGTCCTGAATACAGCAGCATTATAAGGTTAATGTAGCCCCTAGAAAGTCCCAGTTTACCCAATGTAGCTCTCAAGAAGGGTCATTACAGCGAATCAGATGCCTTCGCGGCAGGTACATCAGGGAAGATCGGATTCAACACCTCAAATATAGTGTGCAGATTGAAAGCAGTAGACCTGTGTAGAACAAAACTAATTTGTATTGGCAATATCATTTGCTCCAGCAGTAGGGCAAGAAAAGTAGCGATAGGCTGGTAGGATGCACACAAGCGGAGTGCCTTGTTGAGCTTCAAAACAAAAGTGATTACAGCCTTTCAGAGCGTGGGAGGGAGGAAGCCCACCTCCAAGGCATTAGCATATACCGCTTAGAGGCGTGGGGCAAGTAAATACTTATAGGCCTTATAAATACTGCCTCTGAGGCCATCTAGCCTAGGGGCCTTGAACCCATCGAGGGAGCCTCTGACCTGAACGATTTCCTTGCAGGTGATGGGCTCATTGTCCATCCATCTGATGAAACTGCCACTGACCATCGGTTAACCACAAAATTGCTCCTTCAGCCAGGTACTCAGCAGTCACTGCAGTGTTATCAGTCGGTCGTGCAATGTATAATTATTCAAAGTAGCACACTTGTTCCCGAAGCATACTTTTGCCATTTACTAACGGTTGACCCCCTGCATCCGGGAGCTTCGTGATATACCCTCTGTCTGTTGGGGCATAATAGCCAGGACAGTGTGAGGCCAGGATGCTGCCCATCCCTGTACTGCAGTTCCTGCACGTATTTACCAAGGTATGTCACCTCCCTGTCCAATAGCTCACGGAACTCGTCCATAAGGACTGCGCTGCAGTGCTGCAAATTCCCATGGCCAGACAGCACGCTGGCTTTATCAATGTCGCAGAGCTCAGACTCAACGCGGTCAAGACGGGTACTGATGTCATATAAAACACCCTTGTGCTTACAGATGTTAACACGGCCAGATGTAGGCTTTAAAGGCCTGTGTGTCTTGGGTATAAACAAAACTGGAATTAGGGGCACAGTATTACAAAATAGAATGGCGCAGCTCTGTCCAAAAGACTATTAGCAAAAAGGGTTACTGGGAAAGCGCCACTGCTGTGACAAGTCACGCACAGAGGACACGTGCAGCACCAACCGCACTCGGGCAGGATCAGAAAGAGAGCAGGAAGGGTGTGCCACATCAGACACTCAATGCACGGTGCTAGTGGAGAGGAACCAGCAATCTATCCGGGTCCATACAGCATGTGAGGCAGAGTAAAATGTGTAACCAGCCACCACGTTGGAGCGCAGTCATCAGGCATCCGGGAGCCAAAACGTTTCAATGATATCACGAAACATGTGCAAAGCATGTGGTGTGCTATGCACCAGGGACCCCATTGTGTCCACCAAGGGATTGAGCACCATAATCAGGTCTCCCTTCCAAGTATCAGATCCGCCTCGGGCCGACCCATCAACGCAGAAACCTCATGGTTAAAGTCAGGTCAACATTCAGGGAATATATGGTAACCAGGAGCACATAACGGTCAGCTAATACACCGGATAGTATCACTAATCTCCTGTCGTCATCCACAAAACTCGTGTGTGCAAACAGGACACTCCTGTGAATAAGTGTGCATATCCTGAGTAAACAGGAGCTATAGTAAGAGAAGTACTGATGGTTCCCCCCCAGGTCAAAGCAAAGGGCAAGTGTCCCAGAGGGCGACAGATGGGTCTCTTTACGAAACGCCACTTTAACGCCATTTCACACCAGGTAGGAAAGTATCCATTTCCCTTTGCAAGGAGTGTTGAGGCCTTGGATGTTCCATGTTGTGCACACCAGGTCGGTCGTCTGTGTCCTCCTAACATATATCCCTATTACACAAGCAGCATGAAAGTATATAGTGCGCCTGAGTGTTAATCATGTAGCCTGATAGAACAGTTGAACATTAACAAAAACTTCCCTCTCACACTGGAGTGCATACAATCCAGCAAATCCCAACACAACATTAAAAAAAAAAAAAAAAGTCCAGCTTCACTCATTTTGGTGTACACCTCGAGGGGTGGCAACCCACATCTGGAAAAATTGCACAGAAACATAGCATTGAATGGTTTAGAATTGTAACAACTAGATGCCCTTGTTAATGGTCATCGGATCATAATGCATTTAACAATTTACACCACCAATACTATATATGGAAGAAATCAAAAAAAGTGCAGAGCCCGGTGAGTAGTTCAGGCAAGCCAGATATATCATACTGTATTTGAGCCCCTGTTTGCAAAGGGTGTTCTTCACCTCTGCAAATCTATGTCTCGCATCCTGCACTGTCAAAAGAAATCAGGGGAGATAGTGATAGTAGAACTCTGGAAGGACAGGGGGCTCCGATATCGGGAGAGGTGCAGAGCTGTGTCCTGGTCTCAAAAGCTGAGCAGGCGTACTATGAGCGGGAGCACCCGGCGGCGGTCAAGTCCCTAGCGACCTATGCACCCAGCCCAAATGTGTATGGGAAACTTTGCGTACCGAAGAGCTCCTACAGCAGATGCTCAACAAAGAGACCAGGACAGCCCATAGTTGTGGATTCTGCCACACCCACGATCCGGAGGTTGTAATGGCGGGATGAGGTTCGAGTTCTTCAATCTTGGCAACTGCCACCTTTGGAAGCTTTACAAAGTTTCCAGCCGTTTCGTGCCAACGATGTGTGATCTTCAACATCCAAAAAGTGTTTCTCTACACCATCAAGCCTCACTGTGTGTCGTTCCAAGCACTTCCCCTTGCGGTCTAAGAGGTATGTGCTAGGGCGTCTAAGCTTGCATTGATGGATTTAAAGCCAGCTTGTAGGTCTGCCATTGTTGCAGCAGTACCATCCATTGCCCCATCATCGCCAGCCCCCGTCGGGCACTCCTCAGTGTCTGATAAGGGGGGTGGGTGGAGGGTCTCCCCGCAGCTTTATTCTATTCATTCAGGAGTTTCCTTTGTTTTGGATGGCCACACTCCATTATTGCTGACTGAATGAAAAATAAGGAAACATGCTGCCCAGCCGTCAAATTATCACTACGGGTTTGTGGCCAAATAAGTCTCCTCTTGGCGGTTCTCAAATGGGTGTTATGCTGCTCATGCAAGCCTCAACTAAGTTACAAAAAAGCAAAACACATTACTTGTGCGATGGATGGTGGTGCGTAGGAATGTCTCTTGTAAATGTTCTGGTAGGGGGGGGGAAGGGGTGTGCAGGGCACTAGGTCACAAATGCACCCCCCCCAATCGCCTCCTCCCAACACTCCATGCAAGTCACCCTCAGTTGTTACATCTGTGGCCCAATAGAAGGGTAAATGGCTGTCTGTGTCACAAGGCTCTTGGAGAACGTCAATTCAAATTATGTTCCAATATAAGACTGCATACGGGCCACCCAGGTCGATGACAAGTACTGACTGCTGATGGGCAGTGTAGGGGGAAGGGAAAGAGACTCCGGTCCCCGCACTGCAGTGTAGGAGCTGATGGAGGCAGGTGCGACCCTGGTTTCCCGCCACTCTTCTGGCTGGTCAAGGGAGTAAAGGGCAGCACTAGCAGGGCCCAAAGGTACCATCCTGTGACTGTCCATGGCCCATCTGCAGCTACCACTGCAGCTGAGGCCTCCGGGCGCCTCTCTGTAATGGTGCGCACCGACCCCACGCCAGCCCTGACCGAAATGGGTCTCCCGATGCGGCACTCTTAGAGCAGGTCCACTCCAAGTCAAGAGGGCCACCGCCTGCGAACAACAATGCGCAGGGAAGAACAGCTGCATGACCTTGCAAGGGCCAGCAGCCTCGGCCTCAGGCTGGCCTTGCAGCTCCCATCACCGCGGGGGCCTTTGAGGACTGAGCTGGGCAGCACCAAGCCAGCCACCCCCTCCTCCTCACCTCAGTTCTTCTTATCTCTCTTCAGGATAGAGTTCCCAGGGTCCCAGAGCCTCAGAGCTCCCAAATATTCCTGCTGGGTATCACGGTACGCCGTGTGGAGTGAAAAACCCAACACTTAAGAGCGGTTGGTGACGGAGCTACATGACTAGGCGGTCAACTTGGTCTTTAGCGTGGCCATGACTCACATTAACGTAACCTTAACAGATCAAAACCACAGGTGGTATGGTTCACATTACGTAAAACAATCCACCACCATTTGGGTGGTCTCCACTCTATGAGACCAAAGACTTTTATTAAAGAAGTGTTGAATCTAAGAATCGTTTATTAAGGCAGGGGATCTGTGAAGTGATAATGTAAAAGAATGGCCACCTAACGAACTGGCCCTCCTCAGACTCACTATCCTTGTTCCCCATTCAAATACAGATTTAGAATATAGTAGCACAATCCATGCTCCACTTACAAAGACAAAAATGTCTGGAATCTTGAGTGGGTTCAGAACAATGTGGTGAAAGTTTCAGACTTAAGATGCAGGACATTATCCATCCTCTGACACACCTCACCCTCTCCCCTCACTCATCTACACTATCTAAAAGAACATTCAGAGTTTTCTATATTGCTGCCTAAGCAAAGAAACAGTACAAAGTGTACATAAAAGAGAATTATTTGAAGTAAGGAAACAAAACCATGGTTATGAATATGACAGAACTACAACATGGAGTGTATCGATGAATGCAGAGAGTAGGGTCTTAACACCAATAGCCACTGGTCAAAGTTATACATATGGTAGCATGAATGGTGGAATGGGAGAAAAAAAGTGGGTTGTAACCAGTTTGTCTTAAGGAGAGCAAACTGAACAAAGACCAGGCAGATGGCCAGGCACCAGATTTTCAAATTCTGTGTTGCACCCATAAGGGGGGTTGAGGGAAACTGCTCTGTATGCCTAGAGACCTCACTACCACCCTGCTCATAACTAAAGATTGTATTGTTCCACCTAATTCAGCAACTGAAGATAAGGTGGCAGAAGGAAAACAAAGTCACAAGGAACTATCACTAATAAAAATCAACCTGGCCCTGCCACTTTGGGACTAAACAAGCTAACAGAGATTCTGGAAGGAGGTCTTCAGACAAGCTTTCTACCAGACTGATACTGTCCTGGAGCAGTCTTTTGGCAACCACCACTTCTCCTTTCAGGTCATCTAGGATGAGAACTGTCAGTCATGCTGGTAAGGACAGACAAACATTCACCTCATGTGATTAGAAAGCTACAGTATCTGCTGGCCAAATAAGGAATTCTAAATCATGGCAATATATTTTAACCAATCCTTGTGTTTATTGATAAGTAACTACACATTATTTTCACAGCTAGACCAGGCTTCTCCAATAAGTAGTTAGTGAGCTACTGGTAGCTCTCTGGCTGCCTGTAATTAGCTCTCCTGTGTAGAGCCTAGCCTACTAAATTAGAAGTTTTTGCTAGGTTAAATTATTATACACCATAATTCAGAGTGTATTCAATAATCTGGTTTTGGAAGAAAAATGGCTGAATTCCCAAAATATATTTATAGCAATATTTGAATGATAAATTATGTGGCACTGGGGATACTTTTTTACCGATGTTATTACCTTCGTACTAGAAGCACTGCTGCTCTAGCTATGTATTGCCCATGTAGAGGCATTCCATATTGGCAAGGCCTTTTTTACATTACTGCTAGAACCCATTTGTGATGTACTGAGGCGATTGCTGGTAGTAACTTTGCATGTGGTGGCTACTAATGTAATCTTGTCTGATGTGGACAATGTTACAACCCTAAGAATATTAGTAGCTCTTTATGAGTTTCACTGAACATACACAGTTCTTATTACAGAAGAAGATTGAGACCTAGACAGGCCGGCAATAAATCCTTTCAATCAAACAGGCAACAAGAAAGCTGAAGAAGATACGTTTTCTTTTTCCTTCAATACAATAATGCACATTTGCCATGTAGTTTAGTGAGAGAATCGCAATTCTTACTGACAGCATCATTTCACAAACGATTACAACTAAGGAATAAACTGTTTTAAATCCCAACAATAAATTTACAAAAATATATTTGAAATGAATGACAGTACAATAACAGAATGACAAAAAAAGGTAGCAGATAAAGATTTGAGAAGCAAGAGAAACTCAATTGAGCCATAATATTTGTTCAAGTGCAGTTATTTTCCAGATTGCTTTTGGGTGTGGAATATTTATCAGCTTTGAAATTAGCAAACATCTAGACCTATATTAAGTAATCTACAAGAACAACAACGCAGATTGCAAAGGGCATCACAAAAGATGGGTCGGGCAAATAAATTCTGATAAGAAATGTACATACCATTGTATCCTTCAAGGACAGAGTCAATGATGGGCCTTGCAGTTAAGTTATAGACGTCAAGCTGTTTACTGTCCAATCCAAAAACGGTGTCAAATGTAAATGTCTTTGGTGGGTCGTTAGGAGAGTCCAACTTATGAACAGCTATCGTTCCTCTCATTTCATCCACATGGACAGCGATCTTCGATGACATAGCCTTCTCCCTTTCATTCAAGGGACGGCATCGTACCACAACCTTGACATTATCATTTGATTCAGGCTTCTCATATTTGTTGACCTACAAAGAAATAATACAATTTTAGGATCATATAAAATGTCAGAACTCCTTTCACTTTTTTTTGTTCTACTTCCTACAGGCCCAATCACGAAATTGATATCAACGCAGAAAACAATCATCCCAGAACCCATACGGCTAGGAGCAGGTATCATGCAGCCATGGGTAGTACTGTGCTTCTAGTATGCTGATTACCCTGCCAAGACCATGGTCACACCAACAAACACCTCAGAAATAGGTGAGTAAAACAAGGCATTTGCAACTTCAAAGCATAAGTACGTAACTAGGTTGCACATACAAATATTCTAATTTAGGACCGGATTTAAATGTTTACCGTACCAGTCCCACCATTGACTTTTCAACTGTAAACCCGCCTGCTGTTATGGTCTGCCCACTGTATTTAGATGGCTGCGGTCCCATAGACGAAAGACCGCATTCGAACCGCCGTCTCTGCCAATAAACACCAGCCACGTTGACGCCCAGAGGGGAAAAGGGGATTCCGGTGGGACAACAGCCTTTCCGCCCTGCAGATTTAGATGTTCCTGACCATCAAGGGAAAAGTAGCAGTCCGACCTCCACTCCTTAGTTGGCAGACTGGGTGGGAAAAAGGGGTGAAAAACTCACCCTTTTACCACCGCCACCCCCCACCCCACAGTCTTCAACAGGACAACACCTGCCATTGCCGATGCCACGGACCCATGTACTTCTCCCCACCCCAAGTTTCCCTCATCGACTGACTACAAGGTAAGGATCCTGCACTGCCAGGGTACACTGGGTGGGCACTGCCCAGGAGGTGAGGACCACTGAAGACATACATGTCACAGCAATATTTTTAAATCACTGTGACATGCATGTGTCGGGGAAACGAGTGGGTCAGACACGGGTGGGGGCACTCTGGTCTACAACACATCCCACACATACACAACTGTCATTATGGTGCCAGTATTCATTGCCAAATGAATGCTGGCACCACAATGACAGTATATTCACACCTGTCAACTGTGTCCATTCCATGGGTCCACACTGCCAGGGTACCTGTCATGTTGTGCTGCGATGCTGTATGCGATGCGATTGGATAGGTGAGGTGTGGGTGTGTGTTTGTGTAGCTGAGTGTGTAGTTGTGTTGCTGTGGTTCTGTGGTGTGTGCAGTGTCAAAGGTGTATGTTGTCTCATGGATGTGTGTCAATGTGTGTTTTTGACATGTACTGGTTTTGGTGTGTCGGACTGGCAATGGGTAATTGTGTGTATGTGTTGTGTAGTGGGTAGTACGGTGTGCACCTATTGCTAAGGGACAGTGTGCGTGTGTGTGTGTGTGTGGTTGTGTCACTTACCTCCCTTCCAAAGCTATTGACATTGTATGAAGTCCATTGAGTCCTGCAGCCATCAGGAAACAGCCACCAATACACCGCCTGCAGGACTATTACATCTAAATATGGCTGGTGGAACAACGTCGACTAGATGGTTTTCTGGGGCCTGCCGACGACAAGGCTTGGCGGTAATGCCTCCAAGATCTAAATCAGGCCCTTAGTCTTTTAAGTCAGATAATATTGCACAGTGGAAGCAAGTATCAAAGAACTGCACTACATAGCTGTCTCACAGACATACCTTTTCTTTATATAAAGAGTCATAATGGAGCTCTATAGGATACTGGTGCTTAAGTCTAATGAAAGCAAGCAGTATAAGAGTAAAGCTACTCTTACCCTTTCAAGCCAGAAATGGAGATAATTAACCAGCATGCTCCCCTTTGAGAACCCATTATCCCGAAAGGATTCAATGTTGCCAGTCAGTGCTAACAGTGCATCTCCATTTTAGAGCTGATTCAAGCCCAGTGAAGGAACCTGCCACTCAACCTTGAGACCAAGACCACATGTGTGCTTCCCACGGCAGGCTGATTGGAGCCCCCTATGGGTTTCCACCAAATTTCCAGCTCTGGTCAGTCCTCATACTACTGCACACACTCCCCTTCACCAGTATTAACCATTTCTTTTTATTTAGGCCATTTCCACCCACCCTGTTCCTAAAGCTTGTCACCAGGGACTCCCTCCTTTAGCAACTGCATTACCTTTCATAATGTAAGCACAGTCTCAGGAGTATTGCCCATGCCTTGTACTGACTCAATGTTAGTTTTCTTAGCCTCACACTGATCACCCTTTCTCTGCAGCTAAAACTTGGGCTTGTTGTACACCCCTTCCTAAGCAGGGGTAAAGTGCACATAGTCCTAATAGTCAACAAAAACACGGTCAGAAATGAGGAGAGATTGGGGCAAAAAGGTTTGGGGGTGACCCTGCAGAGAGGGCTAAGTCCAAGAGGTATGGGGAATAGAGTTAAGGGTTTGAAACTAGAGTTAAAAGTTTAGCGGCACCGCATTATGGTCTATGTCAAACCTACTGGAGATGTCTCATATTATCCCTAGGTGGGCATCTTAAAATCACCAAGACTTATGACAGGCTGATGACCCATTTCCATTGGTACCAGATGGGGGACAAACTAATGAATTTTGTTAAGACAGTGGCAAGCCCAAAAGAAATCCCAAAACCTTCCTTGTTCTGCTGCCAAAGGTGAGGAATACCTTTCAAAAGGAATAGAAAGAATCAACAAACTAGAACCTAAAACAGTACGTCCGGGAATCAATACATTTGAATGGTTGTTGCCCATGTCCTCTTATACTACATGGCCATACTCTGAGGACAGTAACTGCACTTGTAGTGGCCGGCCAGGACCCGGATGGCGATCTTTACCCAAGAGAGGCTTCCCACAGAAGTTGTATCTGACAGGGGTAGAAACTTTTCGTCAGCACACATCAAGTCCAGTTGGGATGAGTGGGGATTGATGTACGTTTTCCAAGAATTATATAACCCACAGACCAATGAGGTTTTTGGAAGCTTCAACAAGACGCTGAAGGGCATGATTAAGGCGTTGTAGAAACCCTGGGGAAGAGGTGAGATGTCAAGAAATGATCACCAACTAAATGTTAAGGTATAATGAATGTTTATTGAATAAATGGTGCTCCGAGTACATTCAAGCAAATATTTTTCCAAAAATATTGGAGTATATGAAAATGTGGACTGGCTGTGCAGAGTGTCTCAGGAGGTTGTTCTGAAGCAGGATGCTGAGATGGAGTCTACAAAGGAGTGGCTCCTGAATATCGAGTCACGGATATTTTATGACACGAAAATTGCAGGCGAAATATCAAAGGTTAACTATGTATATATTTTCTATACCCAAACCTATGTACCTTGGCTATATGCATATCGTCAAGGTAAATAGATATGGAGAAAAAAAAATAGTAAATCTATACTTCCCTCTGTGCAAGTAACTTTCCATATTTTGTCCGCAATATTCCTGTTCCACAATATTTTTGTATTTCCTATCCAAGGGTACAATTGTCTATAAAATGTCCTGTTACCATTCCTGTTGGTCATCTACAGCAAAGTTTCACAGAAGGCTGTGGGCTTTAGCCCTGTGGAGCATCTGTTTGGGCACCCAATTAGAGATGCCTTGAAGTCTTGTGTGAAAAGAGTAGCAAAACCAGTCTAAAAAAACACATACAATGCTTTGGGGACTATATATTGGGAGCTAAGATCCAAGATGTCCCAATACATCAAAAGGAAAAACATGAATAGTGTTATAGTAGGTTTTCCAAGTTTAGGTCCCACTTAGCCCAATATCACACAAGCAATCTTCTCAAAAGGAAACTCACATTATTACCCCAATGACAACTGCGCAGAACATTTTACCTTAATTACCCGGAATATCAATTTGTCTCAATAAGATCAAGGGAGACACCATGTTTCAATATCTCAGAAGACATTTACCATATGTAGTCCTTTTACAGGAGGCATTAAGCTTTCCTGGCCCCCAAACCCACTTCTCACCCAGGGAATTACCAGTAGTGGGTGTATTATTAACTCCATAGGACATAGTTAACAATGATTGAAGGTGACATCTGGAATCCTTGCCATCTTCCGAGGTTTCTACATAAAATTAGGATTTAAGGGTAATAAGTAATTCCAGGTCCGATTCCCCCAATAATTCCTCATTTTGCCATGGACTTTCAAATGAAGAGTTGGACAGCTGTAAGCTTCTAAACTACTCTGAAAATAATAGTTGTGGTTTCTTTTTAGATAATGGAAGCTCAGGTACTACTCTGGCACAAGGTGTTTGGAGATGGCATCTCAGAAGTATGTGTACTCCCGACACCCCATTAGTATTGTTATTTTATATACACTAGTGTTTTTACACAATCAATATGTAATTAACAATTACATATTTAATTTTGTGGGTTGTTGATGCTTTCTAAACAATGTGTATCTATATTACAACATATGTCATAAAAGGTATGTGCTTTCAGCCTTGAGAAAATCCAAAATATATACAAAACATGTGTAAACATGTGTTTGATGTCCAGCCCATACCTATAATTAATATTCTCTCATTTGAGGTGCCAGGTCGGGTTAGATTCCTCACATCACCTGGGACAGTAGAGTGTACAGGACTACGGAGTTCATCCAGATGACAACGTATGTATTAACTTAGAAGACTATGAAGTATTACTGCACTCAACACTAGATGTAGAGAGATTTGAAGATTTATAACCACTACAGCCACACCGGAGATTAACAGGGCCTTATGCTTTTAGGATGGAAATAGAGATCCATTATTTGTAATGAGAGGGTTTTAAAAATATATATTATACCGCAGTTCTAAAGATACGAGCTCAAAACATTACATAAAAGCTGTGGAACAATGTTAAAATCAGTGTAAAACCACAGAACGTTACAATGATGCCCAAGACCGCTATTTTTTAATGGCACAGTTTGTGTTACTTGTGCTGCAAATTCATTTTATATTACGGAGTTCTCAAAGATTTTATTTCTCGAGGGGTCATATTCCTGGTATCTACTAAAGTGCCTTCACGGTAGATATCCACGTAGTAATTTACTTCCTGCTGTGTGGAGAAGCCATTTCAACCTAGGATCTGAGGAGGTTGTGTTTCCGCCAAACCAAAATTGTGAACACAAAATGAACCTCTAAATGGCATCCACTGCTGGTGTGGCCAGACTATAAAAGCCCATACCTTTTCTTACAAGACACATGTACATTTTAGCCTAGGTTCTGCAAAGGCAACAAAAAGGTGATAAATTACATTGTTTGAGCCAATTCTTATTAGCCCCTAAGAATGCCTTCAGGTACCATTCCATAACATTGCTTTTAGTTAGTCTCTAAACTAAGAGGCAAAGACTACCTGCCTACTAGAGTGTGAAAAATGGTCTTCCTGTGTTTCAATGCAAGACAAGCATATTCCTTGTTCAATAATATTTTGTTTGGATAAATTTATGTAGTTCTTCCTCAAACTGAACATTAGTATTTCTAAAGCATAGGGTCTGATTTATATCATTATCCAAGTATTAAAAAAAAGCTTAGAATTGTCTTAAAAGAATGATAAAGCATGTGTTGTATAACTGTGTCTCACAAAAGGATGCTGAACATACGGACATCCACGTGCCACATAATTTATATGCATGTGCACATAATTTGGTTCTACCTTGTCTCATAATGCTAATGACCAATCCAATGGTTTACTTTCAAGGTTTGTGATAGATGACCACTGGCCCCTGGATCACTGCTGTATGGTGTTAAAGTGAGCACTGTTTGGAAGAGCCTCGCCACAGTTCACCAAATTTCATATCCATCTTGTTTTATCCTGTGGTATTATTTCCAACTGAAAACATTTAAGATGAACCAATATATGTGCCACAGAACTGACATGACAATACTTTAAACTTGAGCGTTGATGATTCAATGGTAGCTATCAGTGGCTCTTTTAGAACAACGGTTGCAGTTAATATCCAAACGAGAAGATCGCTAGCCTGTGTGTGTTATGTGGGCAGACTACATAGGTCCCAGCTGCCCACATCTGCAATTCTCATCTAGGAAAACGGGTACATGCTATTGTGTCTTTAATAGGAGCAATGGTAAAACTATTCAGTTTAAGGCACTTTAGGTTACGATCAAAACCTTAAAGCACTGAAAATGTCGTGTTTTAGGTCAGTGGTTCCCAACCTTTTGATTTCTGTGGACCCCCACTTTAACATTAATGGAACCCAGGGACCCCCCACTGAAACATCATGGGAATCCAGAGACCCCCGTCTGAGTCATTACTGGAAGCTGGGGGCCTAATTTATCAATATTTGTTAATACTTTTTTAATTATCTAGGCTCTCGCGGACCCCCTGAGATGGCTTCGCGGACCCCCAGGGGTCCCCGGACCACAGGTTGGGAACCACTGTTTTAGGTGATGTACATCCTTAGCCATCATATGTACTGCTCAAACCCTAACAAAGAATTCTTAGGGACTTCATACACCACTTACACACTGCAGCATCATATACTCAGTTTACAGAGCTTGGAATGCCACTGAAAATATACAGATGCATAGTTGATCACACAGCCCTAAAGCAGTTACAAACAACTCAGCAACAATATGCACCTGAAGTGGCAAAATGCATTGACAAATACTTAGGAGAGAGAAAAGAGTTTATTTTGCAGACTTATTAGCCTGAGAGATGGAGTAAAGAAAATATATTATATTATAATTAAAAATATCTCCAATTTATTTCTTCAGAGACGAACACCAAGAGGGAGGCGGGGGGAATTTACATCATTTTCAAGGACACCATAAGCTGAATTACTTTCACAGAAACAGGAACCATTTACATGGAACGGATCCATCCTTGACCCAGTCTTCACTGCATTCAACAACATCCAGGTCAACACACCCAAACCAATTAACTGGACCAACCACGATGTTATTAGCTTAAAAAATCAACAATCCTCACTACATAAGGACCAACATGACAGGCCCACCTCGCTGTTACTGGAAAAACATAGCAGAGGTGGATTGGGCTTTCGCCCTCCACACGAACCAACCAAACACACAGGCAGTATGTCAAGCAACATCAACAACTTTTAGTACTGGATCACCACATGAGTGAATAACCTAGCTCCTCGCAAACAAAGCCAATTAGCAAGAACATGGATGCCGGCCAGCTGGTACACAGAAGAACGCAGAATGACCAAGCAGCATTGTAAACAACTGGAATGGAGGCGGAGGGCTAGCCACGAAGACTCGGACAAGAATGCTTTCAAATCTGCCCTGAGGCCCCACCACCAGCAAATATGGGACCTGCTTCTTTGCTACTGTTGAAGCTGGGGCTGATGCAGAGGGCATCAACGCCAGCTTCAACAGCAGCAAAGAAGTTTTTGTGATCATCAAGAACTTTATCACACCAGTAGCAACATCACCCCCTACTCAGAACTGTGCAACGACCTCTCAGACTTTTTTAGCAGCAAGATCACAGCCATATACAACAACTTCGAGCCTCAACTGGATCATAGCAACCTGGTAACAAACCTGCCAATACTGGAAATAGGAAACACTCATCACATGGAACATTGAGGAAACCACAACAATCATGAAGGCTATCCATTCTGGGGCCCGGGTAGACCCTTGTCCCCACCACGCTTTCAACAATTGTTCCACCCCCAGCATCAAGCCCTCACTCCCAACCTGAACACCTCCGTTGACAAAACCACTTTTCCAGAAACCTGGAAACAGGCAGCTGTTAATGCTTTCCTGATGAAGTCTTCAGCAGACCCAGCCATGCTCAAAAACTTCAGACTAATCTACCTCCTACCATACCCAGCAAAGTTTCGAGAAAAAAGCCATCAACAGGCTTCCCACTGACCACCTTGCTAATTACCAGCTCCTCAACGCCATCAATTCAAGATCCATACCCAACCACAGTATCGAGACAGCCCTCAATGCTGACAGACAACATCGGGATGATCCTGGGCAAAAGAGAAACTGCAACTTTCATCCTACTCAACTTGTCAACAGATTTCAACACGGTCTACCATCCCATACTGATAAGACTACACAAGAATGGAATTAAATGACCCACTCTTCATTGGATCTACACAATCCTAACCAGAAGAACCCAAACAGTCAACATGCCTCCTTGCTTTTCAAAAGCCTGGGAACTTCCGGCCCTAGTCAACATCTACATGACCCCACTGGCTGAAGTCATATGCGCACACAACAGAGACATATTCACCTATGCCGACGACATGAAACTGATACGGTCCCTCTCGGACAACACACCCAGCACAATGAACAACTTCAAAACCTGCATGATTAAAGTGACTTCCTGGATTAAGTCCAACTGCTTTGAGCTAAACGCGGACAGGACCGAACTGGTGAACTTTGGGAAATGCCTCAATGCGGGACTAAGTCTGGTGGCCCAGAGACCTAGAAACTCCACCCACCCCCAGCCCACAAGCAAGAAACCTCCTCCACAATCTGAGAACGCTGAGAAAGTTCTACAAGTGGTTACCAACCAACATTAGAAAGACCATCACTCAAGTCCTCTTCACCAGGAGACTAGACTCCAAGAATTCGCTCTATGCAGGTATCGCCAAGCATCTCAAAAAAACACTACAGACTATACAGAACTCTGCAGCCACTTATCCTCAACCTCTCACTGTGTCCCACATCACTCCTCACCTGAGGGAACTCCACTGCTCCAGATACACAAGCATGCACAGTTCAAGCTCCTCACTCACACATAAAAAGCACTGCAAAACAAAGGCCCAGGTGTGAATACTTATAGCAATCCTCCAGACACCTCCTCTCAGCCAGATTTCAACTAGAGCGCGCTGCACGTGTAGATAAAATCAGAGCAGGAGGTCGAGCCTTCTCACACATCGTCTCTACAGCATGGAATGACCTCACACACCACATTAGAGACTTAGGGGCAGATGTAGGTAAGTTACAAATTGCGACTTGCAATTTACGAGTCATAGCGACTCGCAAATTGCAACTCGCAATCCGAGATGCAGAAAGGTGTCTCAGACACCTTCTGCGACTCGCTATGGGGTCGCAAAGACCCAGCCCATGAATATTTATGAGGTGGGTCGCAGTTTGCGACCCCATAGCGAGTCTAGGCACTCACGGGGATGGTGGCCTGCTGGAGACAGCAGACCACCATGTCCGTGACTGCTTTTCTAATAAAGCAGTTTTTTTTTTTCTCTTTGCAGCCCGTTTTCCTTAAAGGAAAACGAGCTGCAAAAAGAAAAAATTCCGAAACCATTTGGTTTTTTCAGAGTAGGCAGTGGTCCATAGGACCACTGCCTGCTCTGACAAAAATATTTTTGTGGGCATTCACAAAGGGGAAGGGGTCCCATGGGGACCCCTTCCCTTTTGCGAATGAGTTACCATCCACTTCAAGTGGATGGTAACTGCGAGTTGGTTTGCGACCGCTTTCGCAGTCACAAAGCAAATCTACATCGCGATGCGGTGGCAAATAGGAAGGGAACACCCCTTCCTATTTGCGAGTCGGAATCACATTTTGCGAGTCAGTACCGACTCGCAAAATGTGATTCTGCATCGCGTTCAGCCTTTTGCGCCTCGCAAACTGCGTTTTTCGCCGTTTGCGAGACGCAAAAGGCTTCCTACATCTGGCCCTTAGCCTCTCTTCTTGAATTCCACAAGAAGCTGAAGACTCGGGTCTTCAAGTAAACCCCACGGGGCTGTACTCACACCTACAAAGGAAAGCTTCAGGATTCTCTCACTGGTGATAGTGCTCTATAAAAATAAACATAAGATAACTACTAACAACTCACTTTCAAAATGCCCTATTGTTTGGCATTAGTCCAATTGGGAAAGCGTGGTACACACAATTTTATTTCTATTTTCATTTATTTCTTTAAAATGAGTGCTTTCCAGACAGCGCGATTCAAAATTGCAAACTAGAGCCTTGAAACTACAACCGCCCATTGACCTGACCCTAAAAAGCCTCTTAGTAAATGATGGATGATGCACCTGCCCACAGATGCTAGACGCTGTCCCTGTTAGAGGAATACCATGACATAGGTTACGGACAAGAGTTCCTGTTAAACCGTCACTTGGCTGCTGTCAATTATATTCGTTCGACCGACTCCGCCGGGTTGCTATGGAGGGCTCGGTATTGTTGATGTGCAGACAGCTTTGCTCCGCCGGCAGAGGGGACTGCCGTGTGCGCATTAGAAGAAGCCTTCTTCTTCCCCTCCCTGGCAACAGAGCTGGGAAATTTCACAACAAAAAATGCAAACACAACTGCATACAACAATACACCAACCTTATATGAAACATGTCACCTGCTTACCGGCATTGTCAACCTGTGGGCCGCGCAGGCAAGCCCCCGAGCCCTCTAGATGCAGCTTTCAGGGAGCAGCCCGCTCTGCAGTTTATCCGCCGGGTGACCGGGCCGGGGATCCAACAGAGGGGTGGTTGGTCTCAGGAGACTGGAGGGGAGAGTTGTCGGAGCTGCGTTCCCAACTGGAAGAGGTTTCCTTGCAAGGTCCACCCACTCCTCTCCAGGGACATACCCTGCAGGCATAAAAACGTCAGTGAGGGCAGGCAGAGCCCCAGCGGCAGAAGCAGGGGTATTTTGCGGACAGCTACTATGGAAGGGGTGGGCTCCGCAGGCTGTTTGAAAGCCACAGTCCCCGCCCAGGCACGGACTGAGACATCTGAAAAGGGGCGGGCCAGAGAGAGTACCGTAAGGGGCGCCAGCTCACTACGGGCTCTGCATTCGGAGAGTTACAATGAGCTTCTCATATGGTCCTGATCATTGCCCCATATAGACCATGGCGGGAGCCATCTTGTAACGGCGCTTCGCCCCATTCTTCGCAGAGGCAAGTAGATAGTGTCTATTGTTACAATGACTCATACAAGGCGGAAACCTTTATTTCGTTTGGTAAAAAATCATGATGTCACCTTTAAGTCACCGTTATACTTTTAAATTTGCTAATATTTAACAAAATACAAACCGTATTTGACACTCCAATAAATCTTTCCAACTAATAGCACGTTTATCGATCAATACGGCGACAGGTTGCTTTTTAATCCTGTCCAGAGCCCTGGGCTCATACATTTTCTTAACGTTACACGGCCATATTGGATTGTGCGAATTTCTGATTCTGCTCCGAATGGCCAAACGAACCGAAGTCCCTCAAGAAACGCTCACTTTGAATGGAGCTGGGTGGACCCTCCCGAGAGCCCTCAGTAAACTCTGCGGCCATCTTGAGACGGAGCTTTGCCAGTAGCTCTTCAAAGACTCACGTAGGTCACATTAAATGTTAAACTGACAACTGTGGACTTTTGTTGACTGCAGTGGTATCAAATATCCAAACCTGACTGGTTGGCAAAACGTTGTTTACTTTATGTTGCCATTAACCACAACAAGCAGAGGATTGAATCTGCAATGTGCATAAACAAGAGGAGCTGTCCAGTGCTTATTTTGTAAATAACTACAATAAAATAACAGTAAGTTGTGATACCTGTCGCGTCCTACCCAGCCCAGTAGCATGTATAAGAATACACCACATACAGAGCTCGAAATTAACAGCATTACTCTTCAGCATACAAAATGTAACTGAACTCATAATATCCCAATAACTGTTAGGACCACACCCTGACACCTTCCATATCCATTACGTAATTTCTTTCATAAGTCTGTCCCTATGTTCAAGGTCCTAACACGTACAGTTCTAAAACACTACATCTCCCCCTTGTTAGATAAAAAACACACACAAATGCCAAACAAATGGCAGTGTCATATTTCTTCAATCAGCCATTTAGGTGGCCACACAGTTCTGTGAGGTAGTTGAGGCATACCTGGGTTGACCCTAGGGGTACTATGGTGAACGTTTGGTTAGAGTCTCCAGGTGGGGCAGTTTCCTTTGAATCAGTTGGGGCTGATGATCGACAAGACAGATGTCTGAAATTAGATGAGTCCCTTGTGATGGACCTGCCAGGACGACACACTGTTATCATATGTCCCTTTCATGTCACAACTTTTAAAGGTTCAGTGTCAAATGGAGATTCTTTTTTTCACCTTAACGTTTGTTTGACAATGACCAAATTACCCGTTGAACACGACATCTCGACTCTGACGTCGATCAGCATATATCTTCATCTGATGCTTCCATGCAGCATTAGTAGTACAAATCACATCATCATGTAAGGTTTGCTTAGGTGTCTACTGTGAA
The DNA here is from genome assembly GCF_031143425.1 of Pleurodeles waltl. NCBI lineage: Eukaryota > Metazoa > Chordata > Amphibia > Caudata > Salamandridae > Pleurodeles > Pleurodeles waltl. Next base: position 148,798,139 of record NC_090440.1, read on the forward strand.
AATTTGGTTTTCATGGCTTTCCTGAACATGAGAGTGGCTGGACTCTCTGCTGTAGTCGGATGAGGGGTTGACCGATCTGCACGAAGAGCTTGGGATAACTCCTGACTCAGATCAAGTCCCTCGATCAATGCACATTGCATCACCTGTTTCAGGATCCCCATAAATCTTTCCACAACACTGTTGGCTTGAGGCCACAAAGTTGAGCTTTTCTGATGTCTTACATTAACACCATCTAGAAACCCCTTGAAGTCCTTGCTGTTGATCAGTGGACCATTGTCAGACTCCAGAATGTCTGGTATGCCCCACACTGCAAAGATGTTATCTAGCCGCTCAATGACCTTGTCGTGGGTTGTGGATGACAGACTTTTACCAGAAGAAGCCAGACATGTTTATAAATGATCACCATAAGGTGATGGCCACTGAGACCCAAAGAAGTCAACAGCAATTCTTTCCCATGCATGCACAGGGAGATCAGACATTGTCAGGACATGCTGGGTCACCTTGGGAGACAGGGAGTTGCATAAATGGCACACAAATAATTCCTGCTCCACTTTCTCGTCCAAATGAGGGAACCACACACAATCCCATAATGTCATGATAGACTTCATGGGCGAGTTCAATCACTTGTTGTCTCAAACTCACAGGTATGGCAATCCAGGATCTCCTTAGCACAATCCCTTCTTTGGTAACAAACAGTTCATCCTGGACATTGCAGTATTTTGAAATTCAACATCATTACTTAAAGGTTGAACAAGACGGGATGGCAATAATGTCTTTAAGGGCACACATGTCCATATCAGCATTGGTAGCTTCAGTGATCTGCTCAATGGACAGAGATGCAGGCATGGTGGACTTTACCATGAAGTTGATGTACTCCTTAGCAGTTTTCAATGTTGAACTGTGATACTGTAAAGGTACTCATAAGAAATAATCAGCAGGGTGGCCTGGCTTGTGCACAATTGTATAGTTGTACTCTTGTAGACCCAACCCCCATCTCTCGATGCAAGGAGGCATCTTGGCTTTTGGATTGCCAAAAATGATAAGTAATGCCTGGTCATCAGTGGCAATCATGAAATGCTTTCTATCCAGAAACACATGAAAATGTTCACAGGCCCATACCACCACCAGAATGGGCACGTTTTATGTCAGATAAATTTTGACTAGCGTAGACCACAATTTGACTCTGAGCATTCAGATGTGCATTATGCTGAGCACAGATTGCACCCAATCCCACTGGGCTCACATCAACAATGATCTCAGTGTGCACTTTAGGATCAAAGTAGGCCATCTCAGTTGCATTTTCAATTGCATGTTTTATATTCTTGAAACTGCGGTCATATTCAGCGTACCATCAGAAATTGACATTTCACTTTGTCAAGTCTCGCAAAGTGATACTCACTGTGGCAAAGTCACAAATATGTCTTGAACAATAACAGACCATGCCCAAGAAAGACCATGCCATGGTAACATCTTGTGGAGGGCTGGTTGCTGATAGTGATCGTAATTTGTCAGGAATCTTGCCTCCATCAGAAAATACATGTCCAAAGAACTTGAGCATTGTTTTGTGAAATTCACACTTTGCAGAATTTAAAATGAGGCCTATATCTGTAAGTAATTGACAAACTTGTTTGAGGGCCTTATCTTGCTCCTTCCAGGTTACACCAAATACCAGTATACGATCACTGTAAATTAAAGCATATGTCACAGGCTGAATAATCCTACATATGATATCTTGGAACCAGTGGCGGCCCGTCCTTTAGGGCAGAGGGGCCACGCCTCCCCCACCTTTTGCCCCTCATGAAGAGTGTCTGTCAGGCTGAACAAAGGTCAGCCTGACAGACACTCTCCATGTTCAGCTCAGGTAGCCAGGAGCAGACATGCGCGATTTGCGCAGACTCCTGGCTGCCTGAGCTGAACTTTGCTGGGATGAGGAGGTCACAGCTCCTATGGGCGTGACCTCCTTGGCTCAGCAAAGGTGCCTCGAGGCCCTCCCCTGGGTGACGAGGAAAGCGTCACCAATTGACACTTTCCCTGGGCGCTTCAGGTTTAAGCCCTGAAGTGCCCAGGGCGAATGTCAATCAGTGACACTTTGTCACAGAGTAGGGTGGGGTCAGCAGTCTCACTGATCCCATCCCACTCTGTGACATGGCTGGGACTGTTGCCTTCCCTCATTGGCTGACCTAAGGTCAGCCAATGAGGGAAGGCAGCGGTCCCAACCCTCCTGGGACCTGGAGGCTGAAGGTAAGTGTGTGTGTGTATGTATGTGTGTGTGTGATGTTTTAAATTTAATGTTAGGTGCGCGCGTGTATGTTTGAGTGTTATGAGTGTTGTTAATGGATGTGCATGCGTGCGTGTGTGTGTGAAAGAATGAGTGTGTGTGATCTTTTAAAATTAATGTTTGGTGCGTGCATGTTTGAATGGTATGAGTGTTGTTAATGGATGTGCGTGCGTATCTGTGTGTGAAAGAATGAGTGTGTGTGTGTGTCCTGCCCGCCCCCCTCCCTCCTAAAGCTGCCGGCCACAACAGCTTGCAACATTTCTGAAGCTGATGACACTCCAAAGCTCAATCTTTTGTATCTAAATAAATCAACATGAGCCGAAAAAGCTGTAATGTACCTGTAGTTTTCCTCCAGTTCAAGCTGATTGTAGACCTTGCTCACATCAAGACGGGAGAAAACTTTGGCTCCATTTAACTGCATGATCATATCCGCAATGTGCGGACCAAGATGTCTCTTTCTCAGTTGCTTTGTTTGCTTGGTCCATATCCATGGAGATGCTCACTGCATCTCCACTGTCCCTTTTCAGCACTACCAGATGGGTGACACCCATGGTGTGGGACCAGCAGAGCGCTCAAGAATGTCATGTCTCTGCAAAGCTTTTAGCTCCTTCTCAACAGCTTGTTGTAGGTGAAATGTTATCTTGCGGTGTCGCTGTGCAACAGGCCTGACGTATTCATTAATGTGAAGTTGCAGCTTCATTGTTTTGAGCCTTCCTAGTCCATGAAACAGTGATGGGAACTGACTCACAATTTCAAGTTGTGTATTTATGTGGTAACTGATGAATATCAGCCCCATGTCAACAGTGGTTGTAAGAATAAGAAGTCATGCACTGAATGGAGGAACTTGAGAAAAGTGAATTGGGCCTTTACAGACGTCTTTTTGTGCCGCAAGGTAGCTATGAATGATTCTAGACTCTGCCAGTGGGGTGACCAGCCCCCGCAGCCTCTGTGAGCTCTGGGGGGCCCCTTAGCAAAAGTGGTAGGTAGTGGGCCAGATGAAGGGGCCGCCTTTATCTACTTTACAGATGGGAATGCAGGTTATGACACTGGACTCCACAATGGTTTGGAAGCAGCCATGTGTACACCACTGTACTTGAAGCTTTTAGTCGCGGTACAGGAGATAGACTGTGAAATTGTTCAATGGCATGATGTTGATTGATGCACTATTTTCAATTACAAAAGTTACCGGGCAGTCGTTTGATTTTGGGGAAATGTCCATAGGGGTTATTTTGCTTCCTCAGCTCACTTGTTTCTGCCCTTCTTTCATCTTCCTTGCAAGCGGCAAGGCTCACTCATGCATGTCATTCCCCTTTATCTATGATCATCGCACACCCTCCCTTTTGACTGTCACCAGCTAGTGATGTCAAGGAACTCTTGCAGAATGAACTTGATGGCAATCTACTTCATTTAGTTTTGACCTGTCACAGTTGAGGTACATTTTTTTATTTGTGGGTGTGGTGAGACTGTTTCTGAATCATTCTGTTGTCCATCTTCTCCTGCTGCTGTGCCACACTTGGGTTTTCCTTTACTTGCAAATGGTTATAAAGTGGTTCTCCTGTCAGCATCCTTTGCACATTTGTCCGATGGCTGGATATTGTGCTTGTGTGGACATGAAAATCCACATCAAAAACACATGATGTCGACTTAAGGGCAACTGCTTGAAACTGCACGACTAGTGCCAATTCACCTTTTGCTGTTCCTGCTTGCATGTTAGTGGTGTACCGATTGGCTTGTTCCTCAGCTCTAGCAGCCATCAATACCTTTTCTAGACTGAGGGTCTCTCGCAACATGCTTCATCTGAATGAGTCTGACAAACACCCACCAATGACTCTGAGGTGCATGGCTTCTTCATCATTACATTTACTAAATTTCCAGTGTTTGATGAGCACATCAAGTCTTTCAACAAACTCATCAATTGTTTCACCAGCTTGTTGTCTTGCTTGATTGAAAATGTACCTTTCACAGTTGATGTTTGGCATCGGGCTGAACTTGGTTCTTAATGCTTCTTTGATTGGACAGTAACACATTGTCTCAGTCTGTGAGCTTCTTTCATGCCTTCACTAGCAAGATTATTTAAGTATTTAATGACTTTCTCATCATTTGCTTCTTCCAGAGCACATTTGAAATCAACAAAAGTCTCGATCCATGTGGTGCATCTGGCACCAATATTGTGTTTGTTTGCACTGTCGAATGGCGGCGGAGGTTTCAGGAAGGTGGCAGAGGTTTCTTTCTTCTGGCATTGAGAGTATGTACTGTTCAGGCAGCAATCATTGTGCACCTGAATTCCCGCCTTCCGGAAGTACCGGCTCCATACTTAAGCTTGGGTTGCCCGAACAGCCCAATGGCTGTGCTGCACCTTCTTCACTCTTGACAGTGAGTGCATTTTCTGTTTCTTGCATGCTCTGGTCTTTGCTTTCGCCTTTTCGTTTCATTTGAGTAATTTCTTCATGCTATTTCATCAGCTTTCTCTTTCAGGCCTACCGTGTGGCTTTGGTAATGGTTGGCCGTATGCTCGAGGCAAGATTCAGAACGCAGTGGATGGTACCTGCTATTTTGCACCTGTCGGCCTCTTCAGCAGGTTTCTCCTGACTTGTCTGATGCTTCGGTTGTGACTGATGTCTTACTGGTGAGTATCTATGTATTTCTCGTACCTGTTTGTCGCTGCCTTCTAGCGTTATATCTGGTTGTCAATGCCTTTAGCATTTTCTTTGTATGATTGATGGCTCAATGTTGCTACAAAGCACCTTCTTGTTTTCTCAGCCTGGCTGGCAAGTCTTGGCAACCTTTTCCAATGGTGCTCCCTTGTCATGCCTTGAACTTCACCATGAGGCCTCGTATGGGCTTGAGCTGCTCTTCCACTCCACATACGCCAACTGCAGGCTTTTTCATTTTGGCTTGGTGCGCAAGTGGCACACCTGAGCAGCTTGCTGTTTCTTGTAAGATCTCAGGAAGAGCACTTCCGTTTCTTCAGGACACATGGCCCCTACACGTTGCCAGTTGTTGCATCCTCCCCAGCCCAGTAGCATTCATAACACACCACACATGGAGCTCGGAAATAACGTCTTTAGTCTTCAGGCACGCAACATGTAACTGAACTCAAAATATCCCAATAACTGTTAGTACCATACCCTGAAACCTCCCATATCGATTACATAATTTCCTTCATAAGTTCGCCCCTAGGTAGGCGGTCTTAACACGTACATTTCTAAGATATTACAGTGCTGAAAAATTTTCTTAGGTGGCTGCAACCCACTTTCATCACTGGCTTGTCCCAATTAACCCACAGGTACAGGCTCTTAATTCATAGGGACCTCCTTATATAGTGAATGTCAGGTTATTAACCACTAGTCTTCATTAGCCCAAGTCCTGGGCATCACCATCACAGTGCAATTTATGCCAACATCAAACTTGCCAATAGATCTGATTCAGGTAGGAGACTCCCGATGTTTCATACATGCCAACATTTTAAAATAAGAAACTGGGAGATTTAAAAAAAGAAATCAGAGGAATGAATTTTCGACATTCACTTGTATTGAAGCAGAGGCAATTTTAGGTTGAAGACAGCAGAAATAAAGTTGTTTTTCGCTTAAACAATTGTGAGTCTTCAGCATGAATCAAGGCTGTTGGCATATATGAATTTTTGGAACCAAAAATGTCTTTATGTAGGCTGGCTGGCACCCTTGAAATGTCTCTGCTTCAACCAATGTCAATGAGGAAAAATCATTCCCCTGATTCATATGGAGAGCAGACTCATACCCCTTAAACCACAAGAATATGACGTCCTCCCTTTTGTAGTCTTTCACTAGGTCTTTTGGAATGTGCATCCTCCTCTCAGGCTGCACTGTGTTATTGCTGCCACCATGCCTACTAGACTGGCTCCTCTGATCCAACTCCCTCAAGCTGAGCTCATGGGCCAACAATAACATTTTCTCCTCTATGACCATCCTCATTTTCTCCAACTCCAACTAGTGAGCCCTCTCTGCCTGTCTGTCCTGCAACTCTTCAGGAGTCAGACCCTTGGGTGACACACTGCTACCTGCCCTGGAGACCCTCTCCTTGGACATATCAGGCCCACCCACAATACCATTGTGTACGAATTGCTCTTCCTCCTCCTCCTCCTCTGTGTGCCCTTCAGCTTCCTTGGCTGTCACCCAGGCCCTCATCGCCTTTTGCAGCTCCTCCTTCCTGGTTGTGCCCTTAATGGGACAGGCAAGAGTTTTACAGAACCGCTTCAACTGAGCCACTGTATAACTCTCCAGTTTCCCTAGGTCAAAAGCAGCTCCAACTGATGCATCTCCAGATTGAGACATGATTTAGAGTTATCAGAAAGTGCAAAGTTCCAAAGGCAAAAAAGAGTTCCCAATGAAGTTCAAAGAAAAGTCAATCAAGGATCACCAAAATATGGAAGTAGGAAAAAGTCAAAAAATAGAGCAAAAAGAAAAACTGTAGGTGGTCACGTAATGGCCTGCACTGAAAACAGTAGTGTGCACTTAATCACTGTATGTCAAATACAAACACAAGTTCAAATACCACCGCTGCCACTAATGTTAGAAATGGAGTCTTTGGTTGGCAGTCGCGTTACCCCCTGTCCAAGCAATGACCCTCACTCTAGTCAGGGTAGAGAAGAATCACACTCAGTTAACTCCCACTCACCCCCTTGGTAGCTTGGCACGAGCAGGTAGGCTTAACTTCAGAAGCAATGTGTAAAGTATTTGTACCAACACAGACAGTAACTCAGTGAAAAACTTCAAAGTGACACAACACTGGTTTAGAAAAATATTAAATATTTTATCTAAATAAACAAGACCAAATACGATAAAAATCCACAATATACAGTTAAAAATACGAATCTAGCACAGAAAAGCAAAAAACTGTGATTTGAGGTGAAAACACTGCAAGTTGGTAAAAACACAGCATTGTAACAGCGTTGTTTCATACACTGCAACGCCAATGGTGCAGTTCACCGAGTCGGTTGCCCCCCAGGTATAGTACCTTCAGAACAAGTAGAAAACAGGCCGGTGCACGGAGTCGACGAGAGCGGCTTTGCTGGATCTGATGCGGCGTCGGTTCCGGTGCCACAGGGCAGGAAGACTGCGGCGTCACGCAGAGGCGTCGGGTCCTCTCTACAGGGCGGTGGAGGTGAGGCGGCGTCAGATGCGGAGTCAGTCCATTGGTTTCAGCAGATGCGAAGTCCGGCGGAATTACGATGCCTCGGGGTGACCTCACGGGGTCGTGCTGATGTCACAGGGCTGCAGGCTCTGCAATGGAGTCGGATCGTCACAGACGTTGGACCTACGACACTCTGGTGTCAGTGAAGTTGGGCAGGATCAGCGATTGCAGCGACGCAAGGCCTACAGGGTCATCTGACTTCTACAAAGTCCACAGCCTCGGGGCAGGCGGCGTTGCGGCTCCTGGGCAGCGGCGTCAGCTCACAGTGTCATCGGATTTGCACTCAGCGAGGTCCACAGCCTCGGGGCAAGCGGAGTCGCGGTTCCAGGCAGCGGTGTCCTTCACAAAGTCCCACAGTGTCGTCTGGCGTCGGTAGACTGTTTTTTCTCCAGGAATTCACTTTCAGGGGTCCAGAAACTGGAATGGCACCCTCTGACAAGCTAGAGTCCACAGCAAGTAGACTCAGGTCTGGATGGTAAAGCCTTTTCTGTCCCTGAAGCTTCAAAACAGGAGGCAAGCTCTACTCCAAGCCCTTGGAGTCACTTCTCAAGCAGGAATGCAACAAAGTCCAGTCTCTCTACCCTTTCACAGCAACTGCAGGATAGCTCCACAAAGCACAGTCACAGGCAGGGCAGCACTTCTCCTCAGCTCTTCTCCAGGCAGAGGTTTCTCTTGAATCCCTGAAGTGATCTAAAGTCTGGGGTTTGGGGTGCTCTCCTTATACCCCTTTCTGCCTGAAGTAGGCCTACTTCAAAGTAAAGTCTCAAGTGTCTGTGAAATCCTTTCTTGTCAAGGCCAGGCCCCAGCCACACACCAGGAGGTTGGAGACTGCATTGTGAGAGGGCAGGCACAGCCCAGCTAGGTGTGAATGCCCACTCCTCCCTTCCCTCCCAGCACAGATGGCTCATCAGAATATGGGGGCCACACCCCAGTTCCCTTTGTATCACTGTCTAGAGAGAGGTGCAAGCAGCCTAACTGTCAAACTGACCCAGACAGGGAATCCACGAAACACACAGAGTCACAGAATGGTTTAAGCAAAAAAATGCCTACTTTCTAAAAGTGGCATTTTCAAACACACAATCTAAAAAACAACTTTACTAAAAGATGTATTTTTAAATTGTGAGTTCAGAGACCCTAAACTCCACATGTCTATCTGCTCCCAAAGGGAATCTACGCTTTAATCATATTTAAAGGCAGCCCCCATGTTAACCTATGAAAGAGATAGGCCTTGCAACAGTGAAAAACATATTTGGCAGTATTTCACTGCCAGGACATGTAAAACACATAAGTACATGTCCCACCTTTAACATACACTGCACCCTGCCCATGAGGATACCTAGGGCCTACCTTAGGGGTGCCTTACATGTATAAAAAGGGAAGGTTTAGGCCTGGCAAGTTGCTACACTTGCCAAGTCGAATTGGCAGTTAAAAACTGCACTCACAGACACTGCAGTGGCAGGTCTGAGCCATGTTTACAGAGCTATTAATGTGGGTCGTACAACCAGTGCTGCAGGCCCACTAGTAGTATTTGATCTACAAGCCCTGGGCACCTATAGCTCACAATACTAGGGACTTACTATTGAATCAAATATGCCACTCATAGAAAGCCAATTACATACACATTTTATATATAGGAGTACTTGCACTTTAGCGCTGGATAGCAGTGTTACAATGCCCAGAGTAACAAAAACAGCAAAAACAGAGTCCAGCACACATCAAGAACCCGGGGAACAAAGGCAAAATGTTAGGGGAGACCACACCAAGGATGCCAAGTCTAACAGAATGAATGCAGCATACCTGATTATGGCAGGAGACTCACAATTTGTAAAGCCAAATGTGGCGCTATTTTAACTTTCTCCTGCCTACAACTGCCTCCCTTTTAATGTAAGTCAGTGGAGAAAATACATTCATGCAGTTGTTTTTTTCAAAACCTCCCTATTTCATGTTTACAAATGTTGGTATGTATGCAGCCCTCACCGTATGAGTGAAAGCTTCTCCTACCAGAATAGTCACCAAGCTTACACTAATGACAATTACCAGTAAGCAAACAGGCATTCCCCCTTCTAATGTTAGCGTTATTTTTGAATGTATCAAGCTAAGAGCTATTTGATGGACCAATAGCAGTGTTAATCCTCTAAGAAGTTTGTTGCTCCTCTATTGGATCTCTCCAAAAATTTGATCTGACATTCAATATTAATTCAAGAATTAATGCAAAGCACATTAGGCTTTACAATGAAAACTGGGCAACCAATATAGTGACAACCATGAACGTTTATTGAAGGATATTCAAGAAGTCAATAGACTGATGCTCATAATGAAATGCAGGAAATGTATACACAGAACAAAATACAGTTCAGCTCTAAGAAATAGATCAAAGTTATAAATCAGAGGTGAGACTGACTTGGAATTGCCTCCTAAAAGTCAAGGGACAGTGAGCCTACAACCCCGTGGAATGGGCTTCTTTTATAATGCAAAATACAATGACGCCTATAGATTAATACAATTATATTAGAATCACACACATTGGATAAACTATGTTAAAGGAAGAATAATACATTTCTAAAGCATATTATTCAGCACTATCCAAAAGATTCCCATAATACAGTTCCCATCTCCAATGCATGTTTGACACCTACATTGTTCATACAATGTTTCTCATGAGAAACCATTGTGGTCCCAGTAGGTGAGGCTTTAAAACACTTCACTCTCTCTGAAATATTGTTCTACAAAGGCCTAAAGAAGAGAATCATCATGTTATACAAGGGAATGTGGCACTACAACTTAAACATTGTATATAGGGTTAGTGGTGGAGGACTCATCTATCTGCAGAGTGAGACAGAAATTAAAAGATGGCAGTTTACTGAGAGATGTCTGCAAGCAAAGTTTGCCATTTTTAATTTGAGGCCTACATTGACTAATGTTAACAAAGGCAGAAATTGCTCAACAAAATGTCTTGATTTCATATACAGCTTATTTTTCTTTTGTTGTGCTAATTGCAATACACATGAAATCATAAAATTGCACATCATCATTAACAAATGATAATGATTCAAAAAGGTATGGGAAGATGACTAAGATGCTGCCCTGCAAACATCCAGCATAGAAGCAACCTTCACTGTAGCCCAGGGGTCTGCAATGCCTCTGACACCTCCTGGAAAACAGTAGCACCTATGCTGCACTTTATGTTCTGAAATGAAAGCCAGTTTTAACCACCTACTAAAGGTTTACCAAAGGGCTTGACCCCTGATATGCAGAGCCAAAAGTGCCACATAAAGAATCGGTTTTCCTGAATGCAACAGTTCTACACAAATAAACTGTCAATGCCTTTTACATCTCCAAAGTGTGTAGTACTTGCTCCTCAACCATACGCGGAGAGGGTCAGAGTACAGGCAAAACCAAATCTTCAGATCAATAAAAGGCTGATGGAACATTCAAAACAAATTGGGGATCAGGTAGAAAAACCACCTTGTCAAGAAATAAAAACGTATAAATGGTTCTGAACACTACAGAGACTCTGATTCCCCCTCACTTCTGGCTGAGGAAATGGCAACCAAAAAATCACCTTATACATAATACACTTCAACTAAACATGGTTAAATGGCTCTAAAGGTGGTCACTATAATGCTTGTACCACCAAATGCAAATCTCAAGCCAATAGTGGGTTACAAAAGACAGGCCTTTTAAGAAAATACAATTCAGCAGCCTTGAAACCAAAGGGGGCATGTCTCTATTGTAAATTGGGTTACTGGTTGACTGGGATGTGAGCCCTGGTCAAGCAACAACCACAATCCTAATCAGGATAAGACACAAACAAACCCCAAATTAGCCTGTGCTTAGGGCCACATGTACAAAATTCAGGTTTTGCTATTCGCAATTTGCGAGTCGCAAAATCTGATGTACAACAGTTTCAATGACACTGTTTGCGATTCCCAATGGAGTCGCAAATGACCAACCTCATGAATATTGATGAGGTAGGTTGCAATTTGGGACCCTATTGGGAATGGCCGCACTCACAGGGATGGTGGCCTGCTGGAGACAGCAGACCACCATGTCTGTGACTGCTTTTAAATAAAGCAGTTTTAAAAAAAAATGCAGCCCGTTTTCCTTAAAGGAAAACAAGATGCATTTCAAAATTAAAAATGAAAAGTTTTCTTTTCATTTTTTCAGAGCAGGCAGTGGTCCATAGGACCACTGCCTGCTCTGAAAAAATATTTTCGCTGCCATTCACAAAGGGGAAGGGGTTCCCATTTGCGAATGGGTTAGCACCAGTTTGAAACTGGTGCTAACTGCGATTGTTTTGCGACCATATTCGCGGTCACAAAAGAATCATACATACCATCTGGATTTGGTATTAGGAAGGGACGCCCTTGTCACGCCCCTCCCTAATACCGAATCGCAAAACCCAAACTTTGATACGGTAGCAAGTTACTGAATCGCAGTTTGGGCTTTGTACATCCCAAATAGCATTTTGCAAGTCACAAACGGCCGATTCGCCGTTTGCGACTTGAAAAATGCTTTGTACATCCGGCCCCTAGTCCCTTGGTAGCTTGGCACAGAGCAGTCAGGTTTAATTTAGAGGCAATGTGTACAGTATCAGTGTAACACGAAAAACAGTACACCAGTGTAAACAACACACAAAAAGATTCCCACACAATGTTAGAAAAATAGAACTTAATTTAATAAATAACAAAAAAACTAAAACAACAGAAATCCAATCGGTAGAACTGGAGATATTGAATTTTAAAGTTTTCAGAGAAAATTGCACCAAAAGGCGTAAAGCACCAACTGTGGACCTTGTCACGCAGTACCGGGACAAGGTCACAAGTTCAGGAAGACCACAATGGAGTGTGGATGGGCTACTGATACCCAGGTCGGCCCACTGAACAGAGTTCCTTAATTCCTGGAGTGTAGAGTATTGGATGGATCCCTGTCAAATATGTGTCATGCAGCCGAGGCAATGCGTCAGTTCCAAGATGCAGCAAGGCTGCGTGAAAGGTCCTGTTGTGTTGATGGGGCTTTCAATGCGAAGTCCGGACTTGAGGCTGCAGCACGCAGTCAGGCGATTCGTTGGTTCCAAAGAGCTGCGATGTGGAGTCCGGTGCTATCGAGGCTGCTGTCTGCAAGAGATGCAAGGGCCTGTGCTAAGGATGTGTCACGCAGTGGGGGTCCCGAAGGTACTGAGGGCTGCTGCAGCAATGCAAGTCTTTGTGACAGGTCCAATCCACACAGCAGAGAGATGCGTTGGTTTTGCTCTGTGTTGCGTTGCACAGCAGAAGTGATGCGTCTGTTTCACTGGATCCACAGAGGCTGGCAAAGCACCTTAAGCCCACTTCCAAGACTCCAGGACAAGGGTGGCCCCACTTGGCAAGGTAAACTCACAGATGGCGAAGTCCAGGTGCAGATGCAAGGTTGTTGGAAGCCTTTTATATCTCTGAGGCTTCAGATCAGGAGGCCAGCCAACTAGCCTTTGGTGTCACTCTCAGTTCTTGGTTCATGTGATGTAGGTCCAGTCCTTCTCACCCAGGCAAGTTGGCAGAAGACAGCAGGGTGGCAGATTCTTCAAAGCTGCAGTTCAGCAGAGTGGCAGTCCTTATATCAGCACAGCAGTTCTTCCTCCTGGCAGAGTATCCACAGGTCCAGAATTGTTCTGAAGTGATAGTGCCTGAGGTCCTTCTTTTATACACAGTTGTTCCTTTGAAGTGGAGAAACACTTCTAGGGGCATGCCTTTGAAGAGCACGGGTGACCTGCCTTCCCTGCCTTGGCTCCAGACCAACTTCAGTGGGTATGAAACCCTTTGTGTGTAGGCAGGACACAGCCTATTCAGGAGTACGTGAGGCTGGGTCCAGCTCCTCTCTCCCATCCTGCCAATGATGACCCATCCAGTCACACCTAAGCTCCCATTTTGTGTTTCTGACCCTGATTGTTTGATGATACATCCAAGACCGTAAAGTCTTGTGGTGCAAACATTCACAAGTAAAGTTAATTTAAATGATTTTTTTTACACATCCTCCCCCCCAAGAGAGGAGTCACAACACATCAATACCTTTGGAAAGAAAATGTTTACACTCTTTGAATACAGTGTGTCTTTTTGGCACGTACACCCATGCCTTATGGGACATGATCAACAAGCTTTTGCGAGCCTTTCTGCAGACCCTCAGGAACTCACTGACCTCAACGACCCAAGGAAGACAGGACACACCGCAATGTATGTACTGTATGGGGGCCTGGACACCACCGACTGCATAGGTCATACTTTTAGCACCAACCTACTGCTTAGAAGGTACACCTGGATCTGATCAGCTGGAGCTGGGGTTTAAGGGTTATCAAAGCACCCCTTATGGATATACCCTCTGATGGACCTAGACCAGGTGCCTTCAAACTGGCGGGTGGGCCCCCCAAGGGGGGCCTCGAATTATCCCAGGGGGGACGCCAGGCTCATGTGAAAATAAGCATCATGCTGATAACAGGGCTTTGTTTAAGCTGAACGAAATAAGCAGCAGTAAGTCGCTTTGTAATGGGCCATTACTAATATGTTTTTTTTAGATCCAAGTTGTGAGTATGTGTTAAAAGGGAAGAGACTCCAAATACTTTTGAAAAACCCCACCCCAACTCTAATAATCACACTGTGGACACTTTTACACATTAGTAAGGCCTGCCTGAGCAGAACAATACTTTTGCTACAATGTATTTGATTGCAGTTTTAAAACAGTAACACAACTTAACTGCAATATTTAAATACGTTTAGACCTTTTTAAACATTGCAAATTTATTAGATTAGTTGTGAAAAATTCAGACGGCGGCCATGATGATATTTTTTCTACTGGGGTGGCGTGGCATTGAAATGTTTGAAGACCACTGATCTAGGCTGTTAAGAGAGAAGGCCAACTCAGCATTCAAGCAATTTAAAGGCAGTCATGCCACAGTTTAATCCTTGGGGTTATTGTCTCCACTGTTAAAATGCCAGTGCATGCTGATTGTGAAATTGCATGCCACACACACACAATCATGCAAATATTATTGTCACTGGGGGAGTGTTTCACACATGAACTTCAACCTGACAAAAGCCCCAGACCTTTTTTTGGGCCTGTGAAAGTAGGGCTGAAACATTTTGGTTGAGTAAGGGTCATCGGACCATTAAATCCTCTAATATCCTTCCATAGTTCAGTTTTAATTGTTTCCATCCACCCCACTAATATAAGGATACCTTGGAGTGGATGAGGGATTTTTATATTTTAGTTTACATCCCCTAGCCTGTTTCTTCTAAGAGTTCCCTGGAACACGGTTGAGCTCACCCTGACCTAGAGGAGCATGACACTAATAGAGTGCGTGAGGGTTATATATAAGAAAAAGGAATTATTTCTTCCTCATTCTGTAAGGGATAATGTCTAGTTGAGGCAAGTACCTTTTCTCATCTAGGTGAGTGTCAAGAGACCAGGAGGGATACCCTTTGGCACTGATAGATGGTTATTGTTTCCAGCCACACAATCCCAGCCACAGTTAAGAAAGTTTAGGGACTACCCTAGAGACCTCTATTACCGGCAGTGTCAACCTTTCCAGCCAATGCAGCAGCATCCACTGTCCTTCCAGGGCAGGGGTGGTGTGGTGATTGAGGCCATTTACTTAAGCATGGACAACTTTCCTCCAATTCTGCCACTCCTGCTGCAACAACTCCAAATCCACTGTCTTTGATTTGTCCTCCCAGGTACTTGACCAGCTGGTAAGAGGCAGGATACAATATTTTCTCCACAGCTGGATAATCAATCATGTAAGACCGATGATCTTACAGACTCTTCAAAAGGGATGCTTTCATTGCATCTCTACCTTTTATACCCTCCACACCAGACTGATTTTTGGCAGACAATGCAACTATCTTGATGCAAGGTGTCAGTTTACTACTGGCCTATAGTGCTATCAAGCCAGAACACCAGATCAGATGAGCTAAGCAGACATCGAATGACAGACCATAAGAGTTGTCTCCATCCCGAGGTGGTACAAGGCCTCTTTGATCAGAGGTGCATGGACTGGTTAGATCTGTTCACCGCCATCAATACTGTGCAGTGTCAAAGCTTCTGAAGACTGGGGTTTCCAACAAAAAGGGTAACTGGGAGACACATTCTGTCTGCAATGGGATACTGATCTCCTACGTACGCTCCCTCCAATGCCTCCCCTGCCACTAGTTCTGAGGAAAATCAGGACAGACCAGGTCCAAGTCATCTTAATAGCCAAGGACAGGGATAGAAGTGTGTGGGGCCCAGAGCCCCTAAACCTGATCATTTACTTGTTAACCTGGCTGCCAATTTGGGTAGTGCCCCACACCTGAATCTTAGCAACCTACACCTCAATGTCTGGAGACTGAGTAGCAACAGCTAAATTCTTTTGAATTGCTACATGAATTAGTAACAAAATGAATGAGGGTGTTGGACAGTGAAGAAACTTGGTGCTCAGAGACCCAGTCAGCAAACAGTACAGTGCATATACATCATTAAAGTGGTGCTCTCATCAGGGGAACACCCACACCCCTGAATCTGAAGAAACCAAGTTAATCAGACACAACTGCATAATTAGAGGCACAAGCTGGAGTAAATTAGTATATGTCTTCAGTTGATAGTGCGAAAGTTCATATAGAGATATCTTGGACGTATTAGGTCGTAGTATTTTTGCAGGGTCCGTGGGACTACCTTAGTATCCTCAACTTGAATTTTCATAGCTATTACAATGTGAGGCATTATATTGAAGCTCGCCCAATAGGACTAGTGAACTTTATAGCTGGCTTAATAACTGACTTTTGCATCAGGTAGGATTTTGAGAATAGTTGAGACTGTTTTTGAATTGTTCTTTCACGAGGTTCTGTGGCACATGTGTGTGCATGGTTCATTACACCTTTTTACTTGAGCTCTTGGGATTTGCATGATTTGAGCATATCAAATTTTCTTGGTGTATTATTTGTATTATTTGTTAAAATAATTGTGGCATGTTAATTACATACTTATATTCAGTTATGTTTTATGATTTTAGCCCTGAGGAATTCATGGGGTCATTCCCCTAGACGAAACACGTGTTGGCTGGGGTACATTTGAAATCCATCATTTATATATATGGAAGGACAAGGTTTTGTTTGAAACTAATAAACTACAAATTGGTTGAACTACACAGAAGAACTGCGACGCTCTATCTCTGCTTGTTACAAGATCAGACTTTGTTTATGACTATGCGCTTTGGACTTGGATATCTCATCACTATATGACCAAGATATCTCTATATGAATTTTCGCACTATCAACTGAAGACATGCACTAATTTACTTTGGCGTGTGCCTCTAATTATGCCTGAATTAGTAGATGTCATTATTGCAGCCAGAAATCCCATCCACCAATTCCATCTAAGCAGGGCACTAGAGGTGTTTATGGTCTTGTGTGGGTTACATCATCTAGAGACTCTGCAGGTGGGAGTCAGCTAATGGTAAGAA
Organism: Pleurodeles waltl; assembly: GCF_031143425.1. Classification (NCBI taxonomy): domain Eukaryota; kingdom Metazoa; phylum Chordata; class Amphibia; order Caudata; family Salamandridae; genus Pleurodeles; species Pleurodeles waltl. The sequence goes on from NC_090440.1 coordinate 148,815,052, forward strand.
AATGTAATTAATGGGGGGGCTCTATGTCCCTTTTAAGAATTTTTTAAAAACAAAATACAAGTGATTTCGCAAGCGGTGTGCAGGGAAAACATAAACACTGAGTGATTGCCTAGGTAATGCCTTTTACTGGTATTACATATTTTTTCATACCACACAGTAAAATAAGCCATCCCTTCCCCCTCCAGTCTCTGGCTTGGTGCTGGATTGGGGCAAAGTCCGTACTTCTGGCTCTGGGTCCAATTGACACTCCTATCCGCAAGGTAGCTAGTGGCATTATCAGACCTGGCAGGGATGCCCACACTTGGAGTAGCTGTTGCCGACACTGGTCCTTGGTCTGTGGCAGTGATGCTGGCTTGACCAGAGCAACTTGGAACACTCCAATCAGAAAGGTTTGGTGTCATTGCCCTTTCCCATGTCACACCTTCCATCTCTCCTGGGTCACCAGTGGACGCTCTCGTCGGAAAAACTACCTGCTTAAACCAGGAGATGTTCCTGGCTTCAGTGTCTGGGCCCCATGGTTCCCTGAATGTCCACAATCTGCCAGATCTCTTTTTCAAAGGGCTTTCAGAACTTCCAGCCAGGGTGGCAGTCTTGCATGATGACCAGGTCGCCTACCACCAAATCTGATGTCACTGCTCCTCTGGTCTAGCTTGCATGATTGTTCCTGGACAGCCTGAGCATCCAGGGTGGCGGGCTTCCAGTGAGGACCTGTAGAAATGCTGTCTCGGATTAGTCATTGAAACAGCAGGGCCATCGGGCCACAGTTTGTAGCGCTGTGTGGAGTCTGTGACTCTCAGAAATCGGTGTAAGCAGCAATCAACATCCTCGCCCTTTTCCACCCCTATCCGGAGGGCTTGGTTCAAGGTGAACATGAAGCTCTCTACTTCCCCACTGACCTGAGGCAACTATGGATTTAACGTCCAGTGTTTGTTAAAGGACATGAGGTACTCTTGAAATTCTTGCCCCTGAAATGGAGGCCCATTGTCCATCTTCATCACCTCCAGAAGGCCCATCAGGGTGAACACTTTCTCCAGAAACGGCTTCACCTTTGAGAACGCAGTTAACTGTACCAACTCAACTATGGGATATTTTGTGTGGTTGTCGACCATCACTGCTGTGAGCCGATCATCTAGAAAGCTACCAAAGTCCATACTGATTTTCCACAAGGCCTTCAGGCATGGTTCCTCCATGATTACTGTAGTGGGTGATGGCTCTCCGCTTTTGATAGCGCACAAGTGACAGCCTCGCACCTTCTTGTCCACCCACGTGTCCATCTGGGGGAACCACACTTTCTCCCTCAGCCTCACTTTGGTTTTGACCACCCCTTGGTGGCCTTGATGAGCCAGATCAACAGCTGTGGCCCAGAGGCATCAGGGCATCATGATCTGCTGTCCTTTGAGCTACAAGCCTCCTTTGGTGGTGCTCAACTCATCTCTGACTCCCCAGAGCTGGCCCATTGTTGTTTGTTCTGAGGGAGTCAACGATTTTGCTCCATCGAGGAAGCTGCGACACTGCTTTCAGAAAAGTGCCTCCTTGGCCTTTGGTAGGCTCTCATCAGCTAACCTTGCTTCTTTGATTTCCTCCATCAATAGTGCCTTGGGGCATGCTTTTTGCACAATCATTCTCACAAAGTTTTCAGCCCCCTTGTTGCCTTCGGCTTGATCTTGGCCCTCTGGCGCTTGAGGATGCCGGGACAGGTAGTCTGCTCATGAAGCATCATGGAGGTGTCCCTGATCTCCATGGTGCACATGGGTGGTGACCGGCTCTGGTTGTCCTCCTTACCTGCAAATGAGATCACAAATACCTTGTTTTCATTGTTATCATTGTCAGAATGTACACTCCCTCTTGTCGGTTGACAGGTATCGCAAAGTGGCCCTTGTCCTGCTCTGATACCCCGACCTGGACCCCTGTCTTTCACGCTAGCATACTTTGGCAATGTGGTGTAATCGCCTGCATTTGGAGCATGAACGCCCTCGAGCGGGGCAAACATTTGGTGTCCGGTGTTCAATGCCACAGTTTCCACACCTGTCGCCTGCTGTCTAGTGCATTGGGAGTACGGGGTGAGCTGGTCAGCTCTCAATGGCATCAACTTGTTCTTCCTTCACAATGCGTGTTGCCCCTGTTGGAGTCACACCTCTCACCAGGGCAACCTCCATGTCATCAGCCAGACTATTCGCTAGCTTGTGTGAATGTGCAAGAACCAGAATATCATCCAGGGATATCCCTGGCTAGCGTGGGATGAGATGCCTCAGGACAGCTGATTTGCAGCCCTGTATCAGTTGGGCTTGTATCTCTTCAGGCTGATTGATGTTGAATCAGGTGCTCGCCATCTCCCTGAGATGTGCGTAAAACAAGTCGACCAACTCATCCTCTGTCTGTTGAGCCTGCCACAGTTTGAAATGCTCATATTCTGGGTCGAACTGTGGGTCAAAATTCTGTTTCAGTGCGGCCACCACAGCGTCAAAGTCGGCCTTTCCACCTGTGTTGGACAGATAGTTCGAACCCATCAAAATGCAACAACAGTGACGTCTTTACTGCCCCATATGTCTTGCGGGTGGTACAGAAGTAGTGTTGTAGCCGTCCAATCCCGGAGCACCATGTTGTGCTGCCATGGCCAGGACTGTCAGCTCATTTCAGCGTGGTAGCGCTGTTACCAATGTGTGGCCATAGGTACTCTTCAACATAACTATCCTTTCCCAAAACCTTTTTGGGAAGGTAAACGTCCTTGAGTTTCCGCATGACTTTGTAACATGGTTGAATTGGAACAGTCACCTTTCTTTCCAGTCTCCTGGTGTACCTTTCAAGGCTACTTTCTCTGGCTTTCTATGAATAAGGCAATAGCATCTCTATTTCCAAACTAACATTACTCTGAGCAGGAAATATGACCGAGGCCTAGTTCAGACACCTCGGGTCCGGGCAGGCTTTGCGTTGATTTTCCGCGGCCAGTGATGTTGCGTCAAAATCCGATTGCACGATGTCAAGAAACCGCGCTGCGTGAAGCTTCGGTCGTTTACAGCAACCGCTGCGGGTGTTCTGCGTTGTTTCCCCAGCCATGTTGCGTCAATCTCCCAGCTGCAATGCAGGTGGAGTGTTGATTATAGCCACGAGGCTGGCAGCATGTCGTTTTTCAGCTGCAAAGCGGTGGTGCGTCGAAAGTTTCCCTGCACTGAGGTCTTTGCGTGGATTTATGTCCTTTTCCACCAGCTGCACCTTTCAAGGGCCCAGAGACAGGTTAGGGCACCACTTGACAGGCAGGACTCTCAGCAGAAAGCCCATGTGCTGGCAGAGAGAAGTCTTTGCTGTCCCTGAGACTTCATCAACAGGAGGCAAGCTCAGTTTCAAGCCCTTGGAGATTTTTCACCAGTGGGAAGTCACACAAAAGTCAGTCTTTGTCCTCTCTCAGGTAGAAACAGCTATTGCAGGCCAACCCAGCAAAGCACAGTCACGGGCAAAGGGTCAGTACTCCTCATCCAGCTTCTCTAGTTCTTCTCCTTGATAGAGGTTCCTCTTGGTTTCAGAAGTAATCTAATTTCCAGGGGTTTGGGTGTTCTTCTTATACACATTTCTGCCTTTGAAGTAGGCCTACTTCAAAGGAAAGTCTCTCTTTTTTGTGAGATCCTGCCTTGCCCAGGCCACGCCCCAGACACACACCAGGGGGTTGGAGACTGCATTGTGTGAGGGCAGACACAGCCCTTTCAGGTGTAAATGACCACTCCTTCCCTCAGCCCAAATGGCCCATTGGGATATGCAGGCTACACCCCAGCTCCCTTTGGATCACTGTCTAGAGAGAGGTGCAAATAGCCCAACTGTCAAACTAACCCAGACAGAGAATCCACAAACCACAGAGACAAAGAATGGTTTAAGAAAGACAATGCCTACTTTCTAAAAGTGGCATTTCCAAACACACAATCTCAAAACCAACTTTACTAAAAGATGTATTTTTTTAATTGCGAGTTCAGAGACGCCAAACTCTATGTCTATCTGCTCCCAAAGGGAATCTACGCTTTAATCATGTTTAAAGGCAACCCCCGGGTTAACCTATGAGAGACATAGGCCTTGCACCAGTGAAAACCGAATTTGCCAGTATTTCATATAAAACACATTAGTATATGTCCCACCTTAAACATACACTGCAACCTGCCAATGGGGCTACCTAGGGCCTACCTTAGGGGTGTCTTACATGTAAGAAAAGGCAGGGTTTAGGCCTGGCAAGTGGGTACACTTGCCAAGTCGAATTGGCAGTTTAAAACTGCACACACAGACACTACAGTGGCAGGTCTGAGCCATGTTTACAGGGCTACTAGTGTGGGTGGCACAACCAGTGCTGCAGGACCACTAGTAGCATTTGATTTACGGCCCTGGGCACCTCTAGTGCACTGTATTAGGGACTTAATAGCAAATCCAATATGCCAATCATGGGATGCCAATCAACAATACAATTTACACGAAGAGCATATGCCCTTTAGCACTGGTTAGCAGTGGTTAAGTGCTCAGAGTTCAAAAGCCAACAAAAACAGGTCAGAAAAAATAGGAAGCGGGAGGCAAAAAGATTGGAGATGACCCTGCAAAGGGAAAAAAGTCCAACATTCAGCATGAACAATATTCAACATAATGTTACGAAATCTATTGTTGTTTCAAAATAAATCAGTTCTAAACAGAGGATGGTTTCAGAACCACTGTACATGATTACGTTTCTATTAGGTTATACCTTAGAACTATTTGTCTCCTACCTTACAGTGAACGCTGTTATATGACTTCAATGCACCACTTTACAATTAGCACACTATTATTTCAAACAATAAAGTCAATGATATGGTAGCATATAGGTCATAATTGTGACCTCAGAGGTGATAGCAATCTACACTATGCCAAACACTATTTACAGGAAGCAAATATAGGCAGATTTTCTTTGTATAGCTGACACTCTTGCATTTTTATACAGGTCTTTCGGTTGTACCCATATTGCAGATGCATTTTAGTGTTATACCTTGACTCTTTTTCTTGAATTCCATAAATTTGCCACTTTGCATGGCGTTCCTGAACAATGGCGGCAAATGCATATAGTTACTTTATGACCCTGTTTAAGTTCACCATTTTTAGCAATTTTTTGAAGCTGAAGTACTATTTCGGTGAGAAAAGCAGCTTCTTTGTTTTATATAGAGGTATTTTCCTCCTTAAAATATTGGCAAAGCCAGTAGATGTCCGTAGGTAACTTATTGGCTTTGCCAATGCTTGTTTCATTTTACGTCCTGTTGGTGCTAAAGTGTCGGGGAAAGCATGCCTCTCCGTCCTTCTTCTGTCTCTAGTTTCGGTTCCCTCTGTCACTATCGACGTCATCGTTGGGGGACTTTCCGGAAGTAGTGGGCTGGGCCGTGGATGGCTCCGACGCGGGATTCGAACAACGCAAACAGCAGCGCCGCCATGCAGGGGAAGAGGAAGAGCAAGGTAGTCATCTTTTGGGCTCCGGCTGTGGGAGGCACAGTTAAACAGAGAGGAGCCAGAGGGTCGCCCTGTTGACTACAGGGGCTGGATGTTTGCAGCTGCCCCGCTGTACTCGTCTTAGGGTGCGGGGGCCGCCGAAGTTCTAGAGCTTTCTGGCACTCCAGCCACAAATCGACACAAGATAGTTCTGCTCCATCTTCTATGAGCAGTTCATATAATGTTTTTTTTTTCTTTTACTTGAAAATAAAGCCGAGGCAAATACTTGTTCTCGTACCGCTCTAGGTCGAAAAATAAAAGCCCTGGGTGCCAGCTTTCCAAAGAGGCGACGGTGTCATCTCGTCAGGCCTAATCTTACGTTTTCACTTCATTGTCCTGGCTCATGTGGTTGTTTGGGAGTGTTGGAACTAGAATTTGGTACTTCCTTATTAGGCACGGTTATTCTTTGATTTAATGAAAAGGCAGTCGTAAATGAGCATTGTCAGAAACTTGTGCGCGTTTGTCATTAACTGCGTAAGTACTGTCCCATGATTTGGCACTGGGCCATCAATTTAGGCGAGGCACCGTAAACTTGGGCGTAAGTGTTACACTAAATGGTATAGGATTTCTATAAGCACAAGGTAAGCTACACGTAGCTTCCTGCTTGCTGCCATCCCCTGGAAAAAAGACAGTATTACAATGACCTGCAAAATACATCTTTTCTTTCTCCATGGCGCTTCTGTTTTGTAGCCCTGCAGATATAATTTTACCTTCAAACATAAAATACAGTGACGTGTTGTAATGGCAAAATGTATTGAAGTGGGTGAGGGATGGGGTGTTGCCTGGTTCTGAGGGGAGACATAAAGAAAACACAGTTTTTTTCTGGCAGTTGTGAAGAGAAGCAGTAGACGGAGTACTTTTTTCCCCTTCGGGTTGTGATGAGAGTAATGCAGAAGAGTGGTCGAGTGAGAAAAATGTCCCCAGATAATTGGCAGCCCGTTTGCTTTAATTGGAACGGTCTCTTCTTCATTTCCTCTTAAATCTTTGCCGGAGCAGCACGTTGGCATGGACGTCTTTTACCTGACCGCTGTGCGTACTCAATATATTTCAAAAGATGGTGACGGACCGCACATTCTTTTCTCCGTAGCAGTGCCATGGCCTGAATGGCTACCATTGTTCTTGTATAGAAAAAATCATTGCTAAAGTTGGGGCAGTGACCTTATTTTTCTTCTGCACTATAGTCTATTAAATGGGACCGTCTCATTTCTTTTCAGAACTGGAGGCGTAATGCTTCACTTTGCAATGAGGGAGTAATTGTACTCTGCAGAACCAATGATACTTTTGAACTGTATAGTGCACGATGGTTACATCCTGACTCAACAGGACCTCGGTGTAAAGCAGGACACACACATTTTTGCACGCCTGCGCCGCTTTGAGTCGGATGGTACCTAGCACTTAGATGCAGGAGTGATATAGTGATTGAACTGCAGAGGACACTTGCACTGTTGTCACCGGTTCTTTCAACTGTGTCCGAATGGAGTTTGCGCCACTTCTTCCTGTGATGTTGTTTCTCTCCGTGACTCTTGTTTTGTTTGTGTTTATGCTGCATAATTCCTCTTGGTGAGTTTTTCATTTAGTTGAGGCAATTTTCACCGATACTAACCGTATTGTATTTCCTCTCTTTTCATTAAACATGTTCCATTTGCCAGAACTGCGCATGTTCTGTGCACGAGGGAAGCTTGCACTGCTACTTTTTATACTGTACACCTGCTGCCGAAAAGAAGGCTATGCTAAAGCCCTTCCTACAACTTACTGTCTGCCTACCTGCTTGGTGTGAGTAAAGTGGACTTGCATCAGCCTGTTTTGTTAAGGTTTGTGTATGTGTGGGGGTTCTTGCACTGATTTTCCTTTCTCGTGCATTACCTAACACCTGTCCACAACTGAGATAACCACTGAAATGATGAAATCCAGCATGCCCTGTCTTTCCGTGGTGCACATCAACTGAAATGTGCTCCCTCACCAAACTCCAAAAACTTGCTGTTGGTGTACTGGTTCTCCTATCAAGAACAGTCTCCCATTGTCCCAAAAAGTTTCAATAACCTCTACTTTAGCATGCAGTAAGACTTAAAGGACCTCTGGATGGTCGGTGTGGTATAAACTATCTCTGCAGCAACTCACAGGAGGTATTGTACCGTGTCTGTGTCCCTCTTGGCCTGTTACCTATTACAAAAACTGAATTAAGGTTTTAAACAGTTAACATTCATGATTATGTCTTCACCAACACCAATTTGGCCAAGCCGATTCCGCTCCTTGAATTTATGACATTTCCTGCTCTCCTCATTTTTATTACACATGGTAGCTGCTGCATTTTGGGTGTCCCACCGATGGCCAGTCATTGAAATTTAGTTATCAATAATGTCAGTAATTGGGTTTGGTGACCCTTATCAACTTAATAAACACAATCTGGCCAGCCCAAAACACATTTCTTGGAGAATTTCTGTGGAGCCCCTGGTATCTATGGCACAAGCAGCAGGGAATCCACAAAATGTGCATGTTAAGTGCAAGCAGTACCAGCAGTTTTCAAGTAATGAACACAACATAATAGCAGGCCGAAATAAATTTGTAAAATTAGCAAAAAGACAAATTGATCATTAAAAGTGGATTGGGGCAAAATTACATATTCATTTTCAGTTTTAAAGCAAAAAGCACCTAGAAAAATTAAAGTATTCTTGAAAAAACAATGTGTGGTTAACCAGGCCCTCAATGCAATTTCAGGCCAACTGTGACGGAACTGAACTCAGATACTCCAAGCAGATCGTGCAGGTAAATTATTTTACTTTCGTCCTAAAGTCCCTGAAAAAGAAAAACGTTGGCCAATGGTCAAGACTTAAGCCTGCAAGGATCCCTTTTTAGTTTTTACATTATCGTCGATCTCCTGATGAAGCCATTGGGTTTGGTGCCAAAAGCTCAGAGTAGGAAAAGGCTGGATTTTTTTTTTTTTACATCCTCATCCAGGGCAAGGATGGAAGCTGTTGCTGGCTAGTGCTCCACTGCAAGATGGCCTTGCTGAAACATTAAAATTGTTTTATTTATTTATTTTTGTGGCAGAAAGCTCTGAACAGCACAAACCTGGATTTCTTTCCACCCTTGGCTGCGACCTCCCATGGCAAGCCTCAGCACCATGTCCTGTTCCTCTGGATGTGGAAGAAATGTCTATGTGCCACATTTGCCTAACTGATAAGAAAAGCCTTGCCACTTTTTCAGCTCTTAGCTCCTCATAGTAGGCTTCTAGGCACCACTTATCTCACTAGTCGGTTCTCCTGCAAGGCTCAGTCCCCTGTGGTCATTTGGGCCCTCTTGCAGTCAGAAGCCTTCTACTTCAGCAACACAAAAAGCTGAACAAGAGAAGGCCAGCAACTTTACCATTGGTGAGCAGTTAAGTCTCTGGGTGCCAGCAGCAGTACTCGAGCCCTCGACTTCTGCAGGAATCTTCATTCTTCCAGTAGGGAAATTGTACTTCAGGTTTAGTTTTCCCAGTCCAGGAATGTCTTGTAGTGAGAGTATCAAATATACCCTGCACACTTGGCAGTGACTAGAGAAATTTTGCCTCCCAATTTTAAATGTTTTTTCACAGCCCCACTTTTTTTTTTTTTTTTGCAGCACGTCCTCTTACTGTAAAATTGCCCAGAAGTCCCAGTTTCAACATGGTAGAAACCTTATTTAACCAGACAAGCTTATCAGCTCTCAGGTCTCCTCCTTATTTAGATTACCCTCTCTCTCACCTACTAGGGTACACACAATTTAGAGCCAAGGCTGTGTACAGGGGTTCTGGGGATCATTACGAGAAGCCCTAGTTGGCATCTCAAATTCCAAAGTGGTAGTGGTAAGGCTGCCCTTTACTCTGACAACTATTCTGTGCCATCTCAAATGGTGAATACCTTCTAAATGGCCAGTAATAACACCACCTGTTCTTCCTGTGCACAGAGGGCAGTCCATTATCTTCTGAGACTGTCTTAATTGCACTCCCAGCTAAGGATATGTGTTGGCCTGTATAGGTGAGATGAGTGGCCAGACTGTTTTAAGCCATTTTTAGTTCAGGCAGTACAAAGTACGTTTCTACAAAATTACTTTTCCTTAACTTTTGAATATTTTTGTAGCATTTTTCCGGATGGAGATTAGAATAATTTTAATTACACTTCCTCCTGTGTGTTCTAGCACAGCATACAAAGTGAAACTAGCTTTTTGGTTTTATTTCATACTAAACCCAATACGTAGTGAGGATCCTTCTCAGTCGGTGTAATGCCCCAAGCACATCTATAGATACTTAATGCTATGTAATACATATACTACAGCTTTGGACAAAGGTTATAGGCTTCTGTCCAGGGTGACTCGGGATCTTTGGAACTTCTGGAGACTCTTTCTAACTTGAACATTTTTCCCATTAGATTTTACAGGTTTGCACTGAGGGTACAGTCTGCAGTGCCTGTGAGCTAGTATTTGATGTGGTCCAGCTTAGGTTGGGTTACCAGGCTAGGTTAGGGCACCAGACTGAACACCCCTCTAAACTGACACCATTTGGGTGATATTCCAGCACTCACCACAAATAGTCTGTTCCTGAACCCAAAAAAGCATTCCCCAAACAAGAAATTTCCCAACCAGTCATATACCTCGAGGATAGATTATGAAGTACCAGTGTGTTTGTAGCCAGACAAGCATGGCCAAATTTGAGACTGTTTGAAGTCAGTGCGGTCTTCACAGAGTCTAATATTTAGTCAGTACTGATCACCTGAGCTAGGCTCACTCATTCATTTTAGAACCATTGTTCAGACAATGGTCTAATATTTGCCATTGGCTGGAGTTTCCTTCTTCATAACCTTTTGGGTAGGAAAATGGGCAGGGATTACAACAAGCTACACCACTCTGATTTGCCCATGGTCTTCTAGTTTTTATAAATGCTTTGGGCTGTTATGTTTTCCGGTTTGCATGCCTAAACTGGCCCAAACGCTGCAGTTGCCCTCACAGAAACTTGAAAGAACTTGTATTTTTAGGCACACTTTTTTAGGCTACTGCCAAATGTTACCCCAGGTGATAAGGGACAAAAAGACGGTATGGGTCACAAGGTTGACTGGCGTGAGCACACTAGCATTTATTCCTTATTTTACCGTTTCCATGGTGTCTAATGGGATTTCTACACCTTCCTTGAGAGCAGGAAGGGCAAATACATCTATGTATGGCTAAACTTTTCACCTTAGCGCACAGTAACACTTGTCCTACAGATGGAGACTGGGCACAGAGCCTTGTAGATTTAACGTATTTGCAAAGAGGTGGACATGCCTGTTAAGCACATACGTTTATTTTGCATTTATCTATTAGCTTGTGTGAGGGCAAGTCATAGAGGATATGATCTGGAAGTTCCAGTTTCATGATCTGCAGTGCAATAACTGGTGCTGATTTGAGAGGGAAAGTAGAACACAAAGAAGAGATAAAGTAAATATGCATTTCCATGGAATAAGAAAAGAAGTTCAGTCAAGCAAACAGTGGAAGGGCAGAGGTCATCAAATGGAACACACTGAAGTAGAAATGTGCAATAGGCAGAACAAAATAAGAATCTGGAGGAAAGCCATTAAATAAGAAGCAGAATGAGATGCACAAGAAAGCCATCCAATCAGGAGCAAGTGACTGTCCCCAAGCTTCTCTATATACGTGTACTTTATTGTGTTAGACAGTAGCTGTTCAAAAAATGACAGCTAAAGCAGTCTGTCAGTGAAACTTAAAGAAGGGCTAGTGGAGATGCCAGGGCTTCGCTGTTGTGCTATGTGCTGTGGAGTGGCAATGAAGAATTTATCAAGGAGGTGAAGAACTAAATTAGTCATTTTTTTTATATATATATATATATATATATCTCTCTTGGGGTAAACTTGCATTTGTATAGGATTTTCCATATTCAACATTTTGCGTTGATTCAATGTTCGTCTCCAATCTAGAGTCAACATTTGCTTTCTCAGGTAATTTTTTAGTAGCGGTCGTAGAGAAAAGAATGAAAATTAAGGGGCATCTTGTGTTCTATTTTTCTTGCTTACTGTCTAGCTTTTATTCTTTACATTAACCATTCTACTTAACTGGGTTTTCCGTATCACTCTCTTAGAGTTTGATACTTCTAATTTGCCTGGTGAGTTTTGCACGTCATGGTTGTGTTTCAAGGTGGATGGTCTACTATGAACCCTCTTTGTAAACTTAGCACCCAACCCAGTGTAAATGGCTAGAGTTTAAAGTTTGTTTTTTATCAATTTTTTCAGAAGACTGCATTTGCGACGTAAACACCATTCTGTCAATTGGTATGCTCCTTTATCGACAAAATGTTGGTGTTCCCCTTACACACCATTAGAGTAATAACAGCCCCCTAATTTCAGTTGTTGAAAAGCGGGCACACTTTAATTTGTGTTTTTTTTTTTTTTTTTTTTTTTTTTTTTTTTCTTCTTTCATGTAGCTAAGCAAAACTTTGCAACACAAATCTGATTTCACTTTAATGCTTTCTTCAGGGTGAGCCACGTAGGAACCATTAGAAGCAACAAAGATCTCTGAATGTAGACAAACAAAAACTTACTGCTCATCTAAAATGGATCCGTGTTCAGTTGGAGAACAGCTTCAAGCTATCAATGAATGTCACAAAACATACTATACGCGCCAAACCGGATTAAAGACTTTGAGAGTGCTCTCATCAAATAACATGTTGTTACTTCAACTTAGAACTGGATTAATGGCCCTTAACGAAGAAAATACAGTCTGTTCCCATCACGAACAAGTTTATATTGACAAATTCCAGGACTTGCAGAAGGGGTGCTGTGATCCATTTAATTTACACAAAAGATTTGTAAAGAAAATATTTCAAGTAATCGATTTAGACGATGCAAATTTCTTAAGTGAAAAGTTTGGAATACAGTTTGTACCAGGTTGGAAACTTTGTCAAAGGTGCTCACTGATCACTAATGGACAAGGGGATGTTGACGCCGTAGGAATCCGCCAAAGGAGACTTTCGTCAGACGTACGTATTTTGGAAAATCTTTGCCTCTACAAGTAATACACTCTAGTGAAGACTTAACTTTTGTACACTATTATTTCACTGATGGGAAAGAACAATGCATAAGTACAGCGCCAGCAATGCTTGCTTTTTTTGTCAGACTTCTCTGTATATTTATGTGGAGTTTGTATTTGTTAGATTCCCAAAAGCATATTGTCTGTGGGTAGAAGAGGCTAGCCAGCAAACTTAATGAGAAATGGCATATTAAATTCCGATTGCGCAACAGTGATCCCTTTTTCTCTAAATTCCTGAGAGGTTGGTCCTCGCAGATTAGAGGATCCGAGCACATTTTAAACTTTCAAAAATTGATGTTTAAAACATTGTTTTGCCTTGCTGAGTGCCCCATTCTATAGGTATTGTAATGTTTTTTGCACCAGTATGCCATTGTTTTGTAGGCTCATAATTCTGAATCATTAGCTTCTTTGTGCTTCTCGCAGCCCCTGTGCGGTCCACAGCTAGCCAACTCTAAACAAAACTGTCGAAGTGTTGAGCGTTTTCCCTCATTTGAGCAGCATAGTTGCTGCAATTTGTGGACTTTTATAGTTTACTCCTTACTTACATGCTTAAAGAGTACTTTCACCACATGCTCTGAAAAATGAGTGTACTGGTCAAATGTTTTATATTTTGTCTGCCTTAGTAGTAATTTGTATCATGTTACAAGGAAGCAATACTAAATAGCCAGATATCCTGGATTCTCTGGCATAGTAGGGTTCCCCTTTCGAGCCACTCATGAATCTCATGTACTTGTCAAGATGTCTATGTGGCTAAATACTAAATAAGTGCTAGCCCAGCCAAATGTCACAGGATTCGTCCAGCAGCAATGCACAAAGGTATGTACTGGCTTAATGTTAGGAGGAGTACCAAGTTGTCTGAAAGATCCAACTGCACTGGAGTGTACTCACACACCTGTCTGGCTTGAGAAGACTGAGGTTTTTATTGTGTCAAGAATTTTCCACCGTTGGGGTACTAAGGTGTTAAAATATTGGGAGCACTGTTTTACGTCAGTGCACTAGAAATTGCCACATGAGCGAGCTGCCTCCATCTTTGATTCAGTGTATATGAATAGGCAGAATCAACATCAAGCCATGCACCAGTTCTCTTTAGATCAGCCTGTCCTGCAAAATGTCCCATTAAAGGACTAAGTGCTACCGAATCAGAGTTCTAATTCTTTGAGCCGTTGTTGGTTCTGCAGATATGCCTGCAGTCGTTAATTCTGGATCTGAGCTAACCGACAGAGGCTCAGTGAAGGACAGCATGGATGGTGTTGATTATCCGTACTGGTTATTTCCTACTGGAGATATTGGTCATGAGAGATGTCTTGCTCCTTACTGTGTGGATTTGTGTATCTGCTGATTCCTCTGGCATACGATGCCCAGCTAAGGCTCAGCTACCACCATGTTGGGAGGGGCCTGCTATGATTATCACGGGTTGCAGAGAACTGGACATTGCCTACAGTGCAGGCTGCTGCAAGCCTTGACTGCTGGCCTGCTGTCCGACACAGTCAGCCCTGTCTGGGGTCCTGTGGGCCTGGAGCTTCTCTGTCTTCCCCAAGCTGGAGCGGGTTGCAACAAGGCCTGGCTGGGTGGGGTATGTAGCATTAGTGCAGCCAGAGCCTCTCTATTGGACCGGATTGCTGGGGCGACATAGTGCCAACCTAAATTGTGGGTAACACTGTTGCATTCTCACTCCTTTTCTGCAAAGGCTGAGGGCCTTGCCTGGGGCTCAAGGCACTTGGTGTGAGGCCTGGGGCTACGGGGGCCCCTGCGGCTGTGTTGGCAGTCCAGAGGGTTTGAAAGAGGGCTGGCAGTGACATGAGTGTTAGGGGCCCCTGCTGGAAATTGAGGAGCCTGGAGGTAGGCAGAACATTGTTGGACTCGCTGTTGGCTCAAGGGACTGACTGGTGCTGGGATGGCCTGGAGTGACCTGCCATTGCTCACGCTGCCCCTTCCTCTTCTTTGAGGTTTTCCTCTCGGGCAGGTGGGTCGGGCTGAGTGCTAGGTGTGTCACCATGAAGGTTGTCTGGGATTGTTGCTGTTGACCTGCCTGAATTGGCAACATATTGACTTGGAGTGCCTAACTGTGGGTAGCCCGCTGCTTGTGGTGCGGTGCTTCCCACTTGCTGGGTATTGGCAAGTGGGCAGGTCCCACCAGATGTTTCATCTTTGGTAGCCATTGTGTGAGGTGGTGGCTGAGAGGCCTTGAGGGTTGGTTATCAGTGGTTGATTATCAAGGATGAGGGCCCTGCCTCCCATGCCCAATCGAGGATGAACAGATTCACTACCCACCTGGTGCCTGTGAGTGGCGCAGCCTCAGGTAGAACACAGCGATTCTCTGCACCGGACTCAACGGACCATGGTGCTATCCTGAAAGCAATCCAGGCTTCAATTGAGGTTGCTGAAGCAAGAATCAGGGAGGTGAGGATGGATGTTGCCCCTCTCTGGCAAGAACTCCGAAATGTCACGAATCAAGTGATGAAGTCCGTGTTTCCGTCCTGGAGGCTGATGTTTCCACAAAACAACAAGTGCCAGGCAGGCAGTGCCAAAAACCGAGCTTGGTGGAATAACCTCCACTTTGTGAGGTTTTACGAAGGGTGTGGATCCCGAGACATTCCTGTAAATGTGGCTTACATCCTGGATTTAAAATGGCCTCCTCTCCCCCTGGTTCATGTGGAGCGCGCTCACAGATCGCTGGAGCCACTGCTGCCTCTGGGGGGGGGGGCTTTACCAGGGGATCCTAAGGGCACACAATTGCTCAAGTCCTTAATTTCTGCAAAAGGCACGTGGTCCTTCTAGAGTCACAGAAGGTCGGTGACCTCATGTTTTAATCCCACGTGTTATGAACTTTCTGGACTACTGAAGGCTGGTGCTGCAGAAGTGGAAATCCTTCAAGCTCAAGCAAACGTTGAGAGCCAGGGGCCACAGTATATGCTGATGGTCCCCCTGTGACCTTGAAGGTGATCCATAACACCCAGACCCACTTCTTTGGCACCCCGAAAGAGACCCTAACTGGGTGGTGGAGCGGAAGACTTATCTAAAATGATGGGAGAGTGTGGAGGAGTCTGGTGAGAGCCCTAGCTGGGCACTGCCTATCCTTGGTATTGGAAGGGGGTGATGTGCCACCAATCTGGCCAGTCCTGGGGGTCCCCAGACTCCTCTGGTACTGAGCTTGACCCACTGGGATCTGGCGCAGGTGAACAAACCCCCTTTTGGACAGACCACTCGGGGTAGTTCTCAAACACTAGTAACCTGGATGATGGAGGATAGATCTTCCCTAGGCTCTGTGCCTGGTCTGCCTGGTAGTCCCATATCTTGCCTTCTGTTTCTGGCCCTCTGTCTTAGGCCCAAGGCGCTGACATACTTTTTCATCCTTTACTGGATGGAAGTTTCACATAGGATACCAAAAGTTGTTCTTTACCATGATGTCTAAACTCTATCGTTTATTTTTTCTTCATATTTCTTTGTGCAACTTATCACACATACTTTTTGACAGTCCTTGAACGAAGGATAAAAAAGCATGACTAGACATGTTCTTTTCCAAATGTTGAAGTGTATACCATCGGAAGAGTAAACCCTGTTACAGATTTCCAGAATTTCCCATCAGGAATCCTTCTGAATGAAATTAAGCAGATGAGTCACCAATTTTTGTGCTATCTGTCTTAAGGATGGATAATTATTTGTCAATGAGCCAAAGAGCTTGAAAACTACATTAACATCCCAAAGATGTCTTTGGGGGTGGGGGAGGAATCTTTTGATTTGGAGACCTTTCACAATTCTGCAAATTAGAGGTTCATTTCCAGTCGTGGAGTCGCCTAATAAGGCGTGTCCAGCTGAAATACCCGGTCTATGACTATTGATTGTCCTGTGGGATAATCTGGACTAAAGGATGTTCTTTTCCCCCTGGGCCAATAAGCAAGCCCTGATGTATTGGGTGAGGCGCGCTTACTGCACTGCTAGCTGTAACAACCCTGACAACCAAAATTGTGAATTCCAGAAGGGGATTACTATCATTATTTTGCATCTTTCTTTATGAACTTTCCATATTACCCTCTGTATCATTGCGAACTGTAGGAAGGCATAACACCCCTCTGAGTTCCAATCCTGGACAAACACATATACTGCATAGCTACCGGATCTGGTCTCCAGCTGAAGAACCTGGGTACCTGATGTGTGAGCCTGCTCGCGATAAGATCTAGATCTATTGGATCCCAAAGTGTCTGAATCTCCCTTAACATTACTGGATTCAGCTGCCAATCGCTGTAGTCCCTGAGTTAGCGAAAGTTCGAATCTGCCCTTCGATTCAACTTCACTGGACAAAGGGCTGGTGACAATATAATCCTGTGTTCCTAACAAAAATACCAGATTTCTTTCACTAATTCCACTGCTTTGATCTTGAGCCCCCCATTCGATTGATATAGGACACTGCTGACATATTGTCCATGCGGATTAGCACCACGCTGTTGGTCAACAGAGCTTTGAAGATCCTTAGACCGCTCAAGCCTGCCATGAACTCCAAACAGTTTGTGCAAAGAACTCTCTGAATTTCAGCAACAACCACCTGTTTCCAGTTCGTTCAGGCGGGCCCCCCGACCTGAAGAACTGGCATCTGTCTCCATGGTAAACTCTGGCACATTTCCAAAAATTGCTTTCCCTTTCCAGCACTCTAGGTTGTTTAGCCACCATTCCAAATCCAAACGAGCCTCTGGGGACAAATCTGTTAGATCTGCATACCAGAGTCCTTTGTGTAGACCAACTGTCTTCACCCTCTGGAGGGCCTTGTAATGTAGGGGCCCTGGTGAAATAGCCTGAATTGAGGATGAAAGCAGACCAATGATCCTTGCTCAATCCCAGATATTCACAGTCTGTCTTCCTAGAACGTGTCTCACCTCCTTTATCTTGGTTATCTTTTTCTGAGGAAGAAGTTGTTGAGCTTGCAGTGTATCTACCTGAAATCCCAGAAATGCCAGTGACTGACTCAGTACTAGAACTAATTTTTCTATATTGATAATGAAACCCAGGTTTTCCAGGAGTTCCCTTGTTAAATGTAATTGATCCAATAAATCTGTCTTCAACTGACCCATCAACAGATTGTAATCTAAGTATATTATCAGCCAAATTCCTCCTTTTCTTAAAAAGGCAACACCTTGGTAAAGCACCATGGAGCAGAGTAAAGGGCGAAGGGAAAAGTAACAGAACTGAAACAGCGTTCCCCTCCATCTGATTCTGAGACATCTCTGTGAACTCTCTGCAATAGGGATCTTAAAATAAGAGTCCTTCAGGTCTAGTTTCACTAGCCTATCCCCTTCCTGTAAAACATCCTGTAGCATATGGATCCCTTCCATTAAGAAATTATTATAAACCATATATTTGTTTATTTCTCTCAAAGTTGTCCTTTATTTTTTATTTTTTACTAGAAATATTTCCCTTAGAAAACCATTGTGAGTCTGTCACTTATATTATTGCCCTTTTTAGCAACATTTGGGAAACCTCAGGGATGTGCAGTTTAATAAAATATTTTCTTGTCCATGGGACAGGTTACTTCTTAAAGCTACTTGTCCTGTAAAAAAAACAAATCTACTTGTCCCTTCGGTGCCATGTAGTGCGGCATCAAATTATGGCAGCAATCTCATTATGTAAGAGCTCTGATAATAGCCTCTGATTATGCCAGGCCTACTACTATAGTAGGGCTTGAATACTTGCAGTTTCAATCCCTACTATAGTAATTTCCTTATTTTGCCACCTTTCCGCAAATCTACATACTGGTGTTGGAGAAAGCAGTAAGCAATAGTTCCAGGGCTGGAATGTCTGAGTCTGCAAACCTCCAAATTTGCATGTAAAAGGATTTTCACCAGCTCTTCCCTAATCTTGTCCCATAATGAGAGAGGTTCGAAATTTACTCCTGACAATGGCAGAAGAAGTTCTTCCAGGGTTGGGGCAGAAAGTGGTTGGAGGGAAATTGAACTTGTAAACGCTCAGTGGATTTTCACATGAGCAAATCTACCCATGCATTTTAGCTCATGCTAAAATACAGTTCACAAATATTGTCTAGGAGTATGCTTTCCTGGTGTACTTCTGTAAGTTCCTGTGAATTCACGAAAGCCACTAATTTAAAGATGTAGACCACTGGTACACTTTTGCGACTTTCTTTAAGAACTGGGTCCCTAGTTAGGTCTGGCATTAACAGATATTTTGTTTTCATTAAACTTCTATTTCTCTCTATATCTGTGTGCTGGCTTTACTGTGAGTGATCACCTTCTGCTGTTCCACAAGGAGCATGTTGGCACACAAAGTTTTGTGCAATGCCAGGAACTACTGTGGCAATAAGTGGTGTAGCAAAACTGGAGGGACTCGTTCCCCCCCCCCCTTCCCAAAGACTCACCCAGGGCAGGTGCTGTGCTGAGGGGAGGGGGGCCCTGGAGGGAGGCTGGGGGGTCTTTGATTCACCACTGTTAGCATTGTGTGCTTTTTCAGGCCAAAAACATTTTCTTTTTGCCAGTGTTTGTTACAATGGTAAGGGTCTGGCAGATCCCACAACAATAAAGTGTTACGAAAGCTTGTCAAAACAAGACACACATTGATGAAACCAAAAGACTCACAAAAATGTGGAATTGGTTGGCTTTGGCAGTGCTTGGTTTTTTCATGCTTCCCATTATCTTGTTGAAAATGGTTACACTGGGGTGTAGTCTGGCCACAATTGATGATGGCCACCTGACTTGGGAGGTCTGTGCGGGGACCAGCTCTGGGTGGAGATGGGGCAGAGGGGGCAACTCGCAACTGTTGTAGCACGTCTGGGAACTAAATAGACGGACCCAGTCTCCCCTCAGGCTGCGTTATGCCACGGTGACGAGAGGTTAGGCGACTGAAGTCTTCCTGCAAAATGTGTGCACCGGGCAGTGTGCTGACTGAGGCCGGTGCGGAGCAAGGGGAAGATGCACTTTGGACTTGTCCACCCCAACACCCGGCGACTCCATAAGCGTAAATTGGACCGACACCCGAGAGCTGCCCTGATGGTGCCTACTACGCAGAAGCGACCCTGAGTACACACCTGCAGAGCGGACAGCGGAACTGTGTGTGTACGCGAGGCTGCCCCAGTGAGGAGGTTCACTTCCTGCACGCCCTGGCTGCTGGGCGAGGGGACGATCGATCGAGGGGAAGGGGGGCACCGCTGCGGTAGGGGAGCGGAGGGGGAGAGATACGGAAGCAGAGCCTTCTACCCCCTTTCATCCTCATGTTTTTTATTGCCAGCATTCTGATCCTATTTCTTAGAATTGAACGTGGACGTCTGATGCCATTACTGTAACGTCTAGTGAGACTCAGGGCGGAGTGATAAGCTGCTGAGACAACCCCACCCCTACACCGGTAGCCTTGCAGCTAGCAGGTGTGGTATCAGGGTTCAGTAGCAATGGGTGTGGAGTGAGGCACAGGATTCGGGGGCAACCTCCATTGCCATACAACCTAAGATGGGCGGCTTCCACGCTCATGAAGGATCCCCTCTCTTCCTTTTCTGCGGACCTGATCTCAACATAAACATAGCAGCACTCGGATCAGTGACCAGTAGTGCCTATGCCTAGAGATGACCAAAGGTAAATCCACCGGAAAAAACGCTAATAAATCAGCAAGACAACTCCTTTTCTCTGAAGCACTACAGCACTCGCGACCAATGGCTGCAGCCAAGGGAATGTAACCAGAGCCCTTGACTAAACCTACTGATATACCTAAACAGGACACCACAATGCAGAGTATATTCCAGGAAATATCGGCGGTGGGTAGAAGATTAGAAGGAATAGACTAAAATATTTCCTCCTTAGCTGAAAAGACGAAATGTACAAGAACAGACATAGCAGGCTTTTGAACCCAAGTTGCGGGATTAGAGCAGCGAGTCTCTGCTATAAAAGACCATCTAAATACTGCACCGGTTAGGGACCAAGAACTGCTGTGTCTACAAAGCAAGCTAATAGACCTGAAAGACAGAAGTCGCGGGGACAATATCCGAATCTTCGGGGTCCCGGAATGGGCAGAAGGGACAGACTTTCAAGCCTATCTGCAGAATATTCTACCCACGCTTACATGACTTGCCTTTGACCCACCGCTTGAATTTGAGTCCATCATTTGGGTCACAAGCGGCCACAGGCACACCCGTCAACTTTTTCACAAAGCTCGCTCCCACGGACCATTCATAGCTGAGGGTTATGCTTCGCTGCAGACTTCTCCAAGGAGGCCACCGATCGCTGCAAGGCATTTCTCTCTATGTCCCCGACTTCGCCAACTTGGGGTGAAATATGGCTTGTTAGAACCAGCACTAATGTGGATCACCAAAGATGGCAACTCACAAGATTTCTACGAGCTGGAGGCGCTCCATCTCTACTTGGACGATCCCTCGACCCAGATAATAGATACGACCCCACTAGCTGTAAACTTGAAGCAGGATCCTGGCCGATAGGGCAGGATATCCCCATTGACTGCACCAGAACTGCGCAAACAAACTGAAGTTGAACCCCACTTAAGGGGAAGAGAGAAAGGGAGATTGGCGCGAACTCCAAGCAATAGAGTTAATGTGCTAAAAGCTGTGGTGTGCCATACCCAAACATCGGAAAGAGACGCTCCCCACTGAAACCTTAACATTACGGTCATCAACAACAGAGACTTTGGAAACTGAGTGGTGATTATGGATCACTGAGACAGGCCAGACTAGTAGAGCCTACACCCCGGCAAAGACAGTGCAGCCAACGGACAGATGAGTACTCAAATATCATGTTCATGTCTAATGTAGTCGAGTAATACACTGTAAAGCAGTGTATAGAATAGTAATGTTTTACTCGGGTCACTGTGCTGAGACAACAGTAGACTGTGTTGAGTAACACCAGGTTGCGCGGTCCGAACCCACTCTGGGTAGTCAGCCAGATGTCTCATAATTGTTTAGGCAGTAGTCTGATTACTCATTTCCCCTCCTCTCCTCCTCGCTTCACCCTATCTCCCTTTTTCTTTCACTCTTTCTCACTTGTCCCCTGAACAGTGTACATGAAGGACATGATTTGAACGATATGATAGCTACGTATACTTTCTATGATGAGACATTACAGATTGTAAATTGTGAAATAGATAGAGCAAGATATAAATGCTGCTAATCTTCTATGGGTACAAGCACGTGGCTACTAGTTAACAGTTCACAGCCACGAGATAGGATACAGTATTGTAGGCACATAATGGTTTCATATAAGTTATGCCTCAAGCCCTCGGTTTAATGTTTAATGCTTCAAGTTCAAGGTCACATGTATTTGCTATCGATGCACTGCAATAATGTTCATTGTCAATGGGGGTTCTCCATAACTATAATAATGTTGTTATATAATATTATCATAGATGTTTATTCTCATTAGAATCGCATACTGTATTTTGGTAGAGCACGTGTTGCCTCCTGCTGATCACGGCTGTTACCCCTCTGTGCTTCAATCGCTGACAGTTGGTGTGGGGTACCTCGGGGGAGAGGGGGATCAGGGCCCCGTCTCCCCTCCCCTCCTCCGTTCTCCCCCATCTCCCAGCAAGGATGGAGGGGGGGGGAGCTTGTTGAGGTGGAGGGGGTGGGATGGGGTGATGTGGTTTGGACGGGAACCGATTAGAACGGGGTCCAACATTTATGGTAGGAAACACAAGCGTTCTTCTGGCCCTTTCATTCGCCCCTCTACAGGGAGGATTGCTGGTCTGCCCCTTTCCCTGCCCCTCCCCAGCTGCTTGCCCCCCGTTCTTCTTATTACTCTTGCTGTTGTCATTCTCCCTACCATACTCATCGGAGCAGACGGTCCACATTGATGATCGACGCTCACCGTTCCCACGATTGACTCCTTACGCTCTTCAGGGGCGACCCTCCGCAGGCAGCCTGTCTCGGCCCGGGGCTCCTCTGAGTACAACGGCTCTGAAGGTTTGAGTCCGTAGAACCAGATCCCCAGGCCTTTGCTGCTGCCCTAAGTAGCAGATGGGCCGATACCTATATCTCTTCCCCTCTGCTTTCTTTACTTTCCTCCCCCCTCCCCTGTCTCATTAGCCTCACCCTCACTCCTCCATTCTTCATCTTTTCTTCCTTAGTCAGTTTCTTATTCCTTCTGAACGCACATCAGCACTCCTGCTTCCTCATCTTCATCATCTCCTTTAACCGTCTGCCTCCTATCACTTATTAATAGCACTCAGCAAGCACCCAGCACCCCCCGATTGCCCTGGTCGCTATTGTAGGGTTGTCCTTTCGGCTCAGACGTTAAACATATTCTTCTCATCCCAGACATCCCCCCCCCCCCTTTTACAGATCCCTCCACTTCTACATCAGATTCTCTAATAACTGACACCGCTGTCGCCATCTTCATAACATCACTCTTGTACCCTAGTGTGATGCATGCCTCCACTAAGGGTATGAGTGGCAGAATCCCACCCGGTGCTCGACCACTAAGGATTATATCCTGGAATGTCAATGGTCCAACCCATTATGTGAAAAGAAAGAAGGTGCTATCCTTCTTGCAGTCAAAAAAGCAGACGTAGCCCTGCTTCAGGAGACACACCTCAATGTGGCTGAATCCAGTAAGTTATGTTGTGACTGGGTGGGAAAGGCGATATTTAGTTGCTCTGCGACACCTAGGCCACAGGGCATGGAGACCCTACAGAAATGTAGAGTGACGATTTTTGATTCGCTAGACACTGCCAGTGACGCTGATCAAAACATGGTCAGACCTGAAGGGGAGATTGATTTTCACAAATCTAAAGGTAGGGGACTCTTCGATATGCATTGGTTCCATATATGCCCCCGCAGGCCCAAAAAAGCTATTCTTTCTTCACATTACCCATCTGCTTACGGAGACAGGCGTCTCCCGTAATGTCATAGGAGGAGACTGGAAGTTGGCTTGAGACGCAGTGCTAACCAGGACAGAGCCATCCTTGAAGATGTGTCCCTAGATCATAGGTTAGTGGATCTTTTGAGGCTAACGCATCTAACCAATAAGGAATACACATTTCTGTTGCAGGTGTATGGGACCCAGTCCCGTCTGGATTACTTCCTCGTGACACACAGCTTGGTGGCTAAGGTACAGGATTCTCGTATATAGCACAAGCCATCTCTAAATTCCCTTATCATGAATCACCGGGAGAGGATGGATTTACTGCAGAATTTTATAAATGGGCAGGTACGGAAGTAGTTGATTTCCCTTTATGAGGCCTTCTGGGAGGAAGACCTGTCAGGGACAATAGGTGCAATCTCGATTCAGGCAGTGATCGCAGTACTATCAAAACCCCTCTATTGTGGCAATTATCGACCCATATCACTGCTGAACGGCAATATCAAAATTTTGGCCAGTGTTTTAGCAGCACAGTAGCGCAAAGTTATCCCGTCCTTAACACAACAAACACAGGTAGGATTTGTCCCAGGACGCACCTCTAGAAATCATCTAAGAACTCTCTCCAATACACTATGGGAAGCCAGGGACATGCCAGCTGAGGCAATAGCCTTATCTCTAGATGCGGAAAAAGAGTTTGGTCGTGTAGATTGGGGATATTTCTTGGCGCCCTTGCGAAAAATTTGGACTAGGTGCATAATTCATAGCAAAAATATGCCTACTGTATGATAGCCCCTCAGCACAGGTTAATTGTGGAGGATTTCTCTCGGATCCTTTCCCCATTTGCAGGGGAACGAAACAGGGCTGCCCTCTCACGCCATTGCTGCTCCTCCTAGCCCTGGAACCGTTAGCAGTTACCATATGTCAATCAGCACTACTCGCTGGCATATCAATTAAAAGGGGACTTTCCAAAATCTATTTGTATGCAGATGATATCCTGCTTACCCTGACAGCTCTCGACCATTCCCTCCCGGCGATACTGAGATTATTGGAGACTTTGCAGACCTATCCGGATACCGAGTAAACTGGGACAAAAGTAAGACACTGCCCCTCTCCCTCATAACGATGAGTGCGGCGATACACGGATTCCCGTTTCGTTAGACACCACTCAGTCTTAAATAACTTGGGATCTTTGTCAACAGAGGCCTGGAGAACATGGTGGCTCAACACCTTGAGCTGCTCATTGCACGCATGAAGCTGGACTTTTAGAAATGGTCCCACTTGGGACTCTCAATGTGGGGCAGGGTGCATGCAGTGAGGATGGTAACCTTGCCGCTCTTCACATACGTGTTGGACACGCGTCCTATACAAGTGCCGCTCTCCACCGTAACATCTATTGATGCAGCGATCAGAGCCTTTGCATGGGGTTCCTCTCGCCCCTGTCTATCCTCGGCGACGCTCATGGCAAGTTGCTCCTGTGGTGGTATGGGGCTACCATCGATAGAACACTATGCCATTGCTCTCCACCTTTCTCAGTAAATGCTCCCTGACAGGCTGGACCCACTGCAGTAGGTCATAATGGAACGTCTACTGCTATCACATGGTACTTAGTCTAGAAATGCCCGCTCCCCTACACAGCTCAGCAACCCAATGCTGAAAGCAATGGGAGTAGGATGGCGTAGAGCTCTTAGGCTTAAACCCACTTTTTCTTGACCAAGCTCTGATTTGGGGAAATGAAGGCATATGGATCAGAGGACGATCTCTATTTTGGGCGCAATGGAGCATGGCGGGCATAGACACACTAGACCAAATCATTGAGAATGGAGAGCTTAAACCGTTTGAGCGCCACAAGGAGACTTTGGCCTCCAGCCTAATCAAGCTTGGCGATACCTACAACTCAAACACTGCCTGCATTGTAGTATGGAAGCGACCCTTTGGGTATTACAATCATTCCCTGTTGTTTTCTATCTTAAAACTTGGGGCCACCTCGAGGGCGTGATGGCGGGTATTTACGGTGTCCTCACACAACACCCCCACACACAACCCCTCCTTGAAGCTCTACGCCTTAAATGGCAACTATGCCTCCAAACAGACCTAGAAGTAGAGAGCTCGGCAGCGACAATGATGGCCCTAGATAAAGGCGTCTGAGAAGCCCGACTGAAGTTTTGCCTTTTTTAAAATAATTCATGATTGGTATTGGACCCCAATAAAGCTGCAGAGAATAGGGCTACTCCAACATGCACGATGCTGGCGGTGCATGGAAACCAAATGCGACCTGTAACATATCCTCAGCGAATGTCCATCGGTTCAACCCATCTGGGATATGGTAGGCGCCCCTCTTGCAACTTCGATGATACTACAGACACCGCTCTCTCCCTCACTTATACTTATACACAGCATGGAACATCTTCCTGGCCTGTCCCGGCCACAACGAACCCTGTTACATCAGCCCTGGCGACAGCCAAGATATGCATGCTACTACATTGGGGATCCCCTACGCCCTCCACCCCAGAAGAATAGATAATAGCAATGTTCCGGACTGCTGCCTTTGAACTTCCCATATGCAGGATCAAGCTGCACTTTTTTTTTAGCAAGTGTGGGCATCCTTTCTTACGGACATGCCACAGTGAGTTCATTACTTACCTTCCAGCTTTCCTGTAAATTTCTCACGATTACTGACATAAAGCGCACTGCCTCTGACCCCACTAGCACCTTCCTAAGCAGGGGTGCCCTTCGCCTTTTTTTGTCTTCCCTTCCCATCTTACTTTCTCATCTTCTTGCATCCCCGCTTACTCACTCTTCTGTCCCCCTACCACCTCCATCATACTCCCTTCTCTCCCCACCTCCTCATCCCTCTCCCCCAAATCCTGCCTTATCTTACCCTAGCCAAGTGCCAACTCTCACAGCTTCCCTGACCCCTTCCCCCCCCCCCCCAACCCCTCCATACCCCTCTCTTCCCCAAAGCACTACCTGCAGTAGCTTGCCTCTCCCAACAACCCAGGCATCTCTTTTCTGACCTACATGCAATCACGTTTGGGGATGACCACACCTTCCTCTTGTTCATAACAAACTATTCATATCACCTCAATGAAAATCTGCTCTGTCTTTTTGTTCCCTGCTTATTAAAGACACACTTCCCTAGATCAAAACCATACTCGACATTTTTTGACCGTACTGTGCACTACACTAAAACGCAATGCCTACTGCTGCAGAGTTTTATCATCACTGTTTATACTACTTGCCCAAGGGGTCGTGCTTACCATGCCTCCAGCTCAAGTGGGCTTGCCCTCCAGAGTCCCTCTTCTCCTATCACAATCGGTGAGAACTTGTGTCATACTAATTGCCTCAGAAGTATGCTTCACTGTCCATTGGTAAACGTATTCACTCCTCCCACCCCTACAGAAGCGAATGGACATCCATATGACAAAATACTGTCCCTACTCCTAGAGCTTAAGGAAATTAAGGCAAACCCATTATCCCGCCCGCCGCAATCAGCAAGATGCAGAAAATGTCAACGTTAAATCAAAAAGGAGTGCTATATAAATCTCTGAATTCTTGAAATGCAATAGGAAAAGGAGTTGCATGAAAACCAAATATCTGTATCCTCTAGACCAGATGCATTGACATGTATAGCATGTGCCTTCATACCTCACGTGAAGGTATGGGCAATTTGTAACCTTACTCCTCTGTGTGCTAGAAACCTAGCCCCCTTCTTTTCTTTAGTCTTCCTTTTCCTCACCCCCCCCTTGCTCTCCTAACCTGTCCGACTTAGCTGTTGAGATACAAATGTTCTTCTTATGAAACAATGAGGGAAAATGTTCAATGTACTTGTATATTTTTGCGTTTTCTCAATAAATAAAAATGACAACACAAAAAAGAAAATGGTTACACTGCTTTTTGCATTAGGAACACTTTTTGGAAATACTTGCATGCATCAATATATTTCACCAAATGACGCTTAAATGAAATAGCTCCTAAGATTTCATAGTAGTGAAACTTTTTTTCCCTACTTGCATTTTATTTTGAAAACAAGAATCATCACTCTTGCTTACAAGCTTCTGCAAACATTTGCATCCAGTCAGAGAGCATTCTTGGAGCATTATACTTACCTTCATATTGTTAAACTTTTCAAACATGTGTACACTTTTTTTTTTTTTTTTAACTTGAAACACTGTCAGTAGTGCAGTGTGACCGTAAAACGATTATTTAAAGAGCTCACTCTAATAATGAAAGCTTTTCATAAATTAACCATACATCAAAGTTTGAATAGGGTTAACATATGGACACATATCACTTTAACTGCAGACAGTTGCCTACTCTGTAAACTGGCAGCAAAGGGGTTGGGCCTACTTGTCCCAAGGACAAAATAAAAATAAAAACTTGTTATTCTATTCCCTTAAACAATCATGGGAGGGCAGTGTGTGTGTATGTATGTGTGTATATAACCCTTACTGGGGAAGAACCAATGCCAGTTGTTGCACCTAACTGCAGGAGTTGGTTTGTGTGATCTCAATCTGCCTCCTCTAAACCTTGATCTCTCCCCTTTGTGGTAAAAACCTGTTGAGGTCTGGGAACCTCTACCGTAGTTCCTGAAGTCTTGTGACTACTGCTGGTTTTGGGTATAGAAATAGGACCTATGTACAGTTTGGCCAGCAGCCAGTACCTTCCTGTCGGCCCTCCTAAAAACATGTGATCCAAACATGTCTCAGATTTGTACTGAGCTTTGCTTAGAGTGGTAAATGTGGAAACTTATTTGCTTTAATGATTTTTTAAAAATCTTGATCGAACAGGAGGCCTCCTACTCCCCCTTTTGCCTCCTTATTAACTAAATCAACTAGTTGAGGACTCATCCACTTAAGGATTGCTTTATTTCTGTCCGTTATGAGGGCTGCATTGGCATTCTCTAGCATACAGATTGCCCTTTGGCTCTAGCGTCTGAGGAGCTCCAGGTCCATTTCCAATTCACTTATCTCCAATATCCTAGTCAAAGGCCTCATTATATTTAAAAGGCGGTCTTGACATAGCTTCAAGCAGTGTTCTGGTCCTTTCTGTGGATTCTTACCAGATTTAAATAAAACAGTTATTAGTTCCCGATCCAAGTTTAGTGTCTGGCAAGCTTTATCGTCAGTACTAGGTCTTGGGCATTCTGCCCCTCGTCAAGTTTCTTTGGTGCCTCTCAAATGGTCTCCTGATCCACTGTTTAATACATTTTGACGTGTCAGTGGACACCATTCTGAACTGTGAGGATGCTTAATTGAATCTGGTGAAAACATCTTATTACCCAAGGGGTCTTTAACTTGTGTATTATAAGAGGTACCAGGCAGGTCGTCACCTAGGCTATCCAGAGTGTCTGGCTCCTCCTCTATCTCAAAATAAACTTGTCGAGGTCTTTATAATTAATGGCATCAAATATGTCCAGCCCCAATGTATCCTGGTTATCTATTGTGTCGTAGAAGACACCTTGGTCTCTTGTGATGCACTGGACACCAACATCTTTTGTAGCACTATGACTACCTGGTTCTCTTGTAGTGCTTAGGCTACCATGCACTGAGGACTGGGTATTGTGCCTTGATACCTTCGACCCAGAATCATAGGGTCGCGCAGGATGACTTGTTTTGCGTATGGCCCTACATCAGAGGTCTTCAAACTGGGTGGGTGGGGCCCCCTAGGTGAGCCTCAAGGTGGCGCCAGACTCTGGCCAAAATAAGCAATATACAGGTAACAGGCCTTTGTTTAAAGCAAAAGCAGTTATTGCATTTTTAAAAAGGTAACAGTACTTAACTGCAATGTTTAAATAGGTCGAGACATATTTAAACATTGCCTTCTTTATAAAATAATTGTGAAAAATTCTGAAGGGTGGCCCCAATGATTTTTATTTTTCAACCTGGGGGGGGGTGCATTAAAAAGTTTGGAGACCACTGCCCTACACCCTTTTTGGGGATACTGGCTGATTACTCATTTGAAATTGAGAAATAATCATCCTCTGAAGGGCTACTTCTCTTTTCTTAGTTATTGCAGCTTCAACCGCTTCATTAATGGAGTTTTATTTCTTTTTTAACATATCTTCTGCAAACTCCATCTGAGTCTTACTCTTCTCAGCCATTCTGAGGAGAAAAAATACTAGCTTAAAATGTCTTAGTTAAATAGTATACTGTTTTTAAATGCCCTAATGATTCAAAGGATAAATAACAATTTCAGGATTTTATTAATATCCTGATTCAAGTATTAATCTGGGCTACAGTGAAAGAGCTCTGTTGATAAATGATGCACGGTAAGACTTTTACCTCCAAACTGGCGTTCTTTTCATTTGAAGCGGCGTAACTATGGCAGCCAGGCATAGAAACAACCTTCAAAAAGAAAAGAACAAAGACAGAGCTTAGTCCTTCTTTAATTTTAGTGAAAAGGTGGGTGGGTAAAAAAATAAAATAAAAAAAAAAGCTCGGTCTTTCACAGTGGAGACAAAATTCAATGCCGGATCCTGTGTGCAGCATGAGAACACAACGTCACTGTAACTATAAGCTCCGTCCGCACTCTGCTCTCCAGCGAGCTGTGACATACATTGCGTGTGGCGGTTGTTTGAGAGCGCTCTCTGTCCCCGGCTGGATCTTCCCGCCTTCAGGGATCCTGTCCAGGTTCGGAGATCACCAGGCCCCAATGCATGTTCCGCGTTCATGGCTGGGTCTCTCCGATGTCCGGAAGCCCGCCAGGGAGACAGAGACTGCAGAAAGAGAGAAGCGACTTGCCTCAAAGACTGGATCTTCCCCTGCCTTCTCCCGCCCAGGGCTTCTGAAGACAGGCAACATGCTTGGGAGAAAACCGAGGCGCAGGGAGTCGCGCTAGGACTGCTAGCCCTGACTGACTGCCCTCACCTTCCAGCAGCCATTGCCTACCAGAAAAAAAACAAATGATTAAAAAACACAGTAAATATCACATCATTAACGGTCCACCAAAGGCAATAGCTCAATCCGTAAATTGGAAATAGCGCCTGAACACCAGTGTAACACAAACACAAAAAAACCTTCAAGAGTAGGAGACAAGTACTTATCTGTATGGGAGCAGCTAATAAAAGAGGAAGATGGTTCTTGCGATGGTCATATGTGCTTTAACAAGGTTATTTCACTTTATGATGTATGTTTATTCTTTAAAGGGCTGCATGTTGAGGCAGCAACAAAGGATTTATGCATAGTGATAGCCTCTGGTCCTGTAATGAAATTCACACACACTTCACAAAAGTCTCTCTCACATTGAGTTGGTGCTGCTCCCGGCAGCTGATGTCCTCCTCACCATCACAGTTGAGATTTTCCTTTGGAATATCTCAAATCACTGCCCAGTTCCAACTGCATGTTGATCACCCTACAGTAATTTGGAGGCCGGTCAGGCGGCTTAATGCCTAGTTTCTGGTCGATGACCATTTCTCAGAGAAACTTGGCTTGAAGGTTGCAGTATGTTGTAATCCTGTTTCGTTTTTTTTTTTTCCCTTCACTCTCCTAATGATGTATTGCAGGTGGTCATCAACAGACCCCGTCAACCCATGAATCCTACAATGATTTAAAGGGCAAATTTCAACAAACCTGTCATCTTATTTCTTACAAGATGACTTGTGTCACTTGTTTCCTACTTTAGGAACTGCCTTATTACTCACTGTGAAACGTCAGTTAAACACTTTGTGGAGCACTCGTACCTCTGCGTTCACATAAAGGAAAGTGTGCCCCTTTAATTCCCTCACTGTGTTCCTATGTGCTATGCGTGGTATGAGGAAACTGTAGCTTGAAACGTGTGAAGAGTTCATACAAATGAAAAAAATTGGAGATTTTAAAAGTACATTTCCGTTTATTTAGGGCCGAGCTGCAAAAGCATTGAAATCACTGCAATTTGCCAATCCTGGACGACAGACGGAGTTCACCCCAGAAACCAGTAAAAGAGAAAAAAGGCGACTGCAGTCTAAAAACACCCAATCATCGGACAGGTGGGCTACAATGTTTTAAAGATTAAACTAACCTGTAGTAGTCTTATCACTGGGTACAAATCAGCAGTATGTGCCGCCAATATTGTGATTGTTTTTGTTAGACTAAAGCTCATGTTAAAACTAGGATTTTCTATGTTTGTTCTCTTTCAACCAGTTTTCTCTATGCTGTCCCCCAAGGTAAAAGCACAGGAAATGTAAGGTGGGGTATTTTACAATCAAATAAGCTACTGGGAAAATCAGTTACTATTTATCTTCATATATTATGTAATCCACCCTCTAATGTTCAAGCCCTCAAGAGAGAGTATTGATGATAGAATAATGCATATAAATTGTGATTTTTATATATATATATATATATATATATATATATATATATATATAATGGGCAGAGAAAGACCCATGAAATTCTGGTATCAATGTTTACTGCTTATTTAAATTAATATACTGTACGTGGTTCAGGGCTTAATTATATTTGCTTTCATCGGAGCATCCTAACCAGTTTTCATAACACAGCATATTTCTGTTACCCAGTACCTATTCTCTTTTCAGCTTAGTTCACACATATGGTAGGAGAAGTGTGATTGCGACAATTATCAGCCTTGTAACGATTGCTGTTTTCACATGGAATTGTTTTAAAGCCCTGGTAAATATTCTATAGCGCAGAGCACATCCAGATCCTCATTATCATAAAATGGCGAATTGGGGATTGTAGTGAATCCTAGTTTGTTTTTAATGGGATAACAGGAGTTAGCTTAGCCTTTGGCTTGTATACTCGTGTCCCTATCACCTAGCGACTTTTAACATACTTAGCTTGCTCTGTCTTTGCCCATTTAATTATTTACTTCTTCTAAGATGGCTGCCTTGTTTATAGTTAGGCCACCTGTTATGAGTTACATTATCAATGTCACCACGCTAAGGCATCAAGATCAAGCAACAAAGACAAACAGTAGGTGTTCGCAGTTATGGATTTTCCCCCTCTATACTTTTGAGGGATTGTTTATATTAATTGCCGTCCCAAGCATGTCTGTTATCTATTGTTTGGGAACACACCTACGTCAGGGGTCCTTGTAGATCTGTATAAATACATCACACTTTAGACAGATAATCAGAGGGATTCTGACCAGAGGGCATCGCTGATATCGATGCTGCAGTCATCTTGACGCTGACCCAGTCTTCGTGTCCCTGCGGAGTCTGAGATAGAGACCTCATTCCAAGGTAAGTAGGGTTGGGGGCTCCTCTCATGAACATGGCATTGGCAGATTAGGTTTAACAAACCCAGCTCTCCTTTAGGTAGGAGGTTATGCCTTTTACATTAGGGTATTAGGGCATATTACATCTCGTATGTCTTTTCTATGCATTGCAAGATGGTGGGGGTCTTTGTAATAATGAGACTCGTCTTCACAATCCTGTTCCTTGCATTATTCCTTATCCTAATCATTGCAGCCCATGCAACTTATCGCAAATTGCAGTTATTTTGAATAAAAACTATTGAAACTTTTCTGCATCTTTGTCATTGCCTGTGTTTGTATGAGACATGATATATCTGTGAGAAAGGGGTAATCTCCGTTTAACCACAACACTCCCTGAGATGTCTTATTCTCGAATCCATGCGTAAAGGCTGCCACAAATCACCTTTTACTATTGTGTTTCCGGTGAGGTGCTGCTAGTGAGCTGGTAATGTTGGGACAACAGTTGCGACTTGTTGTAGGAAAGGCCTAGTCGCCTACAAGCAAAAGTACTGTTATCCTTTAACCAGCAGTCTCCCAGAGCAAGAGTCCAAACTACAACAGGTTTGGCTTATGCAAAGTCCATGACTGGGCATTGGATCAGCTATGTTTTTAGCAATATGTTTAATCTTTATTTAATGACCGCTTAGCTTTCACTAAATTTACAGCTCGACATCTAAAATATAACTAGTTCATTGTTTAAATCCAATAATAATTCAGTCAGTAAAACACTCAAACTGCATGGATTTCTCAAAACAATAACACTTCTATAATGGCTACATGTTTTTACTTCATAATTCGTAAATCCTCACATGCATTGTGGCATTTTAAAACATTATTAAGTCGACATTTGTATCATAAGAAAATGTTATGTACCTTTTTTTAAACATATCTTTTTACTTTTATAAAAGTATTATTATGTTTTAATAAGTGCAACTTCAAGCCCTCAGTCTAGATAAGTTACGTTACACAGGTATTAGGCTTTCTTATACATATACGCTGATCGTAACAAGAAGGAAGTGGTAATAATAGCTCAATCCCCCAAAAAGATAAAAGACCAAAGCTCATCTTTGTCGGCTAATAATTTCAAGTTCTCATCTGTTAGTAATACTATTAAAGGGAGGTGTGATAAATATGGCAAAAGAGACGAAGTGAAGGGGGAGATAACGAAGAAGAATGAAAAATTGGTGTAATAAGCAACCAATACATGTTCTATTTAGAAACGTGGGAATGTCACGTAATTTAAGCTCACACAAAATGTATCTATTAGCTTCAGGTCTCTCTTATTGTATGGAAAGTGCTAAATAAATACTAATACCGTAGAATGACTACTTTTCAATGTGCATAGTGATAATGAAGTCGTAGTATGACTGGCAAATGCAGTTGGGAGACTGTACAGCATTCAATTGTATTCATATAGATTCTAATGTGATTACAGCTGACTGAATCCTCCTATAAAATTAGCATACAGTATGCTTATGAATTGTAAAACATTTGTGGTTTAGCTTCTCTGACGATTTGCCTTGCATCTTTCAAGGCGTTTTTGAACATGATTAAGCATTTTTGTTTGTAGTTTTATTTTTATTTTTCATGTTACTTTAAGGGCAGTAGAAAGAGGGGAAGTAGAGTATTGTTTTCCTCCTTCCATTCAGTAACATCAGCTAACGAAGCTGTCCTCCTGGATACAAACTCCCTTCAGTAATAGAACAGCTCATCTGAGATGAATGTCTTCATTAATTGAATAGTAAACTTATTTAAACCTGTCAGACACTTACTCATTGTCACTTCCACTCATCACGTGAGCAGGCTTTCTTTCCCAGAGAAATTCACTCACTGATCGTCACTAGCTGATGGTTATTTTCGAGTTGACCACTGGCTCACCCAGGCAAGCTTCCACTCCTCACTGATTGCCTTTACTCGTACATATGCTGGCTCTGACAGACACTTATTCACAGTGACTGGCTCTACCATTCAGTGACCAGCTCGGTCACTACCTCACTCACTGCTAACAAACTTAACTCCACAAGTTAATTTTAGTGATGATGTCAATGAAGGATTTATAAAGACAAAATGTAAGTAAATAGTGAGCACCTCTGATCATTATGCATGGCTGGCCCATCCATTGGTTGTTCAGTTTTTTCCAAAGGAAGTTCAGGTCCAATTGAATTATTTGTTTAATTTACTCTTCTTGGACATTCAGAAAACGGACCTAGGGTTGTGTTACATCCATTGCTTAACTGTTGCCTTTGTTGTCTGGAACTCACATTTTCTGGCTGTTTGTTGACTTTATTTTCTTTAGGCGGTCCAGGTTTGGTTCGTTCCTCCTGTTGCCTAAACCTTATGTTCGATGGCATCTGTCGCTGTAGATACACATGTTGTGCATAGCCCGCCATCTGGTGTTGGGTCGGAGTGTTACAAGTTGTTTTTCTTCGAAGAAGTCTTTCGAGTCACGGGACCGAGTGACTCCTCCTTTTGTCTCCATTGCGCATGGGCGTCGACTCCATCTTCGATTGTTTTCTTTCCGCCATCGGGTTCGGACGTGTTCCTGTCGCTCCGAGTTTCGGAACGGAAAGTTAGCTAACTATCGGAAGATTACGTCGGTATTGTTGCGTTCGGGATCGGCTTAGATAGAATCGACACCGCATCGAAGTTTGAAGAGCTCCGGTGCCCTTCGGGGTAGCTTTCGATCCCCCGTCGGGGCCTGGTCGGCCCGACCGAGTGTAAAACAACGCAGATGGAACGGACCCCGTTTTGTTTCTGTCCCAAATGCCACAACAAATACCCGTATTCAGACCAACATTTGGTCTGTAACCTGTGCCTGTCGCCTGAGCACAGTGAAGAGACTTGTGAGGCCTGTCGTGCGTTCCGGTCCCGAAAGACATTCCGTGACCGTCGAGCCAGAAGACTTCAGATGGCGTCCACGCCGACAGCACACCGAGAGTTCGAGGAACAAGAGGAAGAGGAAACCTTCTCGATCCACGAATCGGACTCCGAGGAATTCGACGATCAAAGAACTGTGAGTAAGACGTCGAAGACAACACACAAGAAAAGTGACAAGGCCCAGGGGACGCCACTGCCACCAGGCCATAGCTCGACCCATAAATTCGGTGACCGACCATCGGCACCGAAAAAGGCCGAAACAGTGCCGAGATCGTCCGACTCCGGTCGAGACACCGGCACGCAGCCTTCTCGGGACCGAGAAAGTGCTGCTGAAAAAGATCGACGCCGAGATAGCGGTGCCGAAACGGCTCGACGCCGAGACAGTGGCACCGAGGAAGATCGACGCCCAGAGGTTTCGACTCCAAAAAAGAAAAAAGTCACCTCGGAGCCGAAAAAGAGTACAGACAGGGTTTCGGTGCCATATCGACCCGCAACCGACCCAGTTACCGGTTCCTATTCAGAGGAGCAATCACTGTCCTCTCAGATGCGAAAGCATAGATTTGAGTAAGAGTTGCAATCCACCGAAGTGGACCATACGCAGAAACGTATTTTCATACAGGAAGGAACAGGGAAAATAAGCACCCTTCCCCCTATTAGGAGAAAAAGGAGACTGGAGTTTCAAACAGACCAAGCACCACAAACAAAAATGGTGAAAAAGGTAACTCCGCCACCCTCTCCTCCACCTGTAACTAACGTTTCACCAGCACAAACTCCATCACATTCCCCGGCTCACACCACCGTGAGCCAAGGTGACCAGGACCAAGACGCTTGGGACTTATACGACGCCCCAGTGTCGGACAACAGTCCAGAGGCGTATCTCACAAAGCCCTCACCACCAGAAGACAGCACAGCATATTCACAAGTGGTGGCTAGAGCGGCAGAGTTCCACAACGTAAACCTCCACTCGGCGCCAGTCGAGGATGACTTCTTATTCAACACCCTCTCCTCCACCCACAGCTCCTACCAAAGCCTGCCTATGCTCCCAGGAATGCTTCGGCACGCAAAGGAAATCTTCAAGGAGCCGGTCAAGAGTAGGGCAATAACACCAAGGGTGGAAAAGAAATATAAAGCACCTCCCACAGACCCTGTTTTCATCACCACACAGCTGTCACCAGATTCCGTCGTAGTAGGAGCAGCTCGCAAGAGAGCCAACTCCCACACATCTGGGGATGCACCACCCCCAGATAAAGAGAGCCGCAAGTTCGATGCAGCCAGAAAGAGAGTCGCAGTACAGGCTGCAAACCAGTGGCGCATCGCTAACTCTCAAGCACTACTTGCGCGCTATGACAGAGCCCATTGGGACGAGATGCAACACCTCATTGAGCATCTACCCAAGGAACTACAAAAGAGGGCGAAGCAGGTGGTTGAGGAAGGACAGAACATATCTAATAATCAGATACGCTCCTCTATGGACGCAGCGGACACAGCTGCGAGAACAATTAACACATCTGTGACTATAAGAAGGCACGCATGGCTACAAACGTCTGGTTTTAAACCAGAGATACAGCAGGCAGTGCTCAATATGCCATTCAATGAGAAACAACTGTTCGGACCAGAGGTGGACACGGCAATTGAGAAACTGAAAAAGGACACTGACACTGCTAAAGCCATAGGCGCACTCTACTCCCCGCAGAGCAGAGGCACTTACAGCACCTTCCGCAAGACAACCTTTAGAGGGGGGTTTCGGGGTCAGGCCACACAAGCCAGCACCTCACAGACTACACCGTCCAGCTACCAGGGACAGTACCAGAGGGGAGGCTTTCGGGGCCAATACAGAGGACAATTCCCTAGGAATAGGGGAAAATTTCAAAGCCCCAAAACCCCTACAACCAAGCAGTGACTCACATGTCACTCATCCCCTCCACACAACACCAGTGGGGGGAAGAATAGGTCAGTATTACCAAGCATGGGAGGAAATAACTGCAGACACTTGGGTCTTAGCAATTATCCAACATGGTTATTGCATAGAATTTCTACAAATCCCTCCAAACATACCACCAAAAGCACAGAATTTATCAAAACAACATTCAGACCTTCTGGAAACAGAAGTTCAAGCATTATTGCAAAAGAACGCAATAGAACTAGTACCAGAAACACAAATAAACACAGGAGTTTATTCACTGTACTTCCTAATACCAAAAAAGGACAAAACACTGAGACCAATCCTAGACCTCAGAACACTAAACACCTACATCAAATCAGAACACTTTCACATGGTCACGCTACAAGAGGTGTTACCATTGCTAAAGCAACAGGACTACATGACAACCTTAGATCTCAAAGACGCGTATTTCCACATACCAATACATCAGTCGCACAGGAAATACCTCCGGTTTGTATTCAAAGGAATACATTACCAATTCAAAGTATTGCCGTTTGGTTTAACAACCGCACCAAGAGTCTTTACAAAATGTCTAGCAGTAGTGGCTGCACACATCAGAAGGCAGCAAATACACGTATTCCCGTATCTAGACGACTGGCTAATCAAGACCAACTCACTGACAAGGTGCTCACACCACACAAATCAGGTCATACAAAACCTCTACAAACTCGGTTTCACCATCAACTATGCAAAATCACACATACTGCCGTGCAAAGTACAACAATACCTAGGAGCCATAATAGACACAACAAAAGGATTAGCCACTCCAAGTCCACAGAGAATTCAAAATTTCAACAAGATCATACAACGCATGTACCCAACACAGAGAATACAAGCAAAAATGATATTACAACTCCTAGGCATGATGTCCTCATGCATAGCCATTGTCCCGAACGCAAGACTGCACATGAGGCCCTTACAACAGTGCCTAGCATCACAATGGTCACAAGCACAGGGTCACCTTCTAGATCTGGTGTTGATAGACCACCAAACATACCTCTCGCTTCTATGGTGGAACAGTATAAATTTAAACAAAGGGCGGCCTTTCCAAGACCCAGTGCCACAATACGTAATAACGACAGATGCTTCCATGACGGGGTGGGGAGCACACCTCGATCAACACAGCATACAAGGACAATGGGACGTACATCAAACAAAACTGCACATAAATCACCTGGAACTGCTAGCAGTTTTTCAAGCACTAAAAGTATTCCAACCAATCATAACTCACAAGTACATTCTTGTCAAAACAGACAACATGACAACAATGTATTATCTAAACAAACAGGGGGGGGGGACACTCCACGCAGCTGAGCCTTCTATTACAAAAGATATGGCGATGGGCAATTCACAACCACGTTCGCCTAATAGCACAGTTTATTCCAGGGATCCAGAATCAACTTGCAGACTATCTCTCTCGAGATCACCAACAGGTCCACGAATGGGAAATTCACCCCCAAATTCTAAACACTTACTTCAAACTTTGGGGAACACCTCAAATAGACTTATTTGCAACAAAGGAGAACGCAAAATGCCAAAACTTCGCATCCAGATACCCACACAGGCAGTCTCAAGGCAATGCCCTATGGATGAACTGGTCAGGGATATTTGCGTACGCTTTTCCCCCTCTCCCTCTCCTTCCATATCTAGTAAACAAATTGAGTCAAAACAAACTCAAACTCATACTGATAGCACCAACATGGGCAAGGCAACCTTGGTACACAACACTGCTAGACCTATCAGTAGTACCCCACGTCAAGTTGCCCAACAGGCCAGATCTGTTAACACAACACAAACAACAGATCAGGCATCCAAACCCAGCATCGCTGAATCTAGCAATCTGGCTCCTGAAATCCTAGAATTCGGACACTTAAACCTCACACAAGAATGTATGGAAGTCATAAAGCAAGCTAGAAGACCATCCACTAGACACTGCTATGCAAGCAAATGGAAAAGGTTTGTTTGCTACTGCCATCAGAATCAAATTCAACCATTACACGCATCTCCAAAGGATGTAGTGGGCTACTTACTACACTTACAAAAATCGAACCTGGCCTTCTCTTCCATTAAAATACACCTCGCAGCAATATCTGCATACCTGCAGATTACCCATTCAACTTCACTATTTAGGATACCTGTCATTAAAGCGTTTATGGAAGGCCTCAAAAGAATTATACCACCAAGGACACCACCCGTTCCTTCATGGAACCTCAACATCGTCTTAACAAGACTCATGGGTCCACCCTTTGAACCTATGCATTCTTGCGAAATACAATTCCTAACCTGGAAAGTTGCATTTCTCATCGCCATCACATCTCTAAGAAGAGTAAGTGAAATTCAGGCGTTTACAATACAAGAACCTTTTATCCAACTACATAAAAATAAGGTAGTCCTAAGGACTAATCCTAAATTTTTACCGAAGGTTATTTCACCATTCCACCTAAATCAAACGGTAGAACTACCAGTATTCTTCCCACAGCCAGATTCCGTAGCTGAGAGGGCACTACATACATTAGATGTCAAAAGAGCATTAATGTACTACATTGACAGAACAAAGAACATCAGAAAAACTAAACAGCTATTTATTGCATTCCAAAAACCTCATGCAGGAAACCCAATATCAAAACAAGGTATAGCCAGATGGATAGTTAAGTGCATCCAAATCTGCTACCTTAAAGCAAAACGACAGCTGCCCATTACACCAAGGGCACACTCAACCAGAAAGAAAGGTGCCACCATGGCCTTTCTAGGAAATATTCCAATGCACGAAATATGTAAGGCAGCCACATGGTCTACGCCTCACACGTTCACCAAGCACTACTGTGTAGACGTGCTATCCGCACAACAAGCCACAGTAGGTCAAGCCGTGTTAAGAACCTTATTTCAAACTACTTCCACTCCTACAGGCTGAGCCACCGCTTTTGGGGAGATAACTGCTTACTAGTCTATGCACAACATGTGTATCTACAGCGACAGATGCCATCGAACTGAAAATGTCACTTACCCAGTGTACATCTGTTCGTGGCATCAGTCGCTGAAGATTCACATGTGCCCACCCGCCTCCCCGGGAGCCTGTAGCAGTTCGGAAGTTAGCTTAAGCTTTGTACATTTGTAAATATATTATTTAAACCTTAAATAGGTACATACTTAGTCACTCCATTGCATGGGCACTATTACTACAACACAACTCCTACCTCACCCTCTGCGGGGAAAACAATCGAAGATGGAGTCGACGCCCATGCGCAATGGAGACAAAAGGAGGAGTCACTCGGTCCCATGACTCGAAAGACTTCTTCGAAGAAAAACAACTTGTAACACTCCGACCCAACACCAGATGGCGGGCTATGCACAACATGTGAATCTTCAGCGACTGATGCCACGAACAGATGTACACTGGGTAAGTGACATTTTCATTAATGTAGTCTTCCACAAACTTGCTTTCTGTAAACAAGCCTTTAAATCTTGTTTTAAGTTTGTCACATTTGCGGTGCATTCAAAGACCGAGGTCAAATGCCAGGCTCTCTTTTCCAGTTAACTTGTTTATTTTTCTTTCTCTGACTTTGAAGTGAGTGAGTTTGTGACAACCCATGTAAGACAAGAAGGGATGTTCTTTATTATGGGCGAGCACAAACTGCTCCGTCCATTCTGTAATCTCTCTTTGGGCTTGAAACCACGCCCATGCTACGTCAGTCACTTACATTGGTTCGTGGGCTTGCCTTTTAAAATCCGCTTGCTTTCATTT
Source organism: Pleurodeles waltl (assembly GCF_031143425.1). Taxonomy (NCBI): domain Eukaryota; kingdom Metazoa; phylum Chordata; class Amphibia; order Caudata; family Salamandridae; genus Pleurodeles; species Pleurodeles waltl. The sequence goes on from NC_090440.1 coordinate 148,856,111, forward strand.
GTGAAAGGCATGCATACGTCATGCCTTTTCAGGTATTTAGCCCACCTACACAGCACCGGTAAAGTACCAAAAACATACGAGGCTCGATGTTTTCAGCCTGGAGTCCGGACTACTTTATCTGTTTATTTTACACGCAGCGCGACAGCACTGCATTTTACATAGCATGATCGCGCTACTTTTTTTTTCTTTTTTTTTTTTTGCTTTACCACGCTAATAGCTCTAACTCGAACAAATGCGAGACCCGTTGCATTGAAAATGCTTGTTTTTTTTTAGCACATAGCAAGGGTGTTCTTGTTTTATTTTTTTTGTTTTTTTTTCTACCACACAACAGAAAAATTAACTTTGCTAATTTTTCAGAATATATCAGAATTAGTACAAATTAAGCATATTTTTTGTAATTCTGAAGTGTGGTGGAAACAAATATGGGAATACGATCAAAACACATCAATACAATAGACAATGACATTCAGTCACATCGTTTGTGTGCAGTAAAACCCTTATTTCTGTGCATATGTAATGGTAATTTCTATTGAAATTTGTACCGCACCATGCATACTCCACTCTATACCCTTTCACTCTGTGCCACTGCACTCTACGACATGCCACTCCACGCCCCTCCACTCGGACACTCTGACATGCCACTCGATTCAACGCCACCCCAATTTACGCCACTCACTCCAGTGCACCCAAATCTACCCCATCACACTTTGCTACAATCTACCCCAATATACCCCACTCCAGTCTACACCACTTTTCTCCAGTCTGTCTCACTCCACTCCATTCTTCCACAATCTACCCCACTCCACCCAATTTACCTCATTCCACTCTACCCCAATCTACCACTCTACACATTTTATCCCACTCCATATACCTTACCCCACTCCACTCCAAACTACCCCATCAATCTGCCCTGCTCCAGTTTACCCCACTCCTGTCTACCCCACTCCAATGTATCCATTCCAGTCTACCCCACTCCAACCAATCTACCCCAATAGACTGCACTCAACTGTTCCACAATCTACCCCACTCTGTTCAATGTACCCCAGTATCTCACTATACTGTATCCCAATCTACCCCACTCTAGTCTTATCCATTCCACTCCAGTCTGCTCCACTCCACCCTAATCTGCTTCACCTCAACCACCCTACCACACTCTCCTCAATCTGCTCCACTCTATCTTAGTGCTCTCTCCCCCCTTCCATACCACCCTACCCACTCCACTGCACTAAAGTCAACCCCACCCTACTCTGCATCCCCAATCAACTCCACTCTACCCCACTCAAATTTACTCCACGCACCTCCAGTCTAACCCACTCCAACCTACTTCACCACAACATACCCTACTCCAATCTACCCCACCCCAGACTGCCCCCAATCTACTCTACTCAATTGAACCCAACTTCACCCTACTCCACTCTTCCCCAGTCTCTCACCCCACTCGAATCTCGACTCCACTCTATCCACCTCCACTCCACCCCAGTCTACGTATTACAGTCTACCCCACTCGACTTACAACATGCCACTTAAATCTTCCCTACTCCTGTCTGACCCACTTCATCCAAGTCCACCCCATTCCACCGCACTCCTGTATACCCTAATCCCACTCCGCCCAACCCCTGCTACGACCTCCACCAAAGTTGCAACACTCTTGCCCCCTTTGACTCTGAAGTGCGTCCATTACAGTATGATCTCCTTGACCCCAATGAGGACGACAGCCAGGTTTATGATGAAGAAAACTTATTTTTGAACCTACAGGATGCCAGTGGTCTAGATTCGATACCTTACCTGACACTGGTGTGCATTCGCCTGCACCAGACCTAGCCACAGAAGTCTGCCTCCTTAGCGATGGTAATTAGAAAAGCTGCAGAGACCTTGATTTGATGCCTCCCACCACTAAGGCAAAACACACATCTTCTCAAAGGCCCTACAACCAGGACAGACATCACAGGAGTCCCTCATGATGGTCAGTGAGGCCCTCGCTGATACATTGCTGGGCACATGGGTGAAACCAGGATCTTGCCTACCAGTGAACCGACAAATACCTAGCAGACACAAACCTACTCCTGATGACCATGCCTTTCTCCTCCAGCACTGTAGGTTAGAAAGTCTGGTAGTTAGTTGTCTATGAACAGAGAAAACCTAAATGTGTATCGGATCACCCCATTGGACCGACTTGATACGTACAGAAACATTTGCCAAACACCTTTTCTGCTATGATGGCTTTGTCATCTGGATATTCAAGTTAGTTTTCCTCCTGGACAGATACTCGAATGCATTGTGAGACATGGTCGCAGGGATCTAGCCGGCAGTTCCAGAAGACTTTGTATCTAACTTCTAGTGTGTTCTTTGGTATGCTGCAAAATATGTCACCTGCTTGGGCCTTAACACTATCAACTGCTTTACTAGGGCAGTCTGGTCCAGTGTGGGGCTTCGTCTCAATGCATGGATTCACCCAGCAGGGTTCTTGAGCAGTGCCCAACAACAAACTCAGCCTAGGAATGCTTCAAGGAAGAGCAAGGCAGTCGTGCAATCCCTTGGGCTAGCACCGCTTGGACTGTGGTTTTCCCAACATATTTTTCTTTTTCAAGGCTTTGGAAAGGGATTTCACCAGAGACCACGTCAAACCTTGCCTCGGGAGCAACAGCACTCCAGCCTTTCTAGGCAGAGGCCAGGTATCTGGCCGCCAGGGTTAAGGCCTTCAGGAGCAACAAACTGCCCCCCCCCAAATCCCCGTGCAGTCACCCTTTTACCTGCCGCTCTATACCCAACCCACATGCCGAAAACCCACTTTAGTTCACCCCCGGGCGCAGACAGTGGCCCAGTAGAGGGGTCAAGTCACCGTTTACCTTAACACAAGGGGGAACATTACATCAAACCAGTGGCTGCTCTGAATAACCCAGAATGGCTATTCCCTCCCATTCCTTTCCACCCCTCCAGACATGCCTCCAACACCATGCCTATGCAAAGACCACTCGTTCATTCTGCGAAGGGAAATTTAGGCTTTTGTAGAAAGAAACTTTCTGCTGGCGTCAAGTCAGAACTTATTTCTACTCCGGTTTCTTCTTGTTGCTGAAGAAGGATGGCGGCCTTATCCTCAATATTTGCCCGTCCTGTCCTGCAATCCCTCTGGAGGTACCTGCAGTTTCAGGTAGGCTACTAGCACTTTCAGTTCTCGGTGGCTCACTTCAACTTTACAAGTGCACCTTGGGTTTACATGAAAGTAATGTGAGTGGTTTCTGCCCATCTTTAGAGGTTGAGCATACCAGTCTAACCTCGATGACTGGCTGGTGCAGGCGGGCTCACCTTACGTAGCTGTGGGTCTCCCCCAGATAACGGCCAACTGGTTGACATGGCTGGGATTGTCTATCAGCATGCCAAATTTGCAACTGACTTCAGAGGCTCTCCTTCTTTGGAGCCTTCCGGGACACTGATCTTCCGAGCCTTTTCTCCCTCATCAACAGGTTCAGGGCATTTAGGCTATGATCCTGATGTTGCAACTTTTGGCCAGGGTCTCTGTGAACATCGCAAAATAAAACATCTCTGTGAAAGCAGCTCTATGGCTTCTTTTCCTCTTGCACCTGTGTGTGCGCACCACCACACCAGGTTGTCGTATGTTGGTTCTGCAGTGAGAGCCTCAGTGGCCTTAACAGCAAGAGAACCTTTTGGATTCTTGCCAGGTGTCGAAGGAGACTTCAAAAGATCAGCTGTGGTTGTTGAACCAGTGGAAAATCCCTCTCCCAGTGCCACCCAACGCTAATAGTTGCGAAGTATACATTGGTGCTGGGTTGGGGAGGGCATCTGGGAGAGGTGGTGGTCAGGGGACTCTGGTCTCTAGCAAAAGCCCATTGATGCATCAACTTGTTGTGGTTGGAGGCAGTTTGCTTGCCACTAAGGGTTCCTTCAAACCAATGAAGAACAGGTAGAGTTACTCGGATGACACCACTGCAGGTCCTGTTGCAACAGACTTGGCAGATTGGGATCGTGGGTCCTGTGCCCGGAGGCTCTGTGCCTTTGGAAGTAACTGACTCGTTAGGACATCTCCTTGGTTGTACAGCACATGGCAGGATGTTTGAAAGTCAGGGTGGACAAACTCAGCCGGCGTTGCCTAGCAGATCCCGAATCTTGACTGCATTCAGGTTTCATAGGGCGTCTTCCAGCAATAGGGAGAAACTGGTCTCAGTCTTTCTGCTACAGCAGAGAGTCGGCACTGTTCAACATTTTGTGCATTGGAGTTTCACACGTAGACCTCTTGGAGATGACTTTTACTTGGATTCCTTACTCAGCACCTTCATGCCGCTACCTCTCTTTCCCATGACTACCAGACTGGGCGAGGAGAGTGTGGTACCTAGAATTCTGGCCATGAGCATCTGTCCTTTGGTTCGATTGCCCCTTTGGGAGGATATCCTGTTGAAGCAGGAGGGCAGGGTCTTGCACTCGAGCTCCCACAACCTACACCTCCAGGGTCGGAAATTAAGCTGTGACTTTTGACAACATTTGATCTTCCTCTGAAGTAGTAGTGTCACTTTGGAAGCCAGACATCCCTTCACCAAAACATTTTACATGGGATGCTGGGAGACGTTTGTTGTTTTGATCTTCGTCCCAAAACATCCAGTGTTTCCGGCATTCTTCTGTTTAGTGCATCTCTAACCCAGAAAGGCATGGCTGTGGCAACAGTTAAGAGTTATTTATTGTCTTTCAGCCTTCTTACAGCTTACATTTACCCGATTAGCCGTCTTTATTTAAGTCACCTGTTGTGATGCGTTTTCTTAAAGGATTGACTCCTATGTTCCTGCCAACTCTATTTCTGGTGCCCCAATGGGACCTCAACGTTGTTCTCACTTCCTTTGTGTGGACTCCTTTTGAGCTAGTGCACCACTGTTCTCTCCAAATTATCACCCTAAAGATGTCATTCCTCGAAGTGATAACCACCACTCATTACGTGAGTGAGTTGCACTTTTTTTCTGTCCGGCAACCATACACTGATGCTCAGAACCAAGGCTCCAGAAATATGTCAGATTGCATAGGTGGCAGCTATGGACGGGCCCGACGTCTCATTCAGGGCAGGACAAACCTCACATAGAACTACACAGTGTCATCACTGACAAGAGAGTTGGTGTAAAAATTATCCTGATCCACTGTGAGGTATTCACAAAATGAGGAATCAGTGATTAGATAGAGTATCCACCAGAAAGAGCATTGCTGAAGGTAAGTTGTTATTCAGGCAGAGAAACACTCCCAACAAATGCCAACGAACAAAACCCATAACCCTGCTGTTGGACTTTTGCTTATGCGGTGTCATCCCCAGTCTTTTTGCCTCATGCCTCCTATTTTTTTCTGACCTGTTGCTGTTGGCTTTTGAACTCTGAGCACTTTCCCACTGCTAACCAGTGCTAAAGTGCATATGCTCTCCGTGTAAATTGTATGTAATTGGTTTATCCATGATTGGCCTATTTGATTTACTAGTAAGTCCCTAGTAAGGTGCACTAGAGGTGCCAGGGCCTGTAAATCAAATGCTACTAGTGGGCCTGCAGCACTGGTTGTGCCACCCACATAAGTAGCTCTGTAATCATGTCTCAGACCTGCCACTGCAGTGTCTGTGTGTGTATTTTTACACTGTAAATTCGACTTGGCAAGTGTACCCACTTGCCAGGCCTAAACTTTCCCTTTTCTTACATGTAAGGCACCCCTAAGGTAGGCCCTAGGTAGCCCCAAGAGCAGGGTGCAGTGTATGGATAAGGTAGGACATATAGTAATGTGGTTTATATGTCCTGACAGTGAAATACTGCCAATTTCGTTTTTCACTGTTGCAAAGCCTGTCTCTCTCATAGGATAATATGGGGGCTACCTTTAAATATGATTAAAGTGTAGATTCCCCTAGAGAGTAGATGGACATGTGGAGTTTGGGGTCCCTGAACTCACAATTTAAAAATACATCTTTTAGTAAAGTTGATTTTAAGATTGTGCGTTTGAAAATGCCACTTTTAGAAAGTGAGCATTTTCTTGCTTAAACCATTCTGTGACTCTGCCTTGTTTGTGGATTCCCTGTCTGGGTCAGTTTGACAGTTGGGTTGTTTTTCACCTCACACCAGACAGTGACACAAAGGGAGCTGGGGTGTAACCTGCATTTCCTGATTAGCCATCTCTGCTAGGAGGGAGGGGTGGAGTGGTCACTCTCATCTGAAAGGACTGTGCCTGCCTCTAACAATGCCGGCTCCAACCCCCTGGTGTGTGTCTGAGGCCTTGCCTGGGCAAGGCAGGATTTCACAAGTAGGTGTGAGTCCCCTTTGAAGAAAGGTGACTTCAAAGACTAAAATGGGTATAAGAAGGGCACCCAAATCTACAGACTTTAGAAACACTTCTGGAACCAAGAGGAACCTCTGCCTGGAGAAGAGCTGAATAGCTGAGGAAGAAGAGCTGCCCTGCCTGTGACTGTGCTTTGTGGAGCTATCCTGCAGTTGCTGCTTCTGCCAGAGTAAGAGGGCAAAGACTGGACTTTGTGTGCCTTCCATCTTGAGAAGAAATCTCCAAGGGCTTGATCTAGAGCTTGCCTCCTGTTGTTTGAAGTCTCAGGGACAGCAAAGACTTCTCTCTGCCAGCACCTGGAGTCTCTGGAGAGACTCCTACTCTGCCCTGTGGTGCCCATCCAGTTCCTGGGACCCTAAAAGGAGAAGCTGGCAGCCTGAAGACAAGAAAATCCACGCACAGAGCGCTGTGCGGGGAAGAGATTGACGCAAATCCGATCTGCGGCAAAAAAAACGACACGCCGCAGCTGAGAAACGACGCTCGCAGGAAACGCGACCGAAAAATCGACGCACGGAGCAGGAGAAACGACGCGCAGCATCGCTGACGGAGGCTGGGAGATCGCAACCTGCGTGGGGGGATTTTCAAATCATCGTGCGGCTGGATTTTTGACTCAAGTACCGCCGTGCGGAGTTATTTTTGACGCACACCCGCCCGTGCGGGGTTATTTTTGACGCACGCCAGGTACATTTTCACTCTAGCAGCGCTAGTGTGTTTTTAAAACTACTTAAAGACTCTTTTTGATTTTTAATTAATAACTTGACTTGTTTATGGTGGATTTTTGTCGTTTTGGTCTTGTTTTGTTTAGATAAATATTTCCTATTTTTCTAAACTGGTGTTGTCAGTTTGTAGTGTTTTCATTAAGTTACTGTGTGTGTTGGTACAAATACTTTACACCTAGCACTTTGAAGTTAAGCCTACTGCTCTGCCAAGCTACCAAGGGGGTAAGCAGGGGTTAGCTGAGGGTGATTCTCTTTTACCCTGACTAGAGTGAGGGTCTTTGCTTTAACAGGGGGTAACCTGACTGTCAACCAAAGACCCCATTTCTAACATTGGGAGCAGCGACGGGATTTGGACTTGTATTTGTACTTGACATATAGTGATTAAGTGTACACTACTGTTTGAGTTCAGACCACTACGTGACCACATACTACTTGTTTGGTGATCTTTTGCTTTTTCTCTTAAGGACTCCTTTTTGTTTTACTTCCATGATTTTGCTGATCCCTTGACTGATTCTTTTTACTTCATTGGGAACTTATTTTCTGCCTTTGGAACTTTGTACTTGTGACCATCATGTCTCAATCTGGAGATGCAACAGCTGGAGCTGTGTTTGAAATAGAGAAACTGAAGGAGTACTCAGTTGCTCAATTGAAACAGTTCCTTAAAGATCTTGACTGTCCCACTGAGAGCTCCACCAGGGAGGGGGAGCTGCAAAAGGCACAGAGGGCCTGGGTGACAATCAAGAAGGCTGGAGGGCACACAGAGGAGGAGAATGTGGGTGGGGAAGTGCAGAGGATACACAGTGGTGTAGTGGAGGTACCTGTTACGCCTGGGGGGAGGGTCCCCAGGAGGGGTAGCAGGGTGTCATCCAAGGGTCTGACTCCTGAAGAGTTACAGGACAGACAGGCAGGGAGGGCTCGCCGGTTCAAGGAGTTGAGGATGCAAAGGGAGAAGGAGTTGGAAGAAAGGAGGAGGGACTTAGAGATCAAAAAGAGGATTTGGGCTTATGAGCTCAAAATGAAGGAGCTGGAAGTCATGAGGGCTGAGTCCAGCTGGAATGGTGGCAGCAACAATTGTATATCCAGTGCTGCTGAATAAGTGCATATGCCCAGAGATGTGGTGCCCTATTTGAAGGAGGGAGTTAACACACGCCAGGAGGTTCAGAGGTATGAGGTAGCTCCAGTGATGCACACGGTCCCTGAGGTGGATTGGGGAACTGGCATGGGGAGTCATATTCCTACTGGTGGGAGGGACACTCTACTGGCTCTAGGTGAGAGTGACAGGGAGAGGGGTTCCCCCCAGGTAGAAGTCCTGGTTATGGAGTGTGAAGACATCCCAGAAGAGTGTGGGTTGAGTGTCAGGGACAGTCAGGTACTGTCTCACCAGTCTCAGAAGGGTGATGTGGGGTGCTTTTCCAAAGCAGAGTCACTGGATAATTGGGTGAAGGGTACTTTGGTTAATTCATGTAAGGGGCTGAGTGATGTAATTGCTGGAGAGCATATGTCTAGTCCTTATTTTCCAGAGCTATGCCAACACCAGGTGGAGTGTGAGTTCTCTGACCCCAGGGAGCTTGCAATGGAGGCAGACTTCTGGGTGAGTACCAGAGAGTCTGAAGAGGCATTTGGGGGTGCTCCTGGGAGGAGTGGTCTAGGTAGTTCCCAACCAGGTGAGGTAGGGAAGGATTGTAGTGTCCCAGGTAGGTCCCAGTGTAGTGGGATGGGTGAGGGACCCCATGTCAAGTCTCAGAGGAGAGGGAATGGGGATGGGTTGAGGCCCAAGGTGCCCGAGATCCGGTCCCAGGTCCTGGAGGGTTCCATGAGGGAACACCAGGAGGGGAGCCTAGCCTGTACCATAGGGCCATCTGTTGAGGGAGACCCCACAGTGTCAGGAGAACTTGGGGGGGCGGCTGTAGCCAGCGTCCCACCAGTTCTGGTGTCTGGCAGTACCACTCCTAGTGAGGGGGTGCAGAAGTCCAGACAGAGGGTTGAGAGGGGGTTGCGGACCCCAGTGGAGAACCTGGAGGGTCAGGGGTCAGCTCTGAGAGCAGAGCCCCCCAGGAATGACCTTGGTAAGACCATTTCTGGGTTGGGGGGAATCCAGACCCTGTCAGATGGGCAGAGGTCAGGAGACCTGAGCCAGCCAGACTCTTGTGTGGCCCTTGGGGACAGTGTGTCCCTTGAGGGGGGTAAGTGTGCCCCCCTGGAAGTCCTGGTGTGCCAGGCAGTGGTTCAACCGCAGGGTGGTGACTCTGGGTTGAATGATCAGGTTCAGGAGGTAAACTCTGACCTGGTGGGGGGTAAGTGTGCTCCCAAGGAAGTCCTGGTGCGCCAGGCAGTGGTTCAACCGCAGGGTGGTGACCCTGGGTTGGATGACCAGGTTCAGAGGGTAAACTCTGACCTGGTGGGGGGTAGGTATGCCCCCCAGGAATTCCTGGGTTGCCAGGCAGTGGTCCAGTCTGTGGGTACAGACCCTGGACTGGAGGATCAGGTGCAGGGGATAAACCCTGACCTGAAGGTGGGGACGGTTTGCCATATCACCCCCCCTGGTGTGATTTCAAGGGGTACTCTCCCTGAGGGGTGGGTGCAGAACCCTGAAAGTAGGGGAAGGCGAGAGAAAGACTCACCCCTCACCCCAGAGCAATCTAAGGGTACAGACCCTGGATTGGAAGGCCAGGTTCAGGGTGTCCCCCCTGACCTGGAGGAAGGGGCTACTGCTAACAGTGCCCCTACCATGTTATCTTCTGGGGGGGCCACTCCTAGTTGGGTGGTTCAGGACCCCAGAAGAGAGGGCTGGGGGAGGGAAGCCTCACCCCTGGCCCTGGTCCAACCTGAAGGTACAGACCCCAGGTTGGAGGATCAGTTGCAGGTTAACATCCCTGCATTGGTGGATGAATTGTGCAGGACTGCTTCTACAAGCACCCTGACAATATTTTACTCTGGGGGTGCCGCTCCTGGAGGGAGGGTACAGAGCCCCAGAGGGGAGGACCAGGGTCAGGTTATCTTCTCTGACCTGGTGGAAGGGAGAGTGGTCAAAGGGTGTCAGGCACCTGGGGCTACTGCCCCCCACTCTCCGCAGTCACAGTGCTTGGAGAGGCCTGAGGTCGGGCTCTCATCCCTGACAGTTGTCTGGGGCCACTGTGGCTTGCTGTCCTGGTGGACAGAGTTGCCCCTGGGGGGGGGGGGGGGGACGAGAGTCACACCCCGGGGGTGGAGTGGGCAACACCACTGTGTTGGCCCTGGTGGTACTATCTGCCCATTGCAATACATCTGTGAGCAAAGTAAAGTTAGGTGCTGCACAGATGGTGTCTGTAGATGTGGAGAAGGGTTCCCCATGGGTTAGCTTAGTGGGCCCTGAGAGTATGGACAGAGGGATCCAACTGGAGTCAGGAAGGCGTAGAACTGGAACATGCCCCTGCTGTTGTGGGCCTGGGTCCTTGTTCTATCGCCCCAATCAGGGAAGTACATCAAGGTATTGATTGATTGTTCTCCCCTGGCTTTAGGCTGGTAGGGGGTTGTGTTGGAGTTTTGCTTATGCAGGGTCATCCCCACTCTTTTTGCCTCCTGCCTCCTATTTTTTCTGACCTGTTGCTGTTGGCTTTTGAACTCTGAGCACTTTCCCACTGCTAACCAGTGCTAAAGTTTATATGCTCTCCGTGTAAATTGTATGTAATTGGTTTATCCATGATTGGCCTATTTGATTTACTAGTAAGTCCCTAGTAAGGTGCACTAGAGGTGCCAGGGCCTGTAAATCAAATACTACTAGTGGGCCTGCAGCACTGGTTGTGCCACCCATATAAGTAGCTCTGTAATCATGTCTCAGACCTGCCACTGCAGTGTCTGTGTGTGTATTTTTACACTGTAAATTCGACTTGGCAAGTGTACCCACTTGCCAGGCCTAAACCTTCCCTTTTCTTACATGTAAGGCACCCCTAAGGTATGCCCTAGGTAGCCCCAAGGGCAGGGTGCAGTGTATGGATAAGGTAGGACATATAGTAATGTGGTTTATATGTCCTGACAGTGAAATACTGCCAATTTCGTTTTTCACTGTTGCAAAGCCTGTCTCTCTCATAGGATAATGTGGGGGCTACCTTTAAATATGATTAAAGTGTAGATTCCCCTAGAGAGTAGATGGACATGTGGAGTTTGGGGTCCCTGAACTCACAATTTAAAAATACATCTTTTAGTAAAGTTGATTTTAAGATTGTGCGTTTGAAAATGCCACTTTTAGAAAGTGAGCATTTTCTTGCTTAAACCATTCTGTGACTCTGCCTTGTTTGTGGATTCCCTGTCTGGGTCAGTTTGACAGTTGGGTTGTTTTTCACCTCACACCAGCAGTGACACAAAGGGAGCTGGGGTGTAACCTGCATTTCCTGATTAGCCATCTCTGCTAGGAGGGAGGGGTGGAGTGGTCACTCTCATCTGAAAGGACTGTGCCTGCCTCTAACAATGCCGGCTCCAACCCCCTGGTGTGTGTCTGAAGCCTTGCCTGGGCAAGGCAGGATTTCACAAGTAGGTGTGAGTCCCCTTTGAAGAAAGGTGACTTCAAAGACTAAAATGGGTATAAGAAGGGCACCCAAATCTACAGACTTTAGAAACACTTCTGGAACCAAGAGGAACCTCTGCCTGGAGAAGAGCTGAATAGCTGAGGAAGAAGAGCTGCCCTGCCTGTGACTGTGCTTTGTGGAGCTATCCTGCAGTTGCTGCTTCTGCCAGAGTAAGAGGGCAAAGACTGGACTTTGTGTGCCTTCCATCTTGAGAAGAAATCTCCAAGGGCTTGATCTAGAGCTTGCCTCCTGTTGTTTGAAGTCTCAGGGACAGCAAAGACTTCTCTCTGCCAGCACCTGGAGTCTCTGGAGAGACTCCTACTCTGCCCTGTGGTTCCCATCCAGTTCCTGGGACCCTGAAAGGAGAAGCTGGCAGCCTAAAGACAAGAAAATCCACGCACAGAGCGCCGTGCGGGGAAAAGATTGACGCAAATCCGATCTGCGGCTAAAAAAACGACGCGCCGCCGGCTCCGCAGCTGAGAAACGACGCTCGCAGGAAACGCGACCGAAAAATCGACGCACGGAGCAGGAGAAACGACGCGCAGCATCGCTGACGGAGGCTGGGAGATCTCAACCTGCGCGGCGGGATTTTCAAATCATCGTGCGGCTGGATTTTTGACTCCAGTACCGCCGTGCGGAGTTATTTTCGACGCACACCCGCCCGTGCGGGGTTATTTTTGACGCACACCAGGTACATTTTCACTCTAGCAGCGCTAGTGTGTTTTTAAAACTACTTAAAGACTCTTTTTGATTTTTAATTAATAACTTGACTTGTTTATGGTGGATTTTTGTCGTTTTGGTCTTGTTTTGTTTAGATAAATATTTCCTATTTTTCTAAACTGGTGTTGTGTCAGTTTGTAGTGTTTTCATTAAGTTACTGTGTGTGTTGGTACAAATACTTTACACCTAGCACTCTGAAGTTAAGCCTACTGCTCTGCCAAGCTACCAAGGTGGTAAGCAGGGGTTAGCTGAGGGTGATTCTCTTTTACCCTGACTAGAGTGAGGGTCTTTGCTTGAACAGGGGGTAACCTGACTGTCAACCAAAGACCCCATTTCTATCACCTGCCATATGTACTCATAGCAAATAGACAAACCGACTTAACCAATGCAGGCAGATGGTGTCAGGTGCATACATCTGTGCCTGTAGTGTTTGTGATGCGTAAAATGTGAAACTTTTTCTTCTCCTTCGCCGATAAGGGCTGCTTTCGATTGTTGACAGTTCCTTCAAAGACTGATAACTGTAGCTCTCCGGAACAGCAGAATTGACCCATGCAAGAAGGTGTACTAAGAGATGGCTTCACTATAAAATTGTCTATCCCTATTAGCCCCAGTTCAAGTGATTGAGTTCAGAATGGGTCGTATAGTTGAATCAAGACTGTTTGTGCTGGCTCAGTCCAAAGGGACTAGCCCTCTGGTCTTGGGAGTACCATTGGAAATGGTTTGTATCTGTACTGTTGGGGCCACAGAGACTCTGTAGCCTTCCACTTTATATTCAGAACATTCAAGACGGAGCTTCAGATGAGTAATTGGGACAGCATAGAGGCTAAACCTGCAGCCAGATCAGGAGGAAGTAGAGACATGTATGGTAATTACTGATCAGCCACTCCTTGTCAGAGTGGTCTTGTAAATCTTGTAGACCCATTAGCTCCCCCACCAGAGTCAGCCCAATGATATTACCTCGGGATCTCAATGCTTCTTTACAATTCCATCTCTTCCCAGCCTGCTGCTGAAACTACCCTCTTGCCCCACACTCCCCATGTGGTTCTTTACCTTTACTGTTGCCCCTCCTCTTTCAGTCAGATCTCCCTATATAATTGATGCTGTGCTTCTTGCATTCTTGTTTAGGCTATGGCCTCCTTAGTCTGATTGAGTCCTTTATCACTTGTCATGTCTTTTGATCTTTGTGTTACTTCTGAGCTATCCTCCTTGTATATCTCCTGATGTACTATTTTGTTTATTTTCATGCCTTTTCTTTATTTTACTTTTTCTTTGTCAGTTCCTGCCTGTCAGTTATACAGTGCTCGGACACTCCTAACAAGGGTCTTTGCTTCTTTTCAACTACTTACAATCTTTGATATGAAATTAATTTGCCAGAGTTCACTGCCCCACCAGCTTACTTGTGGAACCAGAGGATTCCCCTCCAAAGTCTCCACCTTTGAATTCCTAAGATTCTTCAGTCTGTTTTTATGATTTTTCGCACTTCACCAGCTCTGTTTTTAATGTTCTTTCTTAATTCACCAAGGATCCTTAGTGGAAAATATATATTCATATTTTAATTTTGTGCAAAAACGAACGCAATTTATGCTTCTGAGCCAATCTTTAAATGCAACCGCTCATTCCTTGCCAAGAGAGGTCGTACAACTCTGCAAAAAAAAAAAACATGAACTACCCTGTCGGTAATGTTGGCTTTTATTGACTTCTTTACTGGGTAGCAGCCAAGTTGCTCGGTTTAAAGCAACCTGTTGTACTTTTCATTTAGTAGAAGTTGGCTTTGGAATTCTCTCTACTGAGGCACGAATGACATGCTTCAAGTTTTTCTCATGAGATTGGATCTTTGGTTAATAAGCTCTTTAAGGCTATAGGAAGTCAAAGGGTGGCATTTAAAAAAAATGACCGATAGAAACACAGTTTATGTACGTTTAATCCTTTCAAAACGTTCATCACTTATAGATTCAACACAAATGTGGTTTTACAAGTCGTGTGTTCCACCTGTACAAACCCGCATTATTTTCTTTATAAACTATTGCATTCTGATAACTGTTCTATGTTGCAATAAGATCCATTTAGCCAGTCATGTTTTAACAACTTGCCCTGGAGAAAAACAGACTAATAATACGTTTTTTGCTAATTTGTCAGTTCCAGAGGCACTAGATGCTGTGCATTGTACAGTCAACCCCTGTATACCTTTATTCCAAAATTACTTTGATTTACCATATTTTCTAATGCAATTTTTTATTTTTGTACAGCACACTCTGCCTTGATGTCCAGCGAGGCTTCCAGAGTGTGGAATTCTTTTGGATGCTTGGCTATGCATATTTTTGATGAGCATTAAACAAATATCCTATCCAAAGCCCAGTCCAACAATCTCCTGAGCTGGGACCGTTATCTGATTCATTCATATCAAAGAAGCTTTATTGGTAAACCAAAAATTATGTTAATGACCTTATAATAACGATAAAGCATGTAGCTTTACATTCAACAGTTTTCTGGTCCGAAAGCCAGTGAAGTGGCTGCAAGTAGTGAGTGAAACTTTCAAATCTGGCTGAATTGAGATGAATCTATGTCGTTTTGAACTTTTATTTGTTCTTGGAAAATGACATAACTGTAAGGTGGGCAGAAAGTTCCATAGACACTGTGGATTTGTTTCTGCAAAATGAGTGGTGGTGACCCTCCTAGCCCCCCCCCCCCCCCGGGCTAGCCCCCACACACATCCCCAGGCCCCTCCAAATCCTCCAGTTTTTGTAAATTGGCCTAGTGCCCTCGACAAGCACAAATCAAGCCAGGGTCGATGAGTCACTACACTAGACTCCCATTGACCTTGGTTTGATGCTTGCCTGTCGTGTGCCCAACCACAAATAAGGTAGAATTTGTATCAGGACACACTTTACTGTTGTAGCTCAGATATAATTACAATGTTTAGGAGTTTTGTCAGATAAAGTAGTGGGGTGGAAATGTGCTGGTTCATAAGTATGTAACCCTGCTATCTTAAGAAGGAGCCGTAGCATAGGTTTGTTAAGTCCTTTCAAGACCACCTTCATTTTAAGTGGTGTCATTTATGATGTCTGCTATGATTGAGGCTACCTACCATTTGTCATAGCTTGGGGCTCATAGCCTGGGTGACTACAACAGCCTTCGCTACCCCATCACCGTAATGTAATACTTGATTGAGATGGGTAAACTCAAAGAACTGGAAATAAGTGGTTGGATACAGGAGTGTCAAATTTAAATGATCTTCGGTTAAGTGCTCCAGATTAATTACCAACCCCTTCCTGGTCCTTTGAGTGATTTAAGCTCCATGAAGATTTTGCTAAAGGAGGCAGGTGTAATTGTCTTCCAGTTCCGAACTGATTTCTCCTGACCAGATTAGATTCCACAGGCAGTTCCTTGTTAACATGAAAATAGATCACATAATGGTCAGACCAAAATAACTCCTTTAAGGAGAAAAGCATAGTGTTTTGGATCACAGCTAAACCTAGTGCAAAGTTTTGTCCCGCTTTGAGTGGACCCTTTTACCAACTGAAATAGTCTATGTAAAGGAACACTTTCAGTTTATGATCCCAGAATAAATTCAGTGGAATATAATATCCATAATTTTGTTGCAGTTTATCTTGAGGCGCAAAGTTTAAATGCCCACTTTAATGCTTGCAGCAATGTGACTTTTAAGTTATGGGAAAGAAAAACAATAGAGCAGTTCCTAAAAGAGTGCACATTTGATATGTTGGAAATTAAATGAGTGCACAATTTAGAGCGATCTAAAGAAGTAATTTACCATGTTCTAGATCTTAACTGAGACTTGGCTCTGTTTAAAGACCTGAAAAAAATGATATTCAAGGTTTACTCCCCTAGGTGGCGCAAAAGATTAAATAATGTGCTGATACAAGAAAGGTAGCATTGAGCATACAGGTAAAGACAAATATCAGGCCTCAATTTCATATCCAAGTTGAAAAGCGTAGAAGCCTCTTTCAGCTCAGGAACAAAACCAGAGACCAGGCAGTCCTTAGGGTATAGAGAAAGACAATTTAATACGTGCACCGGAACAGATGGCTTGAGAGGCCAAGTCCAAGCAGTTCATATTAAAGAAGTCGTACATGATCTTTTATTTCTACAACCACAAGGCGTGTTCATGCATCTCATTAATTCTCAACATTAACATGTGATCATTTCTCGGAGATTGCATAAGGTATTACTGTTAATCCTTTATATCATACCAAATAAGGTAAGGGTACAGTACAGCAAGGAAGTTACAGAATATGGTTTACGTGTTTCACATTGCAAGATGGAACTTTCCATCTAAAGGAGACAACGCATTTTTTTCATATATGTTGCTTCAGCTAGCGTGCAATGATATTTCATGAGGGCTGTGTTGATAGCAAGCCATGCATCATTATGCTTTTTGAGCAAACAGAAAAGAACAGAAAACAAAGTTCAGCCAAGTCCTGAACTGTTCACCAAACAGGCCTTGTTACCATTGACTATCACGGGGTCTAGCAGTCCCAAAATGGAAACAAGGTAAAATGCAATTCCACATTCCACCTTCTGATACTCAATGGCAACCTACACTTCCCTCTGTAGTAGTGTGGTCATGGAGGTGACCTTTTCCTCTGGTGCATCCTCTTTATGGTGGTGCTGGTGATATGCAGCAGTCTTGTTACAACTTCTGTCTATCACTACCTTTATGCATGTGGGACATACCTTTTATTAGCACAAACATCATTATGAGCACCACTGTTCCTATCCCCAGCACCTCTATGAAGTGAACCAGGACCCCCAATTGCTGAACCATGCTCCTAATTTTTCCTAAATCCCGCCAGGGCCTGTCCCTTTCTACTTTTCTTATATTTCCTATTACCTTATGGATGCCCCCACTGTTATCCGGTATGTACACTCAACAGTCTTGATGAATCAGCAGTCTTGATGTATACCCCACCATCCTTTGCTAGGATGATGTCTAACGCCATTCTGGTCTGAATTACAAGAGCTCTTAGATCAGTGAACTCCTCAGTGATATTTCCCAGAGCAGTCGCTGTGGAGTCCGCCAATGTGTCCACCAGTCCAGCCAATTTGTGCATTTTATATTCTGAATGCATAACCCCAAGTGGTGGCACTATCGCTCCCATAATTTCTGAGGCCTGATCTATCCAAGAAAGGGTCCTTCTGCGTATTCTCGGGCGTGCTATATTTATCTGAGACAGACTTGTCACATGCGTTATGCGTGGTAGCACTGATGCTGGATAACGGCCACCTCGCTATCCAGCCGGTAATCTGAAGTATGCGTACTTACCACATACAAAGAAAAAGACCTTGGGCCCTGACAAGCCCATGGACAGCCTTTTGGGACCAACCCTTATTTTGTCCAAGTTGTTATAACTGAGGCAATCGCTGGTGCCCACATTTATGTTAACATTGGCATCAGTGAAACCCTCCTCACAATTAGGCATGAGGCGGTCGTCAGAAGGGCGAAGGAACTTCATTATGGGGCATATGTCCTTATAGATCTCCTTCCTAACAGGTGCACTACACTGGGTGTATTTTATGCACATAGTGCTTTCTTCCTCCCACCTATTCTTAGGAATGGGATTTCTATACTTTCTGCGGTCCTGTCCCCGGGTGCCTGCCCCTCCTCTTGCCCCATTTTGATGTCCTTGTCCAATTGCCTAGGTCCCTGAAGTTGGGCCAGAATCAGCTGGCCCTCTATCTGAGGAATCAGTCCCGTACATGCTGTACCATTCCGAGGCCTGTCCCTTCTATATGTTCTCTTTTGAGCTGCTGCTCTATAACACTATAAACTACGTTACATCCCACGTACTTTCTGAGTGTGATAGCTGTGTATTTCATGGTGTTATGGAAGTGTGTGGGCAAGTGAGTGTATACATAACCGTCTGATACATTTGCCACCTCTACATACAGCTTAACCATTTGTACGAACATGTTATCAGCTTATATTTCCCTATTCTCACTCCATGGCACCTGTCCCTTGTTTCCCTCGCCTTCTGGTAGCCATATCTCCCTTTCCCCTGATGTATTGGGGTGCAATACTTCACTTTTATTGGTATAGTTATGCTCATCGAGAAATGGTATGTATATTTTATCTGCAAACAGTATTAATATAATTGTCACTATAGTTCAGTTCCCGGAATGGGAGTGCAGATGGCAGTCCGCACTGTAGGCCATTTCGTCTTCTTTTTTTTTTCGTTAGGCATTCTCTCTGCTGTTGGTAGGACAATGTCAGGGACTGGGAAAGTTGATTGTTCCCAGGGTCTTTAAATCGATAGGTGGTGGTTTATTACTTCACCCTTGGTGGTACCCTAATGTGGCATCAGAGGTTATCTAGCATGTAATGCCCATTGGGGGTTGTCTGTAGAAACCTTATATTTCCAAAGGTGTACAGCAAGAGCGGTCCAATAGAGAGTCACCACAGGACCCGCTTGCGCCCCTTGATCTTTGCGAGGTTACAGCACAGGCAGTCCTGTCAGTGTTCCCTTGTCTTGTTTGTGGATCGGACGTGTATCCCGGCGGTGGTGGTAGAACCCTGTTAGTATTACAGGTGGTTGTTGCAGATCCGTTGGTCCTGCCGCCTTTTTGGTGTGGGACCTGTGGGTCCAGGAAGTTAGTCCCTCACCCTTAACCACTGTAGCTGTTGTCAGAAGGACCTGGTATGCTCCCTTCCACCGGGGCTGTAGACAATGTCATCTGGTGTGGGTTTTGACCCACACCTAATCACCAGGCTGTAGTCCGTGTTCTGGTGATGTCTCTCTTTTTCTGGCAAGGCCTGCAGCACCTGGCGGTGGAGATAACATAGGGTCTCTGTTATTTTCTTGTAGTACTGTAATAATCTGTTTTTGCTAGGGGCGCCCCAGACATGTGGCCAGGAACGTGAATGGGGCAGCCAAACAGTATCTCATGGGGGGGCTCTACTTGGTCACCCTGTCCGGGTTGCTTCTCATGGCGAGCAGTGCCAATGGCAGCACATCAATCCAGGAGAGTTCAGTGGATGCAGAGATCTTTCCTATCTTGTTCTTAAGTACCCCATTCTTCCTCTCAACCGCTTCTGCTGCGGGTGGGTGATATGCGCAGTGCAATTTCTGGGTGACCCCCTAGCCCTTTGCAGAGCCCCTGTATTACCTGAGAGATGAACCCTGGTCGTTGTCGGAGCTCAAGAGAGTAGGGACCCCAAACTGTGGGATAAGGTTCTTCAACTGGCACTTAGCAACTATCTGTGCATTACACCTCTTGGTGGGATAGGCTTCTGTCCATTTGCTGAACATGCACACAATGACCAAAACATATCTGAACTTGTGCGTGGGAGGCATTTGATGAAGTTCATTTGTAGGGTATGGAAGGGTCCCATGCGGTGGTGGAAATGGCCTGATGCAGTGGGTGTACCCCTGCCTTTGTTATACTGAGCGCAAATAGTGCACTGCTTACATAAATGTTCTGCATACTGACGCAATTTTGAGCTAAACCACCATTGGGAGAACAGCGGATCATTCCATCTCGCCCCACATGCGAGGGGCCATGAAAGAGGCGGGCCATGGAGGGGAGCAAAACTAATGGCAGGCATATTGTAATCAATCAATAAATATTCAGAAAGCCTTGAGACCCTCAACGGTGCGGGCCTCAAGGCTCTGTAGGAGTGGGGCCTCATCCGACGAGCCTCGTCTTGAGGTTCTTCCTGAAGATGGTGAGCGACAGGCTTTGCCTGAGTTGCAGGGGGAGGTTGTTCCAGCTCTTTGCTGCAGTGTAGGTGAAGGATCATCCTCCTGCAGTGGTTTTGCGGATGGGAGGGATGGTGGCCAGGGCCATTTAAGCGGAGGGATCTGGCGGGGTGTGGAATGAGGCGCGGTGGATCAGGTAGGCTGGTCCTGTGAGTGCATGGCAGTTGACTCCTGTGGGTCTGGAAGTGTAGGGCGGGAGTCTGACCCTCTGCGTCCTCCCGGAGTGGATCTGTTCCATGGCCCTTCCACAGACTCCTTTGTCGTGGAGTCTGGTGCTCAGAGTGCTGTGGGAGACAGTGTTGAATGCTGCTGAGTGGTCGAGGAGTAATCAGATGTCGTTGGTGGCTGCCAGGTGGGCTTTCTCCATGCTGTGGTTGCTGCGGAAGCCGGACTGGGGGCTGTCCAGGGAGTTGTTGGCCTAGATGAAATGCCATAGTTGTGCGTTGATTGCTTTCTCCAGTACTTTGGCAGGGTAGGGTAGCAGCGAGATGGGCTAGAAATTCTTTAGTTCTGATGGGTCGGCCAAATGTTTCTTCAGAAGAGGGTGTATTTTCAAGTGTTTCCAGTCCTCTGGGAAGGTGCCCGTGTTGATGAAGCAGTTGATTGTGTTCCAGAGCTCGAGGGCGATGGATGCGCTGGCTCTGATATATATGCGGTGCGGGCAGGGGTTCGAGAGGGCTCCAGCGTGGGTGCTGTTCATGATGTTGACTGTTTCCTCTGTGTTGAGCGTGGACCAGCTGGGGCAACCCAAACCCCCTCCCGGTTTTGTGTACAACCTCCCCTCTTTCATTCCTCTAGCTCCTGTTCCCCAGCCTGTGGTTGAACGCATTTAGGATCAAAATATGTACATTCTGCTTTAGCCAATGGGGGTGGATGTCACTTGTACCATTTCATAGTTTCACCCACTTAGGGCTGTTCTCCTAGCTTCTCTATCAATGAAGTCATTGCCTGTGGAAATGTAGTCTTTGGCAGAGGTTTGAGCTGTACACTTTAAAATGGCTATCCTTTTTGGTAAAAGCAATGCCTACAACAGTTGTGCAATCAATGATGCGTGCTATATGTGTTGGCCAGCCGAGGAATCCCCTGATTGCCCACAACTGGCCAAAGTCATGTGATACTCCAGATGCGTATTGACTGTCCATGTAGATATTTACTGACCTTCCCTCCGCCAGCTTGCAAGCCCTTGTTAGTGCCACCAATTCAGCTGCCTGGGCACTTTTTACTGTTGCCAACCTCCCTCCTTCCAGCAATCTTTTCGCAGTACCCACAGCGTAGGCAGCCTGCAGCATCCCATTTTTGTCCCTGACACATGACCCATCGACAAACAAGTCCCCCTCTGCGCCTGAGAGTGGGGTATCTCTTATGTCTGGTCTCACCTTCTTGTGCTTATCAACTTCCAGAATGCAGTCATGGAAGGAGTTGTCTATGGAGAGGTCGTCATGATCACGTCCTGTTGGCAGGAGACGGGAGGGATTCAGTGTGGTGCACCTTTTAAGAATGATACGAGGCACCAGCAAGGTCAACTCATATCGGGAGAGGCGAGGATTTGTGGAATGTTACGTTTTTGTGGTAGTCAATAGTGTGTCTATGGCGTGTGGAACATGCAAAATCAATGTGTGTGCCAGCTCAACATTTTATGATTGATCCACTTCCAGGGCAGCAGAGGTGACCGCCCTCAGACATGGCGTGAGAGCTGCTGCAACAGGGTTGAGTGCGGTGGAGTAGTAGGCCACTGGGCGGTTAAAGGAGCCGTGTTTCTGGGCCAACACTCCCAAGGAGCAGCCTCCTTTCTCATGGCAGAATAAGTAAAAGTCTTTAGTATAGTCTGGGAGTCCTAATGCTGGTGCTGCACACAACTCTTTTCAGTGTCTGGAAATCTTCCTCGCAGTCTGGGGACCAGGGGACTTTGTCTGGAACTTCATTGTGGGTGAGCTTCTGGAATGCACGTGCTATTAGGGAGAAATTCGAGATCCATTGTCTGCAATAGCCTGCCACTCCCTCTGTGTGTGTGTGTGGTCTGGGATATTGTATTATGACTGCTATTCTACCTGGTTGTAACTCCATTTGCCCCTTAGCTGCCTTCTTCACTGGGAGGATCAGTGTGTTACAGGGGCTGTCCTGTATCTCCGTTAGTACACCTTGCCTCACTAAATCCTGTGTCACCGAGGCTATGCCCTACTCCCCTTCTTTTGAAATCTTGTATTGTAGTAGTGGTACCCCGTGGCGTAATGTTACCTGTACTGGGGGTTGTCCAGTACCAGCCCCACATCATTTGCTCCTTGTGCCCAGAACTTGCTATGGATGGAGTTATTGAACGCATTTAGGATCAAAATATGTGCATTCTTCTGTAGCCAGTGGGGTGGATGTCACTTGTACCATTTCATAGTCGCACCCACTTAGGACTATTCTCCTAGCTTCTGTCAGCAAAGGCATTGCCTGTGGAAATGTAGTCTTTGGCAGAGGTATGAGCTGCACACTTTACAATGGCCATCCTTTTTAGTAAAAGCAATGCTTGCAACAGTTCTGCAATCAGTGATGCGTGCTGTATGTGTTGGCCAGCCCAGGTGAGGAATCCCCTTGTTTTCCACAACTGGCCAAAGTCACTCCAAAAGCGTATTGATTGTCCATGCGACCCCATATTTTTGTCAAGCAGAGTTCAGTTCTGACGAGTACAGTGGCTTTCCATTTGCTGCTCTAGCTAACCACTGCCAGGTTATACAGGCAGTTTTATCAATCAGACAAAAGGTCTAGGTGGCATGGAGCTGCTATTTCCTCACTATCTGGTGGAGAGGATGTAATCAATATTGACCAAAATGCGCTTCAGCGCACAATGAATTTAGAGATCGGGAACTGAGAAGCCCCATGTAGGTAGAGTAGGATAATCGTGTCCCATCTTTTTGGGGGTTGTTTATTCACCCAGATCAGATTTATTTTAGGCATCCTTGAGTGCTTGAACAATGCGGTCATCAGTGGTACAGGAATTTTAGAAACTGATATTATTTCAGAAACACTATCATTTTCATAATTTCCACTTGCCCAGAAATTGACTGTGGAATGTGATCTATCAGTCTTTCTTGGCTATGAGATTGCTAATTGACACACTATAATTATCTTAGTATGGCATTCTTGTCCTGAAGCACTAATATTCTTTTAACAGAATTTTCCTTCCATTGTAACAGGAAATCAGTGTTCGATGGCATCTGTCGCTGTAGATACCCATGTTTTGCAATAGCTCGCCATCTGGTGTTGGGCCGGAGTGTTACAAGTTGTTTTTCTTCGAAGAAGTCTTTCGAGTCACGGGACCGAGTGACTCCTCCTTTTGTCTCCATTGCGCATGGGCGTCGACTCCATCTTCGATTGTTTTTTTTTCCGCCATCGGGTTCGGACGTGTTCCTGTCGCTCCGAGTTTCGGAACGGAAAAATTGCTAATTTCAGAAGATTTTCGTCGGTATTGTTGCGTTCGGGGTCGGCGTAGTTAGATTCAACACCGCGTCTAAGATCGAAGAGCTCCGGTGCCCTTCGGGGTAATTTTTGTGATCCCCCGTCGGGGCCTGGTCGGCCCGACCGCGTGCAGAAGAACGCCGATGGAACGGACCCCGTTCCGTTACTGTCCCAAATGCCACAATAAATACCCCTATACAGACCAACACTTGGTCTGCAACCTGTGCCTGTCACCTGAGCACAGCGAAGACACCTGCGAGGACTGTCGTGCGTTCCGGTCCCGAAAAACTCTCCGAGACCGTCGAGCCAGAAGACTTCAGATGGCGTCCGCGCCGACAGCCCACCGGGAGTTCGAGGAACAAGAAGAGGAGGGATCCTTTTCGATCCACGAATCGGACTCCGAAGGATTCGACGATACACAAACCGTGAGTAAGACGTCGAAAACCACTCAGAAGAAGATTTACAAGGCCCAGGGGACGCCACTGCCATCAGGCCATGGCTCGACCCATAAATTCGGTGACTGACCGTCGGCACCGAAAAAGGCCCAAACAGTGCCGAGATCGTCCGACTCCGGTCGAGACACCGGCACGCAGCCTTCTCGGGACCGAGAAAGTGCTGGAGACAAGCATCGACACCGAGATACCGGTGTAGACACGGCTCGACGCCGAGACAGCGGCACCGAAGAAGATCGACGCCGAGAGGTTTCGGCCCCGAAAAAGAAAAAAAGTCACCTCGGAGCCGAAAAAAGATGCAGACAGGGTTTCGGTGCCGAAACAAACTGCAACCGACCCAGTTTCAGGCTCTTATACAGAAGAGCACTCGCTAACCTCCCAAATGCAAAAGCATAGGTTTGAGGAAGAACTACACTCAACGATGTAGACCATACGCAAAAGCGTATTTTCATACAGCAGGGGACAGGAAAAATAAGCACCCTTCCCCCTATTAGAAGAAAGAGAAGATTGGAGTTCCAAACTGAACAAACACCACAAACAAAAGTGGTGAAAAAAGTTACCCCACCACCCTCTCCTCCACCTGTGATTAACGTCTCACCAGCACAAGCTCCTTCACATTCCCCAGCTCACACCACCATGAGCCAGGGTGACCAAGATCAAGACGCATGGGACTTATACGACGCCCCAGTGTCAGATAACAGTCCGGAGGCATACCCTACGAAGCCATCTCCACCAGAGGACAGCACTGCGTATTCTCAAGGGGTGGCTAGAGCAGCACAATTTCACAATGTAAGCCTCCACTCAGAACAGGTCGAGGATGACTTTTTATTCAACACACTCTCCTCCACCCACAGCTCCTACCAAAGCCTGCCTATGCTCCCTGGTATGCTCTGGCACGCAAAAGAAATCTTTAAGGAGCCGGTCAAAAGTAGGGCAATCACACCAAGAGTGGAAAAAAAGTATAAGGCGCCTCCTACAGACCCGGCTTTCATTACTACACAGCTGCCACCAGACTCTGTCGTTGTAGGAGCAGCTAGGAAAAGGGCCAACTCCCACACATCTGGAGATGCACCACCCCCAGATAAAGAAAGCCGCAAGTTCGATGCAGCTGGTAAAAGAGTCGCAGCACAAGCTGCAAACCAGTGGCGCATCGCTAACTCCCAGGCACTACTTGCGCGCTATGACAGAGCCCATTGGGATGAGATGCAACATCTCATTGACCATCTGCCCAAGGACCTACAAAATAGGGCAAAACAAGTGGTTGAGGAGGGACAGACCATTTCCAACAACCAAATCCGCTCCTCCATGGACGCTGCAGATACAGCTGCACGGACAATTAATACATCTGTAACTATCAGAAGGCATGCATGGCTCCGAACGTCTAGATTTAAACCAGAGATTCAGCAAGCAGTTCTCAATATGCCTTTTAACGAAAAAGAACTGTTCGGTCCAGAAGTGGACACAGCGATTGAGAAACTCAAAAAAGACACGGACACTGCTAAAGCCATGGGCGCACTCTACTCCCCGCAGAGCAGAGGGAATTACAGCACATTCCGTAAAACACCCTTTAGAGGGGGGTTTCGGGGTCAAAGCACACAAGCCAGCACCTCACAGGCAACACCGTCCAGTTACCAGGGACAGTACAGAGGAGGTTTTCGGGGACAATATAGAGGAGGGCAATTCCCTAGGAATAGAGGAAAATTTCAAAACCCCTACTACTAAGCAGTGACTCACATGTCACTCACCCCCTCCACACAACACCAGTGGGGGGAAGAATAAGTCATTATTACAAAGCATGGGAGGAAATCACTACAGACACTTGGGTTCTAGCAATTATCCAACATGGTTATTGCATAGAATTTCTACAATTCCCTCCAAACATACCACCAAGAGCACAAAATTTGACAAAACATCATTCCAATCTCCTGGAGATAGAAGTGCAGGCACTATTGCAAAAGAATGCAATCGAATTAGTGCCAAACACACAAATAAACACAGGAGTGTACTCACTGTACTTTCTGATACCAAAGAAGGACAAAACGCTGAGGCCAATCCTAGACCTCAGAATAGTGAACACATTCATCAAATCAGACCACTTTCACATGGTCACACTACAAGAAGTATTACCATTGCTAAAACTACACGACTACATGTCAACTTTAGACCTCAAGGACGCGTATTTCCATATACCAATACACCCATCGCACAGGAAATACCTAAGGTTTGTATTCAAAGGAATACATTACCAATTCAAGGTACTGCCTTTCGGATTAACAACCGCACCAAGAGTCTTTACCAAATGTCTAGCGGTAGTCGCTGCACACATCAGAAGGCAGCAAATACATGTGTTCCCATATCTAGACGACTGGCTAATCAAGGCCCATTCGTTAATAGAGTGCTCAAATCACACAAATCAGATCATACAAACCCTCTTCAAACTAGGGTTCACAGTCAACTTCACGAAATCCAACATTCTGCCGTGCAAGGTACAACAATACCTAGGAGCCATAATAGACACAACAAAAGGAGTCCAAGTCCCCAAAGAATTCAAAATTTCAACACCATCATACAACGCATGTATCCAACACAAAAGATACAAGCAAAGATGATATTACAACTCCTAGGCATGATGTCTTCATGCATAGCCATTGTCCCAAACGCAAGACTGCACATGAGGCCCTTACAACAGTGCCTAGCATCACAGTGGTCTCAAGCACAGGGTCATCTTCTAGATCTGGTGTTAATAGACCGCCAAACTTACCTCTCGCTTCTGTGGTGGAACAACATAAATTTAAACAAGGGGCGGCCTTTCCAAGACCCAGTGCCACAATACGTAATAACAACAGATGCTTCCATGACAGGGTGGGGAGCACACCTCGATCAACACAGCATACAAGGACAATGGAACGTACATCAAACAAAACTGCATATAAATCACCTAGAACTACTAGCAGTTTTTCAAGCACTAAAAGCTTTCCAACCAATAATAGTTCACAAATACATTCTCGTCATGACAGACAACATGACAACAATGTATTATCTAAACAAGCAAGGGGGGACACACTCCACGCAGTTAAGCCTGCTAGCACAAAAAATTTGGCGTTGGGCAATTCACAACCAAATTCGCCTAATAGCACAATTTATACCAGGGATCCAAAATCAACTCGCAGACAACCTCTCTCGAGATCACCAACAGGTCCACGAATGGGAAATTCACCCCCAAATTCTGAACACCTATTTCAAACTCTGGGGAACACCTCAAATAGACTTGTTTGCGACGAAGGAGAACGCAAAATGCCAAAACTTCGCATCCAGATACCCACACAAACAGTCCCTAGGCAATGCCCTATGGATGAACTGGTCAGGGATATTTGCTTACGCTTTTCCTCCTCTCCCTCTCCTTCCTTACCTGGTAAACAAACTCAGTCAAAACAAACTCAAACTCATATTGATAGCACCAACTTGGGCAAGGCAACCCTGGTACACAACGCTGCTAGACCTATCAGTAGTACCCTACATCAAATTGCCCAACAGGCCAGATCTGTTGACACAACACAACCAAAAGATCAGACACCCAGATCCAGCATCGCTGAATCTAGCAATCTGGCTCCTGAGATCCTAGAATTCGGGCACTTACAACTTACCCAAGAATGTATGGAAGTCATAAAGCAAGCCAGAAGGCCATCCACCAGGCACTGCTATGCAAGTAAATGGAAGAGGTTTGTTTGCTACTGCCATATTAATCAAATACAACCTTTACACACAACTCCAGAACATGTAGTGGGCTACTTGCTTCACTTACAAAAATCTAACCTGGCTTTCTCTTCCATTAAAATACACCTTGCAGCAATATCTGCATACCTGCAGACTACCTATTCAACTTCCCTATATAAGATACCAGTCATTAAAGCATTCATGGAGGGCCTTAGGAGAATTATACCACCAAGAACACCACCTGTTCCTTCATGGAACCTAAATGTTGTCCTAACTAGACTTATGGGTCCACCTTTTGAACCCATGCACTCCTGCGAAATACAGTTCCTAACCTGGAAGTTTGCATTTCTCATCGCCATTACTTCCCTAAGAAGAGTAAGCGAGATTCAGGCGTTTACAATACAAGAACCTTTTATACAACTACACAAGAATAAGGTCGTCCTAAGGACTAATCCTAAATTTTTGCCAAAGGTTATTTCACCGTTCCATCTAAATCAAACAGTGGAACTTCCAGTGTTCTTTCCACAGCCAGATACCGTAGCTGAAAGGGCTCTACATACATTAGATGTCAAAAGAGCATTAATGTATTACATTGACAGAACAAAGAACATCAGAAAGACTAAACAACTATTTATTGCATTTCAAAAACCTCATGCAGGAAACCCAATATCAAAACAAGGTATAGCCAGATGGATAGTTAAATGCATCCAAATCTGCTACCTTAAAGCTAAACGACAGCTGCCCATTACACCAAGGGCACACTCAACCAGAAAGAAGGGTGCTACCATGGCCTTTCTAGGAAACATCCCAATGCAAGAAATATGTAAGGCAGCCACATGGTCTACGCCTCACACATTCACCAAGCACTACTGTGTAGATGTGTTATCCGCACAACAAGCCACAGTAGGTCAAGCCGTATTAAGAACATTATTTCAAACTACTTCCACTCCTACAGGCTGAGCCACCGCTTTTGGGGAGATAACTGCTTACTAGTCTATGCAAAACATGCGTATCTACAGCGACAGATGCCATCGAACTGAAAATGTCACTTACCCAGTGTACATCTGTTCGTGGCATCAGTCGCTGTAGATTCGCATGTGCCCACCCGCCTCCCCGGGAGCCTGTAGCAGTTTGGAAGTTACCTTCAACTATTTGTATATGTATCATCTCAACCTTAAATAGGTACATACTTACTCACTCCATTGCATGGGCACTATTACTACAATTCAACTCCTACCTCACCCTCTGCGGGGAAAAACAATCGAAGATGGAGTCGACGCCCATGCGCAATGGAGACAAAAGGAGGAGTCACTCGGTCCCGTGACTCGAAAGACTTCTTCGAAGAAAAACAACTTGTGACACTCCGGCCCAACACCAGATGGCGAGCTATTGCAAAACATGCGAATCTACAGCGACTGATGCCACGAACAGATGTACACTGGGTAAGTGACATTTTCATTCCCATTTTAAAGTACCTGCCGTTTTGGGAAAAGTCACGGCTTACTCCATTTTATGTGAAGTTATGGTATGGTTTAATTGTATTGTAATTACGAGGTTCATGACAGCCCAGTGTCTGTGATTTTGTCAAATATAAGTGTTGCACTTATTCATCCTGTGTCCATTTTAGTGTCCTGCATTTTGTAATACTCTATCAATCGTTTATGGCGTTTGTACTGAAGTTAGTGGAATGTTTTGCAATATTAACAGTATTGTCCTGGATACAGACACTGTTTTCTTGCTGTTTATAATCTAGTTGTTATTCCGTTCGTGGACAGTTTGCACATTTGTAGGATAGAATTCATATAGGAGCAACCATTGTTTGTGGGGATAGATTTTACAGTATAGGAACAACAGTGTAATTTATTCTGGTAAGTATGGTCATTTAACTCTATAGTATAGATGTGTGTTCATTTGGACAATCAAATTATGTATTGTGGTCCTGTCTTGTAAAGAGGACCCTAATGTTGTCCTTTTACTTGTTGCTATCATTGAGTGCCAGGGCTATTCCTGTTCGTTGTTCCTTGGCCCACGTAGACCCTGAGAAATGTGGCTCTTATAATCTTATCCATCTTGTCTGTTGGGTGGTGAGAGAAGACGTTTAGGTTTACTTGTGAGTGTTGGATGTTCTTGGTTTGATTGATAAGGGGTACCAAAGTTATACTTGTCAGTCTTCTCTGGTACTTTCAGGTTAGAAACACTAAGGCCTTCACCAGCCTTTTCAGTTAACGGTGATCACTAATGGCTCATATCTTTGATGGAAGTAAATTCCACATTTTAACAGTTTGTACAAAGAGGGAGGTGTCACTAGCTTTTAGGTCGAGCGCGCAAGCGCTCTGATGTGTTGTAATCTATCTGTGGCCTCTTAACCCCGCACGCCCATCACTATCGCTCGTTCATGGGCTTGCCTTTCAAAAATCCTTTGTTATCATTGGCAAATGCTTTACGGTTGTCCCTTCCTGGGCAGTTTTGTTACCGCCTTGGCCATCGACCTTGTTACATGGATAATTGTACGTTTGCTGATGAGTTTGACTGGGAGTGAACTCCTTTTTCCTTTTGTCTCTCTCCTTCGCGCTCACAGCGGCCGTGACGCTTTGCATTGGCTTGTTTATGTCAACTGTTTTACTTTCCATTTTTAATTTGTGGCAAGAAAAGTCCAGTTGGAAATTTACAACGCTAATGGCTCTAACTCGAGCAAATGCGAGACCCATTGTTTTTCTTGTAGTTAGTTATGGATAGTTAGGGTGCTGATCTAGAGCATAGTGTTTTTTTTTTTTTTTTGTGAGTTTCACTTAGTCTTCCTGTGTAGAAAATCTGGGTGGACATTGAGTTAAGCGGTCGTGCTGCACCATGCCGTCGGTGGCGTTAACACCACCGACAGTGTGGTGGAGCAGAACTGCCAAATTATGATCACAGCGGTAAATGGGCTGCAAAGCTGGCAGTTCACAGTCTGTATCGCCAGGGCGGTGGGGCCGCCTGGCCGATGGAATTATGAGTCTCCTTTCTGCAAGGGATTTCCGTGGTGGCAGCGACCAGGAAATCCCTGGCGGAAAGGATACCGAAACAGCCACATCCACCCTCCCACCCCCGAACCCCATAGACACCACAGTCCCCCTAACCCCATACATACCCCACCCCAGTCCACACATGCACACTCACATATCCACGCACACACATACACACGTCCACGACACCCCCACTGACATGCATTCACCCAGGTACATGCACGCACACAAACACCCTCCCCTCCATACACACACATTCACACCCCCATTCAGGTACAAAACGCTCAACTTCCCATCCTCCCACCCCCTCCCTCCCACATTCCCCCTCCCCCCCCCACCCCTGGTCAAGCGATCACCTTACCTGCTCGCGGTGGTTGTCGGAGAGGGAACGGGGTCCATGGGGCCTGCTCTGCCAGCACCACCCGTCACCAGAACACCGCCACGCCGATTACAAAGTTGTAATACAGCGGGCGGTCTTGTGATGATGTGACGATGCCAGCTGAGCAACCTCCACTAGACTAGTATGACTGCTGGCAGCTCTCCGCCCAGTTTATGGCAGATAGCTGCTAGGAGTCATAAGATGGCGGTCTCAAGACCGCCAACACTGCTGGTCTCCTGGCTGGCGTGACTTTGGCGGTCAACTGTTTTGACCGCCAAAGTCATAATGATGGCCCTGCTCTCCTTCTACTTATTGCCTTATGTGTAATGCAGAGTACTTTGAAAGTATACCTTTTAGCAACAGGGAGCTAGTGAAGACCCTTGCAAGCAAGAGAGATGTGTGGCTCATGTTCAGTCTCCAACTAGGGGCAATAAGGAAGGATAACCATTGTAATTTGGAAATCATTTTCAACTCTGTCTACTGTGGTAAAGAACACCATGGTTGAGGTCAAGTCAGGGTCTCCTGATGGGCCTGATTATGTTCTACCTGTGAATGCTAGCCTTTTAAGTCCATGGATTGGTCCATACTATATCCTTGTAAACAGCTTAATTTGACGGTTATATGGAAGAACACTCTGGTACTAGTACTGTCACATCTGTTTATTACCTATTGTCCCATCGCTTTATTACCTTACTGGCCAAAGTTGTTGACAAATTCTGAAACCTTCAGCTCTCGTAGTATCTGGAGGAGAATAATTTTTTGGATGCCACTCGATGAGGGTTTAGAACAAACCATAGTACTGAAACTATTCTTGACATAAAAAGGAAGATTTTATATGGGCACCAAAACTAAAAGCCTTGGTAAACCTGTATACTCTGAAATTCCCATACTCCGCGGTTCTTTGCTTCTCACAGCCATACATATCTTGCATATATACTGTCCCACGCTCAAGACTAGTTATTAAATACACTGTGTAGAAGTCAGAGATGTGTAAACATAGAAAAGCCAAAGAATAAGGATCAAATGGTAGTGTGATGAACAGCAAACATACTAAAATGTACCAGAATGAAATATGAATATAATAAGATATTTTAGCTATTGTAGCTCATCGAAAGGCCATAGACCCAAATAGGAGGAACAACGTTTATTGGTCAACTCTGGCACATCATGGCTTACTATCAGTTTACCAAGTTGTAGATAATACGCAGACATGAGTATTGTTTGTATAATTATCTGCTTACCTTTTAAGGAAACAGAAAATAACTTAATGAAACAATGTATTTCTGATAAAGTATTAGCAATTAAGAAACTATCAAGTGATCTCTCAGAGCGAACTATATCAGCTCAGCTCAGTTTGTTTTTGAAATTCTTTAGAATATTTCAATCCACACCTGTATGAATCTGGCCTGGTGTGTGGTGAGTACCCATGGTGTTACACCTTATACCAGGTCCAGGTATCCCCTAATAGTGAAGTGTAGGCAGTAACTAGGAAGCCAGGGCTCTCTAGATGTAACTGTGGATGAGCAGCCAAGACTGACTTAGGAGACATGCAAAGCTTATGCAATACACTATAGTCACACAACACTTATACACATGAAAGAACCACACAGTGTTACAAACAAATAAAGGGACCTAGTAGAACACACATACTAAAATATAAAATACGGTATAGGGAATACCCTACTTGGAGGTAAGTGAACACACTATTATATACACATTAGCAATCAGTAAGTAGAATAGAACGCAATAGGTATTGGTAAAAGGAATAGTGAGGGCCGATGGGGAAGGCCGAACCACATACTAAAAAAAAATGGAATGTGAAAGGCAGTCCCCCACCCAAGGAACTGGAATCAGTAGAGGGGAGCTGGAGGAACTAGGAACCCCAAGAGGTGAGTACCACGGTGCCCCCACCCAGCGACCAGGAGAAAAGAAGTAAGTACCTGGTTTTCCCCAAAACCAACAGGAGGACTTTGCTAAAGGACTGTGCAAGACCCAGACAAGACTGGAAGCAACCTAAGGTGGATCCTGACAGAAAAGGACCTGCAAATAAAGAGGACCAATGTCCGGTGGTGGCAGAAGCCACTACCCACCCTTCTGTGGATGCAGAACTAGGTCGACGGTGGATGATGAAAGTCAGCAGTGCAGCACAGGAGCAGAAGAGGAGTTCCAGAAGTGATGCAAGTGATGTCCCACATCGGTGGTCATGATGCAGTCAGTGGTGCTGGAAAACTACCAACAAGCCATGGCAAATGCAAGAGTTGGAGTGGACGGTTTTTCAAGGCTGAAGAGGACCAGCAAGGCCCAGAGGACTCGACCCAAGGAGAGGATTCTGAGGTGACCCTCAGCAGCTGGGAGAGTCCCAAGAAGAGGAGGCAGCCCCACAGGCAGCAGGCACAGGAGTCGCAGTGAGGCCACCCAGCACGCCTGGAGAAATGTCCCACGTCACTGCAGCAGCAGACAGGAGTCTGTGCATTGCAGAAAGAAGTGCTGGGGGCTGGGGCTACATGGAGCCTGAAGATCCCTTGGTGGAGGAACAAACGAGCTTTGGTAGCTGCAGGAGCACAGGGGTACTGTCCTGCAAGGAGAGGCAAGGGCTTACCATCTCCCAAGTTGGACAGCTGGTAAAAAGGACCAAGGGGACCACTCCAGAACACCACCTGTGATGTTGGATCCACGTAGCTCCTTCACTTCAAAGGAGATTCCTTCTTGCTTCTTGTGCAGGCTGAAGACTCTTCACCCTCAGAGGATGCACAGCTGGGGAAATGTTACAGTTGCTGGAAGGAGCCAGAGAAACAATGTTGCAGAGCAGAGTTGTCGATGGGGTTGCAGTGTGTCAGTTCCTGGCGGGTCCAGTTGCAGTCCAGGTGACCAGAAGATGAAGTAAACGATGCACTGGGTCCTGCTGGAATCTTGCACGTCGAATCTGAGGACCCACCCAAGAGGGAGACCCTAAATAGCTCAGGAAAGGGGATTGGTCACCTAGCAGGGTGACCACCTAACAAGAGGAGTCTGTGATGTCACCCGCATGACCTGGCCACTCAGATGCTCCCAGGGGCCTCTGCCTACCTTGGATTCAAGATAGCAGAGTCAAGTGTCCACCTAGAGGAGCTCTGGGCACCACACCTGGGGTGGTGATGGATAGGGGAGTGGTCACTCTCTTTTTCATTGTCCAGTTTCGTGCCAGAGCAGGGACCTGCGGTCCCTGGACTGATGTGAACCGGTTTATGCAAGGAGGGCACCAAATGTGCCCTTCAAAGCATACCGGTGGCTTGGGGAGGCTACCCCTCCCAAGATACTCCTATTTCCAAGGGAGAGGGTGTTACTCTCCCACAGGAAATCCTTTGTTCTGCCTTCCTCTGCCTGAGCTGGTCAAGCAGCAGAAGGGCAAAAGGGGTGGCAGCAGCACGGGAAGCCCAGAAATCCCCAGAAGACTAGTAGTAGCAAAGCTGGGGGTCCTCTAAGTAGCCCCGAGAGTGCTTGGAATCATACAACCAATACTAGCAACAGTATTGGGGTATGATTCCGACATGTTTGATATCAAACATGCGTAGGTTTGGAGGTACCATTATGTAGCTGGACACAGAGTGACCTGTGTCCAGTACACAGGTAAAATGGCTTCCCCGCACTTACGAAGTCCAGTGTAATGATCTTGAGTTCGTGTTACCAACCTTACTCATGCAGGGGTGCCCTCACTCGCAGTTACCTGCACCCTACCCTCTGGGCTAGGAGGGCCTGCCATGGTAGGAGTGACTTATAGTGACCTGGTGCAGTGACCTGTAGTGAAAGGGTGCATGCACTGTTTCATGTAGGTTGCAGTTGAAGGCCTGCAAACATATTTTGCATTGGCTCCCATGGGTGGCACAATACATGCTGCAGCCCATGGGGAACCCCTGGTGCCCCAAATCCCTGGGTGCCTACGTATCGTATACTAGGGACTTAAATGGGGACCCCAGTATGCCAGTTGTGGGGTTTGCTAAGTCCTGTGTCAAAGTAGCAGTAAACAAGGTAAGACTACATAAATGTGTCCAACCTTTTCCTCAAAAACTCTCACGTTCTGAGATGAGGCTATTACTGGGATTACAAAATCTTAAATCTGTCACGAATAATGAGGACAGTGAGGATTCCTTCAGCTCACAGAAGAGGTCAGAGGGAGATGTTTCGCCAGGCTCTCCAGAAGGTACACAGAAAAGCCATAAAAAGACTTCATAAGGCACTTCCTACAGAGAGGGAAAAAAAATATGGAAAAAGACCCTCAACTCTCTTCAACTCTGACAGTACATCAGAGAGACAATCATAACCTTGCAATGGGGGTGTATGAAAACCGCCTGTAAAATGATCATTCACAGGAATTACTTTGAGGTGGTGGAAGACGGTGTTGACTATTATTACCTCATCTATGAAAGGCCTCGTCTGTGATGGCCTCATCTACGATGGTCATCTATGACGGTCGTCTAAACAGTCATCTACAGTGATTGTCTAAGACGGTCATCTACAGCGGTCTGTGATGGCCTCATCTACGATGGTCATCAGCTAGGGCCTCATCTATGACGGTCGTCTACGACGGTCATGTATAGTGGTCGTCTATAGTCTATCTATGATGGACGTCTATGACGGTCATCTATGATAGTTGTCTACGACGGTCATCTACAGTGGCCGTCTACGACAGTCATCTATGACGGTCGTCTATGGTGGTTGTCTATGACTGTCATCTATATTGGTCGCCTACGACGGTCATCTACTAAGGTGGTGGTGTTCTAAGGTGGTGGTGGTCGACGACGGCTTCGTTTATGGTGGTCTTCGTCGACGGCTTCATCTACGGTGGTTGTCGACAACGACCTCGTCTATGAGAGTCTCATCTATGATGGTTGTCTATGACATCCTTGGCCTTGTCTCTGTATGCTTTGTCGATGACAGCCTTGTCTAGGACTGCATCCCCTACGAAGGCCTCGTCTGCGCCGAATGCCTTGTCAACAACAAACATTGTCTACATGAGGCTAGTCATTTACATCCGCCTCGTCGAACTTGATCACAATACAAATTAAGACGAAAACACGTCAACCAGAGCAAAACACATAATCCAGAATCATTTAGTGTCAAGCATTGAGGTACCAATCTGAGGATGTCTTCAGCAGTCAATATATTGAGGGGCAATATATGGAGCAACTACACCACTCCGCCTCCAACTGCAGAGCATGGGTCAGGTCCATGTATCTCATACTAGAGCTTCAGAGCATATTACAGCCGCGACTGATGGATTTATTTGGGGGTTTCCTTACCCTTCGGAGCGAGCAACCAAACACTTCCACTTTCCTATAGCAAACAAGATGTTTCTTTTTTGTTTATGAATTTAAATAGGAAAGCTGTAAAACCTATTCTAATTGCTATCAAGGAGGAATTACAATAATGGAACCCCCCATCATTCATAATTCTGCCTAACAGCAGGGACACGTTCTCATCTAGGTTGAAACTACTGTACAGGCTGCCACTTCACTGGTAATACGGGGCAGGTATAGCCACCAGATGTGGTCAGACATGGTCACATAAATAAAATGTTTGCCGAAAGATGGAAAAAAAGAAATGCTGTTGTGGAGTGAGATATCAGCATAGACTGTGCTATGTATAAAGCTTCAATAGTATTTCCACAACTGGCAGGGTCAGTGGTCCTTTGATATTAAAGATCAAGGGCACAACATTTAAAAATTTGAGGTACAAATATAACTAATATTTAATAGTACCATGCCGACGAACTGTATGCCATGCATGTTGACGACTACTTGCAAGTAGTCAATGGTGACTCTTGACACTGCATGATCTTATGGGGCATTGCAATTTCAAATTAAACAATCTTTAGAGGGACCCAAAAAAAAGACAATTATCCATTGACAAGTTTCTGACTTAGCAATCCTCTCAGTAGCATTTAGGCTAGCAACGCTCTGGTGGTGATTACACCATCCAGTGGGGAAAAAACGTTCCAAAATTTTTGTCATCTATGACAGAAAATAGCATCGGACAAATAAGTCCTGGATCTCGTCATATATACATATATGTTGCAGTTCACCCAGATTCCGCCATCTACTTTCGGAAGGAAGTGCTAGCTACTCTGACCAAAGGATCCATAGAGAGAACCCCACATTCTCAGCAAGAAAGAGGCCTCTATTCTTGCTTTTGCCTCATAAGCCACAAAACAGAGGAGTGTCCATCCATCATACACTTCCAGAAATTAACAAATATTTCCGGAAACAATCCCTTTTTATGATCTCCTTCACATAGGTGATGGAAGCTCTACTCTGGTAGTCTCAGACTACAAATACTTCCCTGGAAAGCTGAGGCAGTCATCTACAGAACCTCTAATTTGAGGAAAGTGGTCTCTGCTCCAGAAGAGCATACATATCACTCAACTAGATCTCGAAGCCAGTTGTTCGGTCCCCAAATTTTCCTGCAAATGTAGCAGAGTCTTCGGTGTAAGTTCGCAAGGACAGTACTACCAGCATGCAATATGTGACTAAACAAAGCAGCACAAGATCCTTGGTGCTGTCCAAGGAAGACCAGGAAATTTGGTGTCTGCTAATGACACACAGGATAACTCTTCGGTCTGAACATAGTCCCTGGACTAGAAATCTCATAGCAGACATGCTAAACAAAACTGGAAACAGCCTCCAAGAAGGAGAATTTGATAATTCGGCTCTAAGCATGATGATCTTGTTCTGGGCAAACTGGCTCTACATCCCTTCGCAACAAACGAAACCTGCAAACGCCAGTTCTGTGCAAGTTGGCATCCACATCCAGGATCTTGGTGGAATGCCTTTCGACAGATGCTCCAGGATCTATATCTACCTTTTCCCCAATACCTTTAATACCAGAGATTCTCACCAAGAGGAAAGGAAAGCAAAGCAGTGTTCTCTTGTCCTGATAGCCCCCAGGTGGCTAGATCAGCATTGGTTCACTGAGCTTC
Source organism: Pleurodeles waltl (assembly GCF_031143425.1). NCBI lineage: Eukaryota > Metazoa > Chordata > Amphibia > Caudata > Salamandridae > Pleurodeles > Pleurodeles waltl. The sequence continues at coordinate 148,894,049 of NC_090440.1, forward strand.
TCCTGCTATCAGAATACAACCTTTGATGATAAACTAAGGCCAGGCCCTTCATCCTGACCGGACTTCTTTTCCTCTTAGCCGCACAGCTACTAAATTCCATCAATCCAAAGATCTCAATATTCCTCAGGACTGCAGGTGTATTCTCTCCGAGTCAAGGAGGAGGCCACATAAACGTTAATGGGAAAGTGTCTGCCTGTGGCGCCAGAAAATCAAACCTACATTCTCTACCTGCATAATCGGGCAAATAACTATTCTATCTCCTATCACTAGCTCAGTCACAGTTGGTACACGCGTCCGCTAAGGTACAGCTTACAGCAATATCAAGATATAGCTGTTTATCACATTTTTATTTTCTACTCTTGCAGAATCATCAAACAATTTATAAAAGATTTATTCAGTGTTTTCCTACAGAAAAGGCTGCTTCCTCGGACTGACACCTGAACATACTTCTATTTCAACTCACGAAGAGTTAATTCAAATCCATTCTCCAAGCACACCTCATATTTCCTGCATGGAAGGTTGTCTTGTTACTTACACTCACCTCGAAAAGTAGGGTAGAGAAGATGCAGGCTTTCTCAACACAAGAGCCATCTTGCGTCTCGCAGGCAGTTTAGTTCTTCTCTGAACCAGTCCACAAATGTATTCCCATGGTTCCTTCAGATTTTGCCTCAATGAGCCAATAATATTTCGGACTTTTCTCCTGAATTCAACATCGCCAGCTGAGAGTTCTATTCATACTCTAGGTAACAAGTGATATCTACAATTTCTACTTACATCGCACTAAACAACACATGTGAATTGACCTGTTGGACTCAGTCACACTCGTAAGGGTGCTCCAGTCACAATGGCAACCATCGCTGAATGAATTTCAGCAGCAATCCAGTTCTGCCACTCAGACTAGCAATCCACTCACAGAGAAAAGTAGGGTGCATTCAAATGGGCCAGTTCCACTTCAACTACTTTGTTTGCGTAAGTACCTCTGGAGAAGATGTGTTGTGATGCGACTTGGAAAAGTGTGCATTATTCATGCAGCATTATTACTTGGAATCGGTGCAGCGCAATCATACAGCTGTTGGATTGGTTTTACTATAACACTTATTTCATTAAGGGGATCCTCTTTTGGTTCCATGTGTTTATGTATTCATGCAGATTTCAATGTAGGATGTGTATATATGTGGAGATATATATATTTTGCATATGAATGTTATGTATATATTTTCTACCCACTATTTGCGCTAATAGTATAAGATCTAAAAATACAGTAACTGCTTGCTATTCAAGCATGTGAATCTATGAAAGATCCAATACTGGAGAAGAAATTAAGTTACTTACCTGTAACTGCTGTTCTCCAGTATTGGTATCTTTCATAGATTCACATGCGACCCACCCTCCTCCCCAGAGAGGCTCCCTTTATAGCTCGGACTATCTATTCCCACTTGTGCTTGCAAATCTGAGGGACCCGGCCTCTGTTGGGAGTGTTATAGTTCACGTTTGGTCCTTCTTTGAAAAAGGGCATGGATAGGCTTTTAAACTGACGTTTTCATTGCCATTATAGCCTATGATAGTGATATGTGTGTGTGTGTGTGTGTGTGTGTGTGTGTGTGTGTGTGTGTATATATATATATATATATATATATATATATATATACACACACACACACACACACAGGCATGTTAATCTATGAAAGATACCAATACTGGAGAACTGAAGTTACAGGTAAGTAGCTTATTTTCTTCTTGGCCCAGTGCTACTCATTAAAGTAACTTTAAGATCCGACAGCATGACACTAAATGTCATTATTAGTTATGTCTCGGAGCGTTCCAGGCAGGAGAATGTATGTTGTCATGTAGGCTCCACTGATCTCCCTATACAGAAAAATCAAACCAAGGACAGGTCATTTATTTAAACGTTTTTTCCTCAAGGTCATAACTTATTTTGATGCTTTAACACAAAATAACATTCATGTTAGTGTATGCAAACTTAATTGCGATGTCTTCTATTACAGGCAAACATTGACATCCAAGAGTAAAGTGTATGACAACCAAGGACTTCTGCTTTTCAACGGAATGGATCTTTGTGACTGCCTCGATGAAGATTGTCTGGGCTGCTTCTATGCTTGTCCTAACTGTGGGTCGAACAAATGTGGAGCTGAATGCCGCTGTGACCGCAAGTGGATATATGAACAAATTGAAATTGAAGGAGGGGAGGTTGTTCGTAATAAACATGTGGGATAATTAGAAAATGTTAGGACCCAGTTTTTGTTGCATTTGAATTGTAGTGAATGAGTGTTCAAAGAAGGAAAACTGGGTTGTATGGAGTAAATAATACAACTAGCATGATCTCCTGTGAGGGACCTTTGCCTAACAGTGGGGGAAAAAAGCTCAGGGAGACCTTTGGCGTTCCAACAAAAGGTGTTTCAACTTTTTATTTGTTCTACGTTTAAGCTCTGTCTGCAGGGATTAGGTGTTGTAGTAGCTACTGAGTATGCCACCTTGCAAAGCAAGACTTTTGAGCATGGTCCAACCAAGCCATGGGTTCTTCAGGGTCCTGCCTCTAAACACAGATCTCAGCCAGAACAGGAGGACTTTACAAACTCTGTATCTCATGAGGATGAAAATGGGCTCCCTAGTGTTAACATATAAAGGGGCAAAATTGTAACTCTAGTTGACTGTTCTGCTGTGAGAGTGTACACTTATGTTGGATTCATGGTGTTAAAGAAATATTTATACAAATATGCGCTAATAAAAATATTTTTTCAAAATGGGTATGTGCATCATCAAATTATGCTGTTACACGTTTTTATTAAGAGTATATCTTTTTCTAGCAGTGAAAGCTCATATTTTGAATACTACTTACAGTAACAAATATCTTTATCTTCCCAAATCTTGTAAATGTCTGTGAATGCTTGTAATATTGGCTTTATACAGTTTGAAACTGACTACTGTATTCTTTCTTTGTCTACAAGCACTTTTTATTTTCTCTGACTCCTAGATGAGTTTATTTAGCATGTTTTTTTCTTTCTTTTACTGAGTTGTGCAGCATTAGTGGGACAGAAATGTACAGTTTCATTGACGGCTATAGCTTTATATTCTACATATGCGTGCACACAGGTGGGTGCGAGTGTGTGTGTGTGTGTGTGTGTGTGTGTGTGTGTGTGTGTATATATATATATATATATATTTGGGAAAATCACATTACTCCATATAATTTGCCAAATTCTGAAGTTATAGTCTCTTGAAAATGTCAGGCCATCATTCCGTATATTAATTCTTGATTTGCTCATAGAAGGAGGTAGCCATTCTTAGATCAGTGTGACTTCTCCAATCAAGCTCACCAAGTAAATGGTGCGCACTGTTGTTGAATGCTTGCACTTGATTCTTGGTCTTGCACTGCCCGCCATATTAACTATGCAGCCCAAAAGTCCCCATTTTTTAAAACTTGTGTATTTAAAAGGATTCTATTTTGTTTGCTGAATGTTTGCTAATTGCTTTTTTGGGTGTATAGCTTATTTTTGTATTGAGCACCAACACAAAGAACTTGTATTAAAATGGCTTTGAAAATTAAATGGGAAATATTTCCCATTCAATCAATTGTGTTCTGTGTAATTAAAACATATTTTTTGTCTGTATGTTTAAGTGCCTGCACACCTGGTTAGTGTTTTTTGTTGTACAAAATAAATATATTTGTTAAATAGGTTTTCCTGCTTCTCTGAATTCCGTTTAGTGATTGCTGTGCCGGCAGCTAAAACGAAAACAGCCACCTCTTTTTAAAAAAAAAAAATGTTTTCTACCTCCTTCTAATATTGAAATCCCTAAACTACAAAATCATGTGCGTAGTCTTGCCATTAAGTTTCCTAACCTTACCATTAAGTGTTTTTATAATAAAAATTGAAGTGAAAATGTAAACCAGTTGTGTGGACTCTTTAAGACCTTAAGATCACTGACAGATGGTACGGATGTTGTCACTTCTTTGCCTTTATTCCTCAAAGAAAACTGTTTCTCATTAATCTGTTAAAATGGTTATTACCACATAGGTGATTCACATACATTGGAAGATGTGTATAAAATGGACATAAAGAATAGTCAGAATGACAAAAGTGATGTGCTTTGGGGTTAAAGTATTGTGAGCAAAACGTTTGTCTCTATGAATGCTATACATAGCAAGGAACACAGCGCATAGGCTAATTTACAATTACAGTGGTAAACCTTTAGAATATAGTGTATTTGATACAGGTGTATGAGGATAATAAGCAATGAAGAGTTTTCAGAATTTAGAATAAACATATTTGCATCGGGAGGCCTTAGGAGTGCTCGGGTGTGAAGTTAGTTACAAACTTTCTAGATTTAGGTGGAAATTTTTAAAGCTTTAAGGAGAGATGAGATGTGGCTTAATTCTACAGGGGGTTTGGTCCATTGGTGAGATCTGAGAAGATTTCAAAAAAGCATAATTGTGACTCTGTAATTGCAGGGTTAGGCATGACGAGGTTTAGTTTTATGGATCAGAATGTGCTTAGGGGTTAATGTCTAGTGATATTTAGGATACATAAATGGGAGTTAAGCTGTATGTGAGTTTAAAAATGTTGATTAGTGGTTTTATCACTTGTTTTACAAGCATGCAATTTGACGACAATATTGAGAGCCTGCGGTTTCTGGAAACATTGGAGGGTCTTAGGACAAAAGTTTAAATTTTTGCTACAATGACGATAATGAGCAGAAGGGACACTGATTAATAGACTGACAGTAGTCTGTTTTGTGTAGGGAAAGTACAGAGTGCTTGCCTTGTCATGTTTGCCTCTCATACTAAATGAGACTGCTGGATTTGGGCGACAGCGCCACAAGGCTGTTGGGAACTGAGTCCAAATCCACAGTGTGTGACAACTGTCGGCCTTACCTTTTCGGCTAGCACCAAAAAAGTGACGGTGATTTGTGGCAGCCATATGCATGACATTCTGATTTCTAAGGAAATCGTTGTGCAACAGATCTCATTCCTTTCTCTCAGTTACACTTGTTTCACATGTGCAAAGTCAAACAGAAGCAAAATTGGTTCAACGTATCGCATATAATGCAACGCTTAGAATGATAAAACACTATAATAGCAATGCAGTGGTGAAGAAAGTGAAACACAAGAAAAGTCCCACCGTAGTGTCAGAATGCTAAGTGTCAGGATTCCTACCTAAGCCACAAAGATGCTACTAGAGCACAGCAGTGTTAGCCCTAATCTGCCCTTCAGGACCCATAGGGAGACACCATCCCCCATACCTGAATATGGTAGGAGTGAAGAGGGCTGTCAGTCTACTGAGAGTCCTCTCATGTAGGCGGAAAAGATGTCAAGTTTCAGCAGACAGCTGCAATGAAGCGACAGCATGTAGTGGCAATTTTTCTGACTGGTACTCTCCCTCAAGTGTGCAAGGGGCAGAGAGATGTTTTATTATAAAACAGGTGGTGTTCTGAGAATACTGCCCTTTTATAAGTACACTTATATTTCTCGAAGTGACAGAGATTGTGCTGTGTTCCAATTTGTACTGACATTATCAAGAACAGCCTTGAGCAGAGCACAGAACGAGAATGCCATGAAAAGGAATAAAAAACATTTGCTGTGCTGGAAGTGTACGAGATAAAATAAAATATCACCTCATAATGAAGCTTCTGCACAGAAAATATAATGAATAAAATAAATTGTTATTATGGTAAAGAGCACAAGCTGCAGGCCTATGGCAAAGAAAACGTGCCCATTAAAAGCTGCTAAAATAACTTCAACAAACTTATGGGAGGATATGTAAGGTTACATTTTATGAATATTGACTACTTATTATCTGGCAGCAATGACTGGTAGTTGAATTGTCAGATTTAAGTATACACCAAGATTTTTGGGTGACAGAAGTTGTGTTGAGTTCCAGGTGAAATAGTAAGTTGATATTAATATTTGTGGCCACTGAGCTGGTAAAACAAAATAAACAGTATTAGTCTTAGATTAGATGGGCATAGTGGAATGAATGGCCATCTAGTGTTGAGCACATGCAAGGTAGTTTGAGACTTTAGATTGAAGTTTGGGGGTAGCTGGTGAAAAAGAGCCCTTTGTAGTATCACTTAGCAATGGGAAAACCCAAAGGGTGCTGTAATATCCATTAGAGTTGTGATACAAAGTGTTAAAACAGACTGCCTGTGCTTGGGATTTGAGGAATTGCAGCCAGCAGTGAGATTGGTGGGGCAAGTGATTTATACCATGAAACTAGATAGATCGATCTGTAAGATGAGGTGAGAACTAGTTGAGTACTTGATCAGTGAAAGCTAAGGTGCTGGTTTTAAGAAAGATTATTTCAAGTGCATCATAGGTCTAGTAGTGTTAGTATCAATGAGAGTTGGTTGTGAATGGCAGAAGTGATAGTTGACTACGCAGCGCTGTGAGGAATGCGGTGAGACTTAAATTCTAAACATTCCATATCTTTGGTGTAGAAATTGAGATGGATTCACTCCATCAGTCCTCGGACGTGCTATCAGAGTGGGGTGAGAGACCATGTCAGAGGTAACAGAGGTCAAGCTAGGTAAGTAAACCTGAATGCCCCACATATATATATATATTTGGATTAATTGGCAGGGCTCATTTAGTAAAGGTAGGGCGGTTTCTGATTTGAAGTGGAGCTGAAAAGTGATTAAGGGTGATGTTAAGCAGGTTTGAACTCGTGATGAAATGGTTCAAGGATGAGTAATGAGGTCATTCATGGTTTGTGCTTGAGTATAGGGAATAACTCTGCTGGGATTGTTTACGAATGAATAGTTTGGCAGAGGGAATGGTGAAAAATATGAAAGTTCTGGGAAAGGTAAAAGTGTATCAAGAGTAGAACTGTTAGTGATTTAAGACGACAAATGGGAGTGAGATACAACAGTGGAGAGAACATTGTTCGATTGTACCAGCAGATTGTTGATGATGGGCATATGGAAAATTTAACAGATCTTGAAAGGTCTTCATGACAGTAATGACAGTAGGGAGACGATTCACTAGCTTTTTTATGGCCAGCCTTGACCGTGCAACTACCGCCAGAGGGGCTTTGACTATGCCTGTTGCATAGCCATTTTAGTGCTGTTTCTGGGCACATTATTTTAGCAAATAGGCTTGCAGCTTGTGCCCTTTAGCCTAGTTAAATTTTATTCTGCTTCATTTTTTTATTTAAGTATTGGCAACATTTGTGGTGGTGTTTTATTTTCTGTATCTAGTTGTCCTTTCGCCTAGGAGAGCATTGCCTTCTCAGCAAGACATTCTTTTCACTTTGTGCTTTCCTCAAGTCTGCAACAAGATAGGGTTCGCTGGTACAAGTGGTATACTGCGTCTAACAAATGCATCCTTACTTTGGGACATTTTCTCAGAACATCAGCTGTTTTATTATTCAACCACTTCTCTATCCCATCCATGTTAGAGGGAGATTCTAACCAGATGACCACAACTGCATGCTGACTGACTTTGCTGCAGCTGCTTGCTGACACTACCGGTTCCCTGGGCTACATGGGGATGGTGTTTCTATAGACAACATGCTTCCTTGCTCAGGTATAGGGGGAATGATGTCTTCCCACGGGGGATTGCTGAAGGGCCGATTAGAGCTCATCATGCTGTGCTTTAACATAGCTTAGGTAGGAACCGTATATATTACGCATAGTGACAGTATGGTGGGACTTTTCTTGTATTTCACTTTCCTTGTCACCAATTTGCTTCTAACATCCATCATCATTCTCATTATTGCATTCCATGCCGTTTTATCTAAGACGCAGCTGCTTCAATAAATCTTATTGAACCATTTTCTACCTGTTTGTCTTTGCATGTGTGAGACTAATGTAACCGAGAGAAAAAATCATCCCTGCTCTTGGGCAGAGTTGGGGCTCTGTTAGTTGGCCGGAAACGGATTAGGCAGACAGTTGTCACATGGTGTGGGATTGGACTCACAATTCAGGTGATACTGCTGCCCAAATCCAGCAGCATCATTAGGATAATCAGAGCCCACGAGACATGCCCACATGTTGGGAGTCAGGAATTCCTTTTTTGATTGGGTAGAAATTGTGTCCTTCCCTCCACACAGCATTGATTGATAATTTTTTAATTTATCAATCTGCTTGAGCTAAAACATTCTGGGGTGCACACGTGCTGTAATGATATTAAAATGTCTTCAATAACTTGATCATTTGCGCCTTTTTTTTTTTTTTTTGGCAGCAGCACAAATGAGAGGAGGGTAGTCATCAACATGGATTTTTAGGTCTGGCTTGAGAGTGCATTAAAAAGTCTGACCTATTGCCTTTGCCAGCGCTTCTTTTTCAAAGTGATTTGTATTATGTAGCAAAGCAAAAGCAATGTAAAAAACACACATGAATTAATAAATTATATATTAGAGATGTGTGGTTTTGTTACGTTGCATAGAATATGATGACAAATGCTTAGAGTATTTTTAAAATGCAGTTTCAGAAAACATGTGCACTGCCTGTCAGTTGTCTGTATTATTCTGAAAGGTATACATTGTGTATGTAGAACATCTCTTTGTACCGAACTGACATCTATTGAATGGGTATATGAGGATTGAGTCCATAATGTGTGTCTATTTCAGTGTCTAGTGTGTTTGAACTGCATAAATTGTATTAGACAGATGCCTTAAACATTGAAAAAATAAGCTAATATATAGAACAAGTATTGGTAGAACCAATAAGTCTTGCCTTTATTAATGATTGATTAGTTTGTTTTCTTGTAAACCACTGTTACCATTTTGGGTGTCCTGACCCTAATAAGCAAACCTGGACAGGAGTGGACCTAACCTTTTAAGATTCAAAATATAGGTTTTAAAATGCTTCCTAAACCCTCTAAGTGAGGGATGGCACTGCGAAGGACAAGAGGAAGAGCATTCCTTGCAGACTATGTTGGGTAGCCAACAATTGACCCCTTAGTATGCTCCTCATGTTGACGAGGGTAAAGAGAAGATTGGCAGACGATGAATGGAGGATTGAGCAGGTAGGTGTTTCTGAAAGATAATTTTCAGAAATGTGGGACCTGAGGAGTGGACTACTTTATGGCACAAACGGAGTTTGAATTGAGCATCTCGATAAGAATTCAGCGTGAGTGTTTGAGACAAAGTGACAGATAATTATATGTTCGATGGCATATGTTGCTGCAGATACACATGTTTCGCACAGTCCGCTGCCTGGTGTTGGGCTCGGAGTATTACAAGTTGTTTTTCTTCGAAGAAGTCTTTTTTGGTCACGGGACCGAAGGACTCCTCCCTCTTCGGCTCCATTGCGCATGGGCGTCGACTCCATCTTAGATTGTTTTTTTCCGCTGTCGGGTTCGGACGTATTCCTTTTCGCTCCGTGTTTCGGTTCGGAAAGTTAGTCAGAATCTCGGAAGAAAGCGTCGGTATTGTTCCGTTCGGTATCGGGATAGTTAGGTACATCGACACCGATCATCGGAAGACTTTGGGGTAGCTTCGATTCCCCCATCGGGGCCTGGTCGGCCCGACCGCGTGCAACATCGAAGCCGATGGAACGGACCCCGTTTCGTTTCTGCCCAAAATGTCACAGTAAGTATCCTTATACAGATCAGCACTTGGTCTGTAACTTGTGCTTGTCCCCCGAGCACAAGGAGGATACCTGTGAGGCCTGTCGAGCCTTCCGGTCCAGAAAAACACTCCGGGACCGAAGAGCCAGGCGTCTACAAATGGCGTCCACGCCAACAAAACAACGTTTCGACGACGAAGAGGAAACATTCTCGGTTCCGGAATCAGAATCCGGAGACTCCGACGTCGAACAACAGCAACAAACAGTGAGTAAGACGTCGAAAATTAAAACCATCGAGAAAACAAAAGCCCAGGGGACGCCACTGCCAACAGGCCATGGCTCGACCCATAAAACCGGCGACCCGTCGAAGGCGCCGAAAAAGGGCACGCCCATAGCGAAGACACCCGACTCCGGTCGAGGGACCGCCATGGAGCAACCTCGGAGCCGAGATAGCGGCTCCGAGAGGCAAAAACAAGATGCCGGCACCGAAAAACATCGGAACCGAGACACACTGCCGAAAGCCACAAAAATTCTGTCGGTGCCGAAGCCGAAAAAAGATTCTCTCTCGGCGCCGAAAAGTTCCACACCTTCATCCTACACAGAGGAACAAGGAATAAGTGGCCAGATGCACATATTTGGACAAGAGCTCCAAAGTGTAGAATCAGACTACACACAAAAGAGACTGTACATCCAGCAAGACACAGGGAAGATATCAACCCTTCCCCCAATAATGAGGAAAAGAAGGATCGGACTTCTCAAGGATGACGCACAACCACAAGCCAAAGTGGTTAAAAAAGTCACGCCTCCGCCCTCTCCACCACAACAGGCATCGCCGGCACAAACACCGCCACAAATGCACTCACCAGCGCAAACTACCATAAGTCAAGATAATCAGGATCAAGACGCTTGGGACCTATATGACACCCCAGTGCCGGACAATGATCCCGATTCATACCCCACAAAGCTGTCACCGCCAGAGGACAGTACCTCATACTCGCAACTGGTGGCTAGGGCTGCAGAATTCCACAATGTCCAACTGCATTCCGATCCTATAGAGGATGATTTTTTATTTAACACCCTCTCGGCTACACATAGCCAATATCAATGTCTCCCAATGCTACCAGGGATGTTACGGCACGCAAAACAAATTTTTGAAGAGCCCGTAAAATCAAGAGCCATCACCCCAAGGGTGGATAAGAAATACAAACCACCACCCACAGACCCAGTGTTTATTACTTCGCAGTTACCACCTGACTCCGTAGTAGTAAGGGCAGCTCGCAAAAGAGCAAATTCCCATACATCTGGCGACGCCCCACCTCCGGACAAAGAAAGCAGAAAATTTGATGCGGCAGGAAAAAGAGTAGCATCACAGGCAGCCAACCAGTGGCGCATCGCAAATTCTCAAGCGCTGCTGGCCAGATATGACCGCGCACACTGGGATGAGATGCAACTTCTCGTAGACCATCTTCCCCAGGAATACCAAAAAAGGGCGCAGCAAATAGTTGAAGAGGGACAAACAATCTCAAACAATCAAATCCGCTCTTCACTGGACGCAGCCGATACTGCAGCGAGAACAGTCAACACTGCTGTCACCATAAGGAGACACGCTTGGCTCCGCACTTCAGGCTTCAAACCTGAAATCCAGCAGGCTGTCCTTAATATGCCCTTCAACGAGAAACAACTTTTTGGCCCTGAAGTGGACACAGCCATTGAAAAACTTAAAAAGGACACAGACACGGCCAAAGCCATGGGCGCACTCTACTCCCCGCAATGCAGAGGCTCTTTTAGAAAAACTCCATTTAGAGGAGGGTTTCGTGGCCAACCCACAGACACCACCAGCCAACAAACAAGAACTACACCATATCAGGGTTCATTCCAAAGGGGAGGTTTCAGGGGATATAGAGGGGGTCAATTCCCAAGGAGTAGGGGAAGATTCCAGACTCCAAAAACACCTCCACCTAAACAGTGACTTTCAAGTCACACAACCCCTTCACTCAACACCAGTGGGGGGAAGACTAAGCCAATTCTACCAATCTTGGCAGCAGATTACAAGAGACAATTGGGTATTAGCAATAATCCAACATGGCTATTGCATAGAATTCCACAAATTCCCACCAAACATCCCTCCAAAAACACACAAAATGTCACCACAACATTTAGAACTTTTAGGACTAGAAGTTTAAGCACTACTGCAAAAGGATGCAATAGAGTTAGTACCAGTACAACAAAAAAACACAGGAGTTTACTCCCTGTACTTTCTAATTCCAAAAAAAGACAAAACATTAAGACCAATATTAGATCTCAGGACACTAAATACCTACATCATATCGGACCACTTTCACATGGTCACACTACAAGACATCATTCCACTGCTCAAACAGCAAGATTACATGACCACATTAGACCTAAGATGCGTACTTTCATATACCGATACACCCTTCTCACAGAAAGTACCTAAGGTTCGTATTCAAAGGAATACATTACCAATTCAAAGTGTTGCCATTCGGAATAACAACTGCACCAAGAGTGTTCACAAAATGTCTAGCAGTAGTAGCAGCACATATCAGGAGACAACAGATACATGTGTTTCCTTACCTGGACGATTGGCTAATCAAGACCAACACAGTAAAAAAGTGCACAAACGACACCACATATGTCATACAAACCCTTCACAAACTGGGTTTCTCCATCAACTATACAAAATCACACCTCGAACCGTGTCGGACACAACAATATCTAGGAGCAACCATCAACACATCAAAGGGAATTGCCACTCCAAGTCCACAAAGAGTGCAAGCATTCCACAAGGTAATAAGTGCTATGTTTCCAAACCAAAAGATACAAGCAAAATTTGTGCTAAAACTTCTAGGCATGATGTCATCATGCATAGCCATTGTCCCAAACGCAAGACTACACATGCGACCCTTACAACAGTGCCTAGCATCACAATGGTCACAGGCACAGGGTCAACTTCAAGATCTGGTGTTGGTAGACCGCCAAACATACCTCTCGCTTCTATGGTGGAACAGCAACAATTTAAACAAAGGGCGGACATTTCAGGACCCAGTGCCTCAATACGTTATAACAACAGATGCTTCCATGACAGGGTGGGGAGCACACCTCAATCACCACAGCATTCAAGGACAATGGGATGTACACCAAACAAAATTTCATATCAATTACCTAGAACTGTTAGCAGTATTTCTAGCGTTAAAAGCCTTTCAACCCATAATAACACACAAATACATTCTTGTCAAAACAGACAACATGACAACAATGTATTATTTAAACAAACAAGGAGGAACACACTCAACACAATTGTGCCTCCTAACACAAAAAATATGGCAGTGGGCGATTCACAACAACATTCGCCTAATAGCACAATTTATTCCAGGGATCCAAAACCAACTAGCAGACAACCTTTCGCGAGACCACCAACAAGTCCACGAATGGGAAATTCACCCCCAAGTTCTGAACAAGTACTTTCAAATTTGGGGAACACCCCAGATAGATTTGTTCGCAACAAAAGAAAACGCAAAATGCCAAAACTTCGCATCCAGGTACCCACACCGCGAATCACAAGGCAATGCTCTATGGATGAGTTGGTCAGGGATATTTGCATACGCTTTTCCCCCTCTCCCTCTCCTTCCACATCTAGTAAACAAGTTGAGTCAAAACCAACTCAAACTCATACTGATAGCACCCACATGGGCAAGACAACCTTGGTATACAACTCTACTAGACCTTTCACTAGTACCGCATGTCAAACTACCCAACAGACCAGATCTGTTAACACAACACAAACAACAAATCAGGCATCCAAACCCAGCATCATTGAATCTGGCAATTTGGCTCCTGAAATCCTAGAATTCGGACACTTAGACCTCACACAAGAATGCATGGAGGTCATAAAACAAGCTAGAAAAGCTTCCACTAGACACTGCTATGCATCTAAGTGGAAAAGATTTGTTTGCTACTGCCATACCAATCAAATCCAACCATTGCATGCCTCTACAAAGGACATAGTGGGATACTTACTACATTTGCAAAAAGCGAATCTCGCTTTTTCATCTATAAAAATACACCTCGCAGCAATATCTGCTTACCTACAAACTACTCATTCATCGTCTCTATTTAGAATACCAGTTATTAAAGCATTCATGGAAGGGCTAAAAAGAATTATACCACCAAGAACACCACCAGTTCCTTCATGGAACCTTAACATCGTCTTAACAAGACTCATGGGTCCACCTTTCGAACCCATGCATTCCTGTGAAATGCAATATCTAACCTGGAAAGTCGCATTTCTCATTGCAATCACATCCCTCAGAAGAGTAAGTGAAATACAGGCATTTACCATACAAGAACCATTTATTCAAATACACAAAAATAAAATAGTTCTAAGAACAAATCCAAAATTTCTACCAAAAGTAATCTCACCATTCCATTTAAATCAAAAAGTAGAATTGGCAGTGTTCTTCCCACAACCAGATTCCGTGGCTGAAAGGGCACTACATACATTAGACATCAAAAGAGCACTAATGTACTACATTGACAGAACAAAGCTAATCAGGAAAACAAAACAACTGTTCATAGCTTTTCAAAAACCACACATAGGAAATCCAATCTCTAAACAAGGCATTGCTAGATGGATAGTCAGATGTATTCAAACATGCTATCTTAAAGCCAAAAGAGAATTGCCTATTACACCAAAGGCACACTCAACCAGAAAGAAAGGTGCTACAATGGCCTTTCTAGGAAACATTCCTATGAGCGAAATATGTAAGGCTGCAACCTGGTCTACGCCTCATACATTTACTAAACACTACTGTGTAGACGTACTAAATGCACAACAAGCTACAGTGGGCCAAGCTGTACTAAGAACATTATTCCAAACTACTTCAACTCCTACAGGCTAAACCACCGCTTTTAGGGGAGGTAACTGCTTTATAGTCTATGCGAAACATGTGTATCTGCAGCAACATATGCCATCGAACTGAAAATGTCACTTACCCAGTGTACATCTGTTCGTGGCATTAGTCGCTGCAGATTCACATGTGCCCTCCCGCCTCCCCGGGAAGCCTGTAGCCGTTTAGAAGTAGATCTTAAATCTTAAACATTTGTACATTTGTAAATAATTTATTATAAACTTTTTATGTACATACGTATTCACTCCATTGCATGGGCACTATTTATAGCAAACAACTCCATCCTCACCCTCTGCGGGGAAAACAATCTAAGATGGAGTCGACGCCCATGCGCAATGGAGCCGAAGAGGTAGGAGTCCTTCGGTCCCGTGACCAAAAAAGACTTCTTCGAAGAAAAACAACTTGTAATACTCCGAGCCCAACACCAGGCAGCGGACTGTGCGAAACATGTGAATCTGCAGCGACTAATGCCACGAACAGATGTACACTGGGTAAGTGACATTTTCATTTCTGAAGCCCAGAAGCAGTTGGGAGGCTGCGTTTTGTAGCAACTGACCCAGGAAGATAGAATTTCAGTAGTAGGGTCTGATCAAGATGAAAGCATGTACGGCTGTTTTCTTGTGATCACGGTGAAAGAAAATATAAATTTATTTTAGTACTCTTATCAGGAAAAAAAACGCTTGGTGGCAATGTTTGATATGTGTTGAAAGATAATGCGAGTAAGAAAAATGATGCTCAAATATTTTGCACTGTGAGTGGCTCGGGGTAGGAAAGTTCTCCAGGCCACCTGTTAGTCCCAAACTAATGAGTTACCAAGAACTAGGATCTGTATTGGATGATTTTATTCTGAGTTGTGGCTTTAGAGAACATCATTGCTTAAAATATGACTGGGTGTCCGAGATGTCACTTTCCAGTTTAGGGATGAATTCAGTGACATCGGCATATGAATTTTTGAGTGAAGTTGGAATAGCGAAAGAGATTTATTAGCAGGGTCATAAAAGCATTAAAAGTAGATTGACTCGGCTGATCCCTGAGGGATGGCAGATTTTATATCTTTTATCTCTGATTGAAAAGGGGACAGTAAGTGGATAGCATGCAAGGGCAGTCTCTCACCCCAGCAGTCCTCTGACGTGCTATAGGAAGGGGGTGAGTGACCATGTCAGGTGGCAGACAGGTCAAGTAAAATAAGTAAAGCTGAATGGTGTGTGTGTGTGTGTATATATGTATATGTATATGTGTGTGTGTATGTATATATATATATATATATATATATATATTTTACGAGTCTCCTTAAGAGGCAAGAGGCTGAATTTCTACAAGATAAAATACAAGGATTCGAAGTAGGCTTCAAGTTAGCATTTTATTTCCCTGCAACTGGCCTCTTCTCCTTTCTTCCTATGTCTTATTGGAGTACCCTCTTTACCACACTGTACATGCATCATAATTTCCAAACACGTTCAAGGAAACGTTTCCTATAACACCGTTGAACCACAAGAATAGGATGTTCAAGCACAGAAATAACATTTCTGAGAACATGGGGCGGTTAGGCCCTCTGCAAAGTTTCAAAAGCAATTCTAAGAAACCAGCACATTTGTAAGAAACCAAAATGAGCAGGGCTGCTGAAGGCATACAATTTTGCTCGTAGTATATAAAAAATGGATCTAAAGGTTAGACAAAATGGAGCCCACACGCCAAGTTAAGAAATCCATTTTCCACAAACCGCCCTTTTTGCCGTGAGGTGAACATTTTGTACCATTCAAGCAATAGAAATGTCACCATTATGAGTAATCAAATAAAAAGCAGTGCAGCAAATATTACGATATCCTGTCTTTTCTTGTTCATTACCTTTTTCTCCTCTGAGACATTGTCATACCTAGCCATTTTCCCTATCTACTCTAACAGACAAAAGATATAATCCCCAGTGTTCTTTACTTCCAAGCCTCACTGGCAAGGTTATGTACTGGTCCGGAAGTTGGCGGTCTTGACCACCGGCATAGGGTGCAGTCCCTCCTGGGACTGTTTCTTCCTTTAAGTCTCTTTATAATTCAACCGTACGCTTTTCCTCAAATCGTATCTAGGTCCATATATCTCAGAATCCAAGATTTCAAGGGGAGAAGATTTGTCAGCGTGTTCCTCTGGTGTCCTTATTTCACCATTTAAAATCACTTCTCCATTTCCAAAAAGAACTTGGAATGGAATGTGCTCAGTCTCAGTATCCGAGCAATCGTCTAATACCCACTGGTAATAAGGTAAAAACAAAGGGCACTTTTTTTTTTACATGTGATGCATGAATCCAATTTTTCTTCCCATCGCATTTCCCAGCAGTCTGGGTGGCCAGGAGAACTTGCAGGGGCCCCTTCCACCTGTATTCAAGGCACCTTTGCTTTTGGAAATTCTTATACAAAGACCCAGACTCCTGGCTTGATGGTGTGCCCAGAGCCCTCAAGTCTCCTGGGCAGTGCCTCTTTGACCTGTTCATGGATAGAACCCAATTGTTCCGTTTTCTACCCAAGGTACATATTACCACCGACATATACCTTTTCTTGTTCACTGGTTCTATTTCTACAAAATCCATTCACAGGGCTTTGAATGGCAAGTCTGGTGGTGCAAAATTTCCTTTAGGGACAACAGTGACTTTTCATACTTTGTATGTCTAACATATGATGCCCCTTTGTACATGAGAATGTATATTTTGGTATGTTCTTGTTATGCCATACATGATCCAATGTATCCACTATTCCTTGAGAGCTGATGTATGCAGGTACATGTGCTTAGGAAGCTATGGCATTCACAGAAGCATTAGGTAACATCCATCTCCTTTTCTTTGTCTTCTCTACCCAACATCCTTCACTATCTATAGTGGCACAGATGTACCACTCAGCAAGTTCCTCCGGAGTAGCTGCGTTCTGAATATCCTTTACACAGTCTATTGTCTGGTTCATCATGCCAACTTCTGGTAACCATCTAACTGTCCCTGTCACATACATAGTACAGTACTCATCTTGTGCTGTACTTTTCGCTGTCCTGTCTGCAAATGCATTTCCTTTTCCTACATCATTCTCAATTTTCTTGTGAGCTGAACATTTTACCACAGCCAATTTCTTAGGTAACGTTAAAGCATTTAGTAATTTTACAATAATTTCACCATGACATATTTGTGTTACATGAGATGTCATAAACCCCCTCTCCTTTCACAATCTGCCAAAAGAATGTACTACGCCAAAATCATACTGTCAGTGTACACATTAACATTTAAACCATCACTCAGTTCACATGCTCGCATCAAGGCTATCAATTCCGCGGCCTGCGCAGAGTTGTAAAGTATCTTATTGTTCTCAACTTTAGTTTGTAACGTAGTGACCGCATCGGCTGCAACTGTGGTCCCATAAGATAATTTTGAATCGGAACTATCAACATACAAATTTGCCATCCCATTCTTCTAAAGGCCTGTCAGTGAGGTCCACTCCACCTTTGGTTTCTTGTTTTATTCTGATAATACAGTCATGTATTTCTTCTGATAACACTTATTCATTGGGTAAAGGTAACATAGTTGCAGGGTTCAAAACATAACATATCCGTATTGTGATATACGGAGAAAACAAAGTGAGTTTGTAGCCTGTCAACCTAGCATTTGTCAAATGTTATGTCTGTTTTTTATTCAGTAGGGCATCTACAGCATGGGGTACCGTTACTGTTACTGGATGTCCAAGCACACATCCTTCACTCTGTTTTACTTCTGTCGCTGCTGCTGCTACAGTCCTGAGACTATGTGGCAGTGCTTGTGCTACTGGGTCTAAGGTGGACGAAAAGTAAGCACATGGTCTGTTCTTGTCTTCGTGTGATTGTGTCAATAATGCAAGACTGCAAGCTTCGTTTTCATGTACAAATAGGGTAAATGGTTTCTGATAATCTGAAGTGCCTAACAAAGGTGCGTTACATAAAGCCTTTTTCAATTTAGAGAAGTCTCTTTCACATTCATCATTCCAAGTGGTTGGTACATGTACATCTTTGAGAGTGATGGCAACCAAAGGTTTCGCTACGAGGGACTAATTAGGTATCCATTGTCTGCAATATGAGGTAATACCTATAAAACATCGAACATCTTTGTGTTTGTGGGTGTTGTAAGTTGCAAATTATTGATATTCTCTTTGGGTCTAGTCTTCTACCCCCACCCCCAACAGGAGATTCCCTAAATAGGATACCCCCTGTTGACAATATGCAATGAGGAGTTCATTAATATATTGTAAAAGAACATTGTCATCTGGTAATTTTAAAGTGTCCAATTGGCTTTTTAGAGCACAATTGATATACTAAAGAAAACCTTCTTTAAATCTATTACAGGGAAAAATTTGGCAGTGGGTGGAATCGTGAACAGTGTCGTGACATCTAGTGTACAACTGGGTATTGTGGTACTACTATCTTGTAAATAGATCGCAGGTCAGTAACCAATCTATATTCTGTCTGTTGTCCAGTAGGACTTTTCTTGATGACGGGAAGCACGGGACTATTACAGGGACTACCATAACTCTCCTTCACAATACCCTTATCAAGGAGGTCCTGTACTACAGAAAAAAGTTGCTCCTCATCTTCAGGGAATAAAGTGTATTGTGGTATGAGAGGTAAGGATGCGCCTTCTTTAACGCATATTCTGACTGGTTCCATGTTTATGGAACCCACATCGTTTTTACCTGTAGCCCAAAGAGACGGATCTGTATGGGACAACTCCTGGGGTATATTAGATGCGGAAAGAACAGGGTAACTCTTTGAAATAGAGGGATTAGCAATCGTCACATATACTCCATCAGGGGAACAATAAATATGAGCATGCACTTTCTTTAACAAATCCAACCATAACAAATTTTCGTCACAGTCTTCAGTGAGGATGAATGAATGGGGAAAACTGTAAGGCCCAATAGTAACATCCAAAGGCTTTGCTATGGGGCTTCGTACAGGCATTCCAGCAAATCCAAGTGAAGTATTAATAGACCCGGGGGGGAGCCCCAGGAAGATGGCGGAGGTGCGGGTAGCTCCAGTGTCTTAACAAAAAAGGCTGCTCTTCACCACTCACCTGCATGTCTACATACAGTTCCCACTGATCTACTGGAATTGCCTATCTCCCTTCTCCCTCACGTGGGCATCCCTAGTCCATATTGTCGATTTGGTCATCTACCATATATGATCTGTCCATGTGTGTTGTATCAAAGTAATTAGTGTGCATCTGTTGTTGTGTCAAAGCCCAGCTCACCTGAGTTCTTGTTCAGTTCTGATGGAGGTTGAAGACAATCCGACCCCACCCTGAAACTGCTTGTTCCAGCACACTAGTTTTTTAAAACAGTGCACTAAGAACAGAAGCTCAAGGGAAGGGGGGAAGTGGATAAAATAAAAAAGAGAGACAACACCGTTCTTGCGTTTCCACTGTTGAAGTGCTGCACAAATCTGCGGCCCTTTCTGACTTCTGTAGAAACTGGTGCCTAATGAAACATAAACAAAGAACAGATAAGTGCAACCTATTCCTAAATGGGTTCCTGACTATCCCTTTATTTATTAGAAATTCTCTTCTAAAAGTACCTCTTGGATCCTGGTCTCTAGTTTCCAGGTTTGGAATGTGTTACTGCTCTGGGATGTGTTTTCTATTACTGTAAAGCTTCTAAAACATTAAACAAATACCGTTATCAGAATTACCAATATCAAACATTCATCATAATATAACTAAAGCCTAAATTCCCAATAGCAGACTCACTTTTCCCATATTTCCAGAATCTTTTATAAAACAAATACTGTACTTTTACATCAAAATACAGCATGTAATTTGTGCAAGTCCTTGATTTACTGTTTGCCTTGCTGTTAATGGTTTCCACTGTTCGATTCTTAAAAGTTCCATGAGAAAAAACAATGTTTGCTTCACAAAGTTCTGCAAAATATTCTTGTAACAAAGAGTTTGAATCACAATGTTCGTGGAAGGTATTTCGTTTCAAATTGTCTATACACGAATCCAGAAATTGTTGTCAAAGTTGTTTCAGGTAATAAAAGGTTTTGCACTTACTTGTTGCTGGCAAGAGATACTGATCAGTCTAACCTTGTCTTCTTTCTCTTTTGCAGGTTACTCATAGGAGAGAGGCTGAAGCAAGGAGGAACCGGAAGAAGGAAGAGCCAGAAGCTGCGCCCATTGAAGTCAATGAAAGTCTGTAAAGAGCAGGAGTGCCAGCGCCGAGGGATCTGTTCTCAGGTAAG
The DNA here is from genome assembly GCF_031143425.1 of Pleurodeles waltl. Taxonomy (NCBI): domain Eukaryota; kingdom Metazoa; phylum Chordata; class Amphibia; order Caudata; family Salamandridae; genus Pleurodeles; species Pleurodeles waltl. The sequence continues at coordinate 148,914,733 of NC_090440.1, forward strand.
CGGGAGGTAGACGAGCACAAGCACTGGGTGAGGCTCGGGGGATGCCTTTTATAGACAGGGCTGGGTGTGGTTTGAAGGGCTGGGTGTGGTCCTCACATGCTGCACATGTTCTTGGAAGGTGTGCAGAGCTGGGTGTGGTTTGAAGAGCTGGGTATGGTCCTCACATGCTGCACATGTTCTTGAAAGGTGTGCAGAGTTTCAGTTATTATACAAATGAGTTGGATTAACACATGGCCTAGGGAGGAGTATTTTAAAGAAGCCTTGGTAAAAGCAAGGCCCAATGTGTAAACAAAACAGCACATTAAACAACATACACAGAAGCCTGGGGGGGGGAAGGTGAGATAACAAGAAAGGCTTTCAATAGTAAGTTTAAAAGGGAGCTATTACAGAACCCACTAGTGCAGTGAGAGGGGACATGCTCTTTGCTGTGTACAAACCCTAACAGTTGCCCCCCTCAAAGGCCCTCCTACAGGACGGGGTTTTCCTGGATTTTTTAAATAAAACCGTCTAATCAGCTGTGGGGCATGTACATATGATGCTGGTTCCCATGAATTCTCAGATTCATCATATCCTTTCCATTCTACTAAATAAAACAGACGTCCACTAATTCTTTTTGAGTCTTTTATGCTTTTCACTTCATATTCCAGATTTCCCTTAATTGGTATGGGTGGAGGTGGTGGTTCAGGTCGGGTTTTTGAGTTGTACGGCTTCAGCAAGGACACATGGAATGTAGTATGTACTGGATATTCTTTTGGTAAATCTAATTTTACTGTTACCGGGTTTACTATGGCAGTTATACTAAAGGGTCCAATGAAACGTGGTTGCAGCTTTCGGGATCCCTCTATGTTTAGGTTCTTTGTGGAGAGCCATACCTTGTCACCAATTTTATACATTGGGGCCTCAGACCTGTGTTTGTCTGCTTGTCTTTTCATGCTTTCCTTGTACTTTAATAAATGTTTCCTGGCTTTGTCTTGTATGTCACCTAACCTCGTTAGTCTATCCGTTACTGTAGGCAACAGGGAATCTTCTAACAAAATGGGTATAGCTCTTGGATGATACCCCTGCAAGAAATAGAATGGTGAGCAAAGTAGAGCTGAATGCTCAGTATTATTATAAACAAACTCTGCTACAGGGAGAGCTTCCAACCATTCACTAGAATAATCAGCCAATAAACAACGTAGCGTTTGAAGTAAGGTTTGGTTCAGTCGTTCAGTCTGTCCATCTGTCTCTGGGTGGAAAGCAGTGGATAAGGCCACATCTATTTTCAGTTTTTCACATAATTTTTTCCAAAATCTGGAGTTGAACTGGCTCCCTCGGTCTGACACCACTTTGCTTGGCAAACCATGTAAACGCACAATTTCCCTTATAAAAATATCGTCAAATTCTGCCGCCGTGGGTAATTTCCGTAATGGTACAAAATGTGCCATTTTAGATAAAAAATCCACTATAACCAACACTGTTGTGAAGGATTTTACAGGTGGTAAACCTACAATAAAGTCTACGCTCACAGTGTGCCAAGGTTGTTTGGGTGTTGGCATTGGTATTAACAAGCCGTCAGGAGCCTTATGAGAAGATTTATGTCTTGCACAAATTGGACAGGTAGTGACAAATTGCTTAATGTCCTTTCTTATAGTGTCCCACCAAAAGTGTTTTTGCACATTTTCCAGGGTTTTTACCCAACCAGGATGACCTGCCAACGGTGAGGCGTGAGGCCAAATTATCACCTGTGTTTGTAATTCAGAGGTGGGCACTAACAGCATGTTGTCGTGATACAATAAACCTCGTTGTATTGTGTTATGGGAATCCTTTAACCAATCCTGAGGTGCTATTTGCATGTGTGCATTATATAGATCTGTGATGAAATCCTTCTGTTGTACTGGTGCCAACAACTTTTGGGGAGGAATAATGGGTTCTCCTATTTTATCTTGTTTCATGTCTGAGGTATGTCCGTATCTAGATAACACATCAGATTGAATTTGTTGTGCACCTGGTCTATAGGTTATAACAAAGTCAAATGTGCTAAAAAAAATTAACCAGCGCATCTGACGTGGTGTTAGTGCTTTAAGTGATCCAAAAAACTGTAGGTTCTTATGGTCAGAAAAGATTGTAACTGGGTACTTGGCTCCCATTAAATGGTGCCTCCATTCTGAAAAGGCTACTTTGATAGCTAGTAGTTCCCTTTCAGCCACAGTGTAATTTTGTTCAGCTGGCAATAACTTTTTAGAATAGAAGGCTATAGGATGTAACTGGCCATCTACTGCATCTCGTTGAGAGAGAACTCCTCCTAAAGCTACTTGTGAAGCATCCGCTTCAACAAAAAAGGGCAAGTCAGGATCAGGATGTTTCAGAATTGGGGCTGAAGTGAACTTTTGTTTTAGGAGTTGAAAGGCGTGTGCCGCCTCATCAGTCCAAAGAAATCGTTGCCCTTTCCGCAACAAGGTAGTTATTGGGGCCGCAATGTCTGCAAAATGTGCAATAAACCTCCTATAAAAATTGGCGAAACCCAGAAATTTCTGAATATCTTTTACAGAGGATGGTTCTGGCCAATCAGCAATAGCACTGATTTTCTTTACATCCATAGTTATTCCTTGAGGTGACAGGCAGTATCCTAAAAAGTCCACCTTGTTGACATTAAAAGTACACTTTTCTAACTTAGCAAAAAGATGATTTTCTTTTAACTTTGATAATACTGCACGAACATGTTGGGTATGTTCTTCTGAGTTCTTAGAGTAAATGAGGATGTCGTCTATGTATACTATGACACAAACGTCCAGGAATTCGTGTAGGACCTCATTTATAAAGAACTGAAAGGCCGCAGGGGCATTACATAACCCAAAGGGCATTACTGTGTACTCAAATAAACCAAACTTTGTCTTGAAAGCTGTCTTCCACTCATCCCCCTCTTTTACTCGGACCAGGTGGTAAGCTCCCCGCAGATCTAGTTTAGTGTATACAGTAGAATGTCTTAATTGATCCAACAACACAGGTATTAAAGGAAGAGGATATTTATTCTTTATTGTAGCCTTATTTAGTCCTCTATAATCGATACACGCGCGCAGGGATTTATCCGGCTTCGGGATAAAAAAGAGTGGAGATGACACCGGAGATGTGGAATGACGGATGAACCCAGACTGTAGTAGGTCATCTAGGTAGGTTCTTAAGTATTTGGTTTCTTCGTCAGTCAAAGCGTATACTCTGGTATTAGGTAAAGGGGCCCCTGGGATAAGATCTATACGGCAGTCATAAGACCGATGTGGGGGCAGCACACTAGCCTTTACTGGATCAAAGACGTCTTTAAAGTCAGAATATTCAGGAGGGAGACTTGGTTCATCTTGTGTAACACTAGCACAGTGTAATACTGTGCTCTGTTCTGTACCTGCTTCTTGATAGCAATTGGTTCTACAGAAAGAGGAATCCAAAGTAACAGTTCTATTCACCCAATCAATTTTTGGGTTATGAGTTGTTAACCAGGGTACCCCGAGAATCAAACCAAAATTAGGAGTATCTATCAGATCAAAGCTAATCACCTCTGTGTGCCCGTTCTGACAGACCATAACAAGTGGACTTGTTTGTTTTGTGATTAATCCAGAGGTCAATTCTGACCCATCCACTGCACATACTGCTTCTGGACAAGGCTTTAGGCACATAGGAAGTCCTAAGATTTCAGCTAACTTATTATCCACAAAATTTCCTGTCGCGCCTGAGTCCAGTAGGACAGGGAGAGAATGCCTCACTTGGGTAGTAACAATTAAAACGACCTGAATTATGAAATGTCTAGGTATGTGCGGTACCCTGAAGGCTGCAGCATTAGAGGTTTGATTAAGATGTTTTCTCGAACAAGTAACCTCTCCCCTTGTCGAGCTTAATCGTTTCCCGATTCAGTTGAGGAGGTGGAGGAAACAGCACCCTTTCGTGGAGTTTTAGGCTTTACTGGACATTCTCTGGCAAAGTGACCTGCCCTGCCACAATATAAACATAATTGAAATTTTCTCCTTCTTTCTTTTTCCTCTGATGTGAGTGGACCTCTGAGTGTCCCTATTTGCATAGGCTCTGGTTCAGGGAGTTTATTATCTGTGTCTTTCTTCTCGTGTCTAATAAAAGTTAACCGTGATTCCAGTTTGTATTTATCTCCCTTTATTTCTCCTAGTCTATGTTCTAATTTCACAACTAAATCTACAAAGTCCGAATAGTCTTTTGGCAAATCAACGATATGAGCCAGCGCGTCTTTTAACTCGTCTCTCAAACCTTTATAAAAAAGGGAGACACGCTTTTCTTCTGGCCACTGTGTCTCGGTGAGTAAACGATTAAAACTAGTGAGATAGGTCAATAAATCCTTGTTACCTTGTTTAAGATTTAAAAGCTCATTATCACTTGCCTGCATGAAAGTGTGTTTTGCAAAAAGGCTGGTCATGGTACGTTTAAATTGATTCCAATTATGGAGGATGGGATCATCTCTATCCACGAAAGGAATTGACCAATTGGCTGCTGTGCCACCCAAATAAGACAAGACGAATGCCACTTTCGTATCATCAGTAGGGAACTGTTGTGGCTTACAAATGAAGTGTAATTGACATTGATTGATAAAAACATGGAATTTGTTACTATCTCCGTGAAAACGTTCAGGTGCTGCTAAGGGCACAACATTAGGAACATTAACAGTAACCTCAACTGGGGAAGGCAAAGTTGTATGTTTTGATGGCGCCCCTGTCTCTGAGGAGGTTTTAAACAAAGGCGTAGAAGCTGTGTTCCACTGAGATCCCCTAAATTTATACCTGCTTAAATCCTGTTTTAAAGAGGTATTCTCCATCTTTAATCTCTCTATTTCCTCTTGCATATGTTGCAAGATGCCAGACACTGATTCATTATGAGCCAAGTCCTCATTTAGGGCCTGCGCCATATCCGTGACGTCAATGCCCTCTATTTCTTCCCCGGTATTCATCGTCCACCAGAACTGAAATTTTTTAAGGCTTGTGCTTCTGTCAAAGCCCAGCTCACCTGAGTTCTTGTTCAGTTCTGATGGAGGTTGAAGACAATCCGACCCCACCCTGAAACTGCTTGTTCCAGCACACTAGTTTTTTAAAACAGTGCACTAAGAACAGAAGCTCAAGGGAAGGGGGGAAGTGGATAAAATAAAAAAGAGAGACAACACCGTTCTTGCGTTTCCACTGTTGAAGTGCTGCACAAATCTGCGGCCCTTTCTGACTTCTGTAGAAACTGGTGCCTAATGAAACATAAACAAAGAACAGATAAGTGCAACCTATTCCTAAATGGGTTCCTGACTATCCCTTTATTTATTAGAAATTCTCTTCTAAAAGTACCTCTTGGATCCTGGTCTCTAGTTTCCAGGTTTGGAATGTGTTACTGCTCTGGGATGTGTTTTCTATTACTGTAAAGCTTCTAAAACATTAAACAAATACCGTTATCAGAATTACCAATATCAAACATTCATCATAATATAACTAAAGCCTAAATTCCCAATAGCAGACTCACTTTTCCCATATTTCCAGAATCTTTTATAAAACAAATACTGTACTTTTACATCAAAATACAGCATGTAATTTGTGCAAGTCCTTGATTTACTGTTTGCCTTGCTGTTAATGGTTTCCACTGTTCGATTCTTAAAAGTTCCATGAGAAAAAACAATGTTTTCTTCACAAAGTTCTGCAAAATATTCTTGTAACAAAGAGTTTGAATCACAATGTTCGTGGAAGGTATTTCGTTTCAAATTGTCTATACACGAATCCAGAAATTGTTGTCAAAGTTCTTTCAGGTAATAAAAGGTTTTGCACTTACTTGTTGCTGGCAAGAGATACTGATCAGTCTAACCTTGTCTTCTTTCTCTTTTGCAGGTTACTCATAGGAGAGAGGCTGAAGCAAGGAGGAACCGGAAACCGGAAGAAGGAAGAGCCAGAAGCTGCGCCCATTGAAGTCAATGAAAGTCTGTAAAGAGCAGGAGTGCCAGCGCCGAGGGATCTGTTCTCAGGTAAGCGGGAGGTAGACGAGCACAAGCACTGGGTGAGGCTTGGGGGATGCCTTTTATAGACAGGGCTGGGTGTGGTTTGAAGGGCTGGGTGTGGTCCTCACATGCTGCACATGTTCTTGGAAGGTGTGCAGAGCTGGGTGTGGTTTGAAGAGCTGGGTATGGTCCTCACATGCTGCACATGTTCTTGAAAGGTGTGCAGAGTTTCAGTTATTATACAAATGAGTTGGATTAACACATGGCCTAGGGAGGAGTATTTTAAAGAAGCCTTGGTAAAAGCAAGGCCCAATGTGTAAACAAAACAGCACATTAAACAACATACACAGAAGCCTGGGGGGGGGAAGGTGAGATAACAAGAAAGGCTTTCAATAGTAAGTTTAAAAGGGAGCTATTACAGAACCCACTAGTGCAGTGAGAGGGGACATGCTCTTTGCTGTGTACAAACCCTAACATGTTGAGAATGTGCAGCAAAATCTTGCCTAGATGGTCCACCTCTTCTTTCCTGTCTTCCCTTATTTCCCATTCCTCTCTGCATTCCTTGGGCAGAATTTTGTAGTTCTGGACAAGTGTCTTTCCAATGCCCTTCTTCAATCAATCAGAAATTTGTAAAGCACACTACTCACCCGTGAGGGTCTCAAGGCGCTGTGGGGGTGGGAGGGGAAGGGAAAAGGTGCTGCTACTGCTCGAACAGCTAGGTCTTGAGAAGTTTCCTGAAGGTAAGGAGGTCTTTGGTCTGACGCAGGTGGGTGGGACGAGTGTTCCACGTCTTGGCTGCGAGGTGCGAGAACGATCTGTCACCGGTTGTAGTTCTACGGATGCGTGGGACGGTTGCGAGGTCAGCGGATCAGAGATGCCAGGTCGGGGGTGTAGAAGGAGAGTCGTCTGTTGAGGTATTCTTGTCCGGTGTTGTGCAGTGCTTTGTGTGCGTGGGTGAGGAGTTTGAAGGTGATTCTCTTGTTGCCTGGAAGCCAGTGCAGGTCTCTCAGATGGCCTATGATGTGGCAGTGGCGGGGGATATCCAGGATGAGGCGTGCAGAGGCGTTCTGGATGCGTCGCAGCCTCTTCTGGAGTTTGGCTGTGGTTCCTGCGTAGAGGACATTGCCTTAGTCCAGTTTGTTGCTTACGAGGGTTTGGGTGACTGTTCTTCTGGTTTGAGCAGGGATCCATTTGTAGATCTTTCAGAGCATGCGGAGGGTGTTGAAGCAGGAGGAGGCGATCACGTTGACTTGCTTGCAAGATCAATCCTAGGTTGCGTGCATGATTGGTGGAAGTCGGAGTGGCTCTGAGAGAGGCAGGCCACCAGGAGTCATCTCATGCGGAGGGAGTGGAGCCAAAGATGAGGACTTCCCTCTTGTTGGAATTGAGTTTGAGGTAGCTGTTTTTCATCCATTCAGTGATGGCCTTCATTCCTTCTAGGAGGTTCATCTTGGCTGAGTCCTTGTTGAGGGAGAGGATCAGCTGGGTATTGGTGTATGAGATGATGTTGAGGTTGTGGGAACGGGTGGTGATAGCGAGCGGAGCCATGTAGACGTTGAAGAGGTTCGGGCTGGGGGACGAACCCTGTGGTATGCTACAGATGATTTTGGCGGCTTCTGAGCAGAATGGGGAAGGTGGACTCTGGGTTCTGCCGTTGAGAAAGGTGACCCTATCCAGGGCTCTGTTGCCGATTCCTGCATTGCTGAGGCGTGAGCATAGGGTGTGGTGGCAGAGGGTATCAAATGCAGCTGAGAGGTCCAGGAGGATGAGGGCCACGGTTTTGCCGTTGTCCAGTATGGTGCTGATGTCGCTGGTGGCGGCGATGAGGGCAGTTTCGGTACTATGGTTGCTGCGGAATCCGGATTGGGAGGGGTCCAGGGTGCAGTTCTCCTCGAGGAAGTGGGTTAGTTGTCTGTTGACAGCCTTTTTGATATCTTTTCCCAGGAGGGAAGCAGGGAGATAGGATGGAAGGTCTTGAGGTCCTTTGGGTCCGCCTTATTTTTTTCTTTAGGAGGGCGTTGATCTGGGCATGTTTCCAGCTCTCCAGGAAGGTGGCAGACTCAAAGGAGCTGTTAATGATCTTCCATAGTTTGGGTGTGATGACAGAGCTTGCTTTGTTGAGGATGTGGTGAGGGCAGGGGTCAGATGGTGAGCCAGAGTGGATAGTGTTCATGATTTTGATGATGTTGTTGATGGGGGTCCAGGAACGCAGGAGGTTGGTCAGAGATGAATCTGTGGTGTTGGTGGTTGCCAGGAAGGAGGGGGTGTCTGGGTGCTGAAGCTGTCGTAGATGTCTTCAATCTTACGGTGGAAGTAGGGGGCTAGGGAGTCGCCGAGGTCTTGAGATGGCAAGATGTCTTTGGCGCTGGGGTTTGAGATTTCCTTCACGATGTTGAAGAGCTCTTTGTGCCTGTGTGCGTTGTTGTTGATTCAGTCTTTGAAGGTGGTTCTCTTGGCGGTTTGGATGAGTTGGTGGTGTATGCGGATGGCGTTTTTGTAGGCTGTGTGGTTGTCTAGAGTCCGATTTTGGCGCCACTTTCTTCCAAGTCTGCTGCAGGTTTGCTTATATTTGAGGAGGTAGGCGGTAAACCAGGATGCCCTTCTGTCGGTGTGTCTGTTGGAGGGATTCTTGATCGAGGGCGAGAGTATTGGCACAGGTGTCGATCCATTGCCTGAAGTTGCGGGCAGCTGCGTCAGTGGTGTTGATGGGTGGGTTCCAGGAGAGGGTTGCGTTGAGTTGGTATTTGGTGACCTTGTTCCAATTGCGGTGGGGGACCTGTTATGGGTGATGGTGTGTTGTGGGTTTCTTGAAGGAGAAGTGGATGCAGCGGTGATCTGTCCAGTCGAGTTCGGTGGTGTGGCTGAAGGAGACGTGATTGCTGGTGGAAAAAGTGTCGTGACAAGCTGTTTGAGGCCGAGGTTGTCGAGCAGGGTGGTGCTGGTGGTGGTGGTGGTGTTGGTGTTCTCGAGGTGGAAGTTTGTCCCCGAGGAGTATGTAGTTAGTGGATGCGAGAGCATGCGTGCTGATGACGTTGGTGATGGAGTTGCAGAACTGCTATCGGGGGCCGGGTGGCCTGTAGACGAGGGTCCCTCAGAGGGTGGTGTTTGGGTTGGTGTGGATCTGGAAGTGCAGGTGTTTGGTGTTGCTGAGGGTGTCTTTGGCGCTGGTCGTGAGGGTGTTCTTGTGGATGATGTGAATGCCTCCACCTGGTTTGTTTGGGTGGTCCCTGCGGGTGATCTTGTAGCCGTCTGGGAGGTCTATGGCGATGTCAGGCGCTGAGGAGGGGTTCATCCAGGTCTTGGTCAGGAAGGTGACATCTGGGGAGGCTGAGTCGAGTAGATTCCATAGCTATACTGCATGCTTGCGTCCTGCCTTGGTGGGTGGGCCGTTGGCTTGTAGGCTGGTGAAGGTGCAGTTCCGTCAGGACAAGGGTCCGCGGGTGGTCAGCGGGGATGATTGAAGGCAGGTGGGAGAGCAAGCTATGTTGAAGGAGCGGAGGGTGGCGGCGTCGTTGTGAAGATGTGCGTGGCGGCAGTGGGTTGGACGAAAGCCAGGGGTTCTGGTGCTGGGCGCGGTCCAAGTGCGGACAGGCACAGACGGGCTTGCCTTTGGCGCGCCCGCTGCGCATGGCTGCCATTAAGTAGGGAGGTGGGGGGGAGAGGACACCTGGGAGGCAGGAGCGGGGCGAAAAATGGTGTGAAAAAGGGGGTGGGGCAGCAGTGGCGGGACTGCAGCATGAGAGAGGAGGGGGAAAGAGAGAAAGAGAGGGTTTACTATTCTTGTTTACAATATGCACAGGTATTATATCCTATGACTCTCATTCCCTGTTGCACAGGAATATTTGTCCTCTGCCAACCCACCGTCCATCTCCTCTTGCCCTCTGTATCTGCCCTGTACCTTGGGCCTGATTAGGGAAAGCCTGTTGCATTAATGCTTTTGTTTTCAAATCCTTCATTTTTTAATCACAGACCTATTTCTTGTTTTTGAACACATTTTCATAATATGTGGCCATATCTAGGAGTTCTGACGGGCTCTTAGTTGGCCATGTACTTTCAGTATTTTTAATAGTCACAGAGATCCCTTTGTGTGCTATTAATGAATTTATCTGCAAACATTTGTTGGCAGTCTGTGTATTAATATCTTGTCCACTATGATCACAAAACACTTCCTTAAACCTGCTAAAATAATCAGATATTTCTTCTTTATTTTTCTCTTTGCAAGCTGTTTTGTCCCAATCTACATTGTTTCTAGGCATGATTGTTTGGAGGTGTTGTATGATGCGGTCAGGCAAGTCATGAAGGCGCTGAGAAGGGAGGTCGCCAGCCGCTTGGGTGGCTTCATCCCCTTCCAAGACATTCCAAGTAGCCGTGTACCTTGCCACATCATCTACATCCGGTATTTGTCTCCATATCGAGATAGGTGAAAGAGTGCCAAAAAAACATTTCAATATCCTTAAGTCATGACACATTTACTAACAACTTCAAGTTCCTCATAAAAATTTGATGTATTTTTCTATAGTCAGAAAGGCCCTATCGTATGTTAAGAAGTTCAGATCTTTGTCAGGCAGTATGTACATGTTGTGAAACAAAACACATTGGGGTTGACGGGATCAGATCTAGAGTGCATTTCCCTCATGGGTCTCTGACGTGTTATGTCATCTAGACTACCACCCCACTCCCACCCAGCCGCCCCCCCCCCCCCCCAGCGCTTTAAGAAGTTCATCTAGTAATCGTGCAGTGTCTGACAACTCCTTGACTGCCTTTATTCTGTCAATAGGGGCCATGTTAAATGTGCCAGCATGATATTGGGTAAGGCCTATGGTAGTTAATACATCAATACCACTTTCAGAACATTCCCCCTTGATCCATTTAGACATCAAGTCCAAAAGACAATGTTGCTGAAAATCATTATATTTTTTAAATTCATGTAAAGTGATGTCTGAATTTGTATATGGAGCATCCATCATCCACCTGTTTACAGTGACCGGCAAGGCCGCTCCATTTGTTCTGGGTCTACTTATTCTTTCTCCTTCAGAGAGGAGACCATCTTCCAAACTAATGCGAGAGAACCTCACCGTGGGGGTCCTTCCGAACACTACATGGAGTGGTGTCTGAAGTGTGTCCCACAGAGGAGGGCCTTTGTCTCTTCTTGTATTTCTTAGATTTAACATTATACTAATGTATAGTGACTGTTGTGGAGAATAATAAATAGTTTCTTGTTGCATGTTAGAATGAATCTGTGGAGTCACCATTATAGTTTAAGTATTATTCAATTGAGGTATTCCTCCCATTGTAGTGTTTTGTATAGCAGCATTTTGTGTAGTTTGTATGGGGACTGGTTTGGGGGGAGGAATATTTATAGTCTGGGCCGGATTAAATATTTGAGGGCCAAGAACCTGATGGCCAACATTGGGGACATTAGGGGCAGATCCAGGGGGAGGAGGAGGAGTAACATGAGGAAAGGGATTAGGGATATTAACGTTAACATTTTGCACTGGAGCATTGGGTTGGACGCGAACATAAGGTGGAGTATTGTCCAAAATATTTTCCAACAACTCATCCTGTGTATTCCTTTGTCGTATGTCATATTTTGACCGAGAGGGATACATTTTATTTGTAGTCATTCCAAATTCCCTGCCTCCCTCTTCAATATTTTGTTTTTATTTAGCGTCACTATATTCTATAGTTTCAAGGCTCTTTCATGCCCTTTTTCTAGCCTCTTTTTCCCAAGTCTAATAACTGTCCCACATTGTCTAACATTTTTCTTAAATAATTTCTGTTGTAAAAAATATAATTTGTCATCGTCAAAGGATCCATTTAATGGCCACTGTCTGTCTCCCCCTTTCTTCGTATACTTGTGCCAAGTTGTGCCCCAGAAGGTCGGGCCCACACCATATTTTTTCTAGAAGAGTCTAGAAACAACAAGAACAACATTTAGAAATGCATTTACTCCAGTATTGGAACTTTCATAGATTCACATGCTTGAATCCTTCCCCGTCATTGAGATGGGAGCTGCCGGTACATCAAAACAGCTATACATACAGGCTACTGCAATGAAAAAAGGCCTAAAGGCCTTCACTTTAGTAGCCTATCCATATCACTATGAGCAAAAAGGACTAAAGCAAGGCCCAGCCAATCAGGCTTACCCTCCCTCTAGAACCCTCCTCAGAGGAGCTCCCTTCCCTCAGATTTTCTACCGCACGTCGTGCTAGGGAGTCTCCATTGAGTTCTGCTCAGTCAACTCTTCAGAGAAGTTAATTTTTGCTATTTTTCCTCAGAAAAAGGATTCCTACAGCAAGTAAGGTGTCTTCTTACATTACTTAAGGGAACTCTATTTTGAGGATAATTCACCATTTCTGATAAAGAGAAGAAAAGCCTTTTCAGAGCCTGTAAGACCTGTGGGAAGAAAAGGCTCCACTTTGAGGACCCACATAAGGACTGTATTTATTGCCTCTACCCTGACCATCTGGCCAAAGACTGCAAGGTTTGCAGGACCTTTTCTAACAAAACCCTCAAAGACCGGGAGGGTAGGCTACTGATTTGGCTCCAGAAGTTGAAGTCCAGATCTAATCCAGTGTTTGGTTCTGACAGTGAGGAATCTACAACTTCCTCCAGAAAACTACAGAAAAGAGGCAGATCTCCTCAACACCACTCAGCAAATCTTCCAAAAAAGGCTCACAAAAAGACCAAACGGGTGTCCTCTAAAGCTGGAAGTCCTTCCAGTTCTCCTCACAGGAGTTCTGTTTCTTCTAAAAGACACTCTAAAGAAAGATCTGTCTCCTCAGAGCGCAGCAAAAGAGCCTTTTCTGAGCCTCCAACGCCACCCCCTGTGGTGAAACATGTTATTAAGAGGCCATCCGAAAAATCTACGACGACGACAGCGGTGTCTAAAGGTGCCTTTACAGCTTCGTCGTTGACTGCTACAACTTCTACAGTCTCTACGGCGGCATCTTCCTCATTGACGATCGTCTCGACAATGTCCTCGTCTATGGCGTTTATGGTTGCCTTGCCCATCGCCTCTACTTCATCGATGCTACCGCCGGTGAGACGGTTGACTCTGCCGTCGTCGTTTTCCTCGTCGATGAGAATTTCTCCACCGATGTCTCCGTCGGCGCTCCGTTGATGATGCTGATATCGTTGACTATGCCGTCCGTGATGCCGACGACGTTGCCAGCTACGTTCCCGTCTATGCCATCCGTGTTGCTGTCGACGAGAGTTGAAGCACATAACAAGTCTGATTTCCTTTTGCCATTGGTGACATCTCCAAGTAGGGTTTCAGCCCTGGTACCTACGCATTTACTGGAACAAGAGGACTCAGATGATGAGGGACCTTTCGGGGTTGCTCATAGCCCATCAGAACTACATGCCAAGTGCCATGATCTAGAGGAAGACACCCAGCAGGATCCACACTCTTATTACCCACAGGCACACCAGTATCCCTATCAGGAGCAGATGGTTTCCTTGCCAGGATCGCTCATAGCTGATCTGCAACTCAAGTTGGATGACTACAGAAGGTGGTTTCCACCAGCTGGCTTGGAAGTTCAGCAGCCTTCTGTTGTGCCCTCTGTGCTTTCTACTCCGGTCAATCCAGGAATCCAGCAATCACATGTACCGCCACAGACATCAATTTCCATCCCTACGCAGGATTTGTCCTCTTCTGATGATAATGACAGAGAGGAGGGAGAATTACCGGATGCAATACCAGAGTGGGATGACTATCAAATTCCTACTCCATCCTCGCCCTCTCCGGTTCCTGTGGATTCCCCTCCTTGTGACATCTGCGGTTTCCACAACTTGCTTGAAAGAGCTGCGAAAAGGTTTGAGTTGCCCATGCCCACGAAGCAGATGGACTGCTTTTTGTATGATTTTAAGGAACCATTTCAGAAGAGTGTAAAATCTATGCCGATTGTGGACTATATCTGGAATGAGGGCATTAAAGTTATGAAGAACCCGGCCACGGTCACCCCGGTTCTACCTCGCCTTGACAAAAAGTATAAGGAAACACAGTCCAAACATGTGCAAGCATGTACAAAATATAAATGCTGCATATACAAAAACTTCCAGACCACGGAGTAAAATTATACATAATGCAATGTGGGCAGAAACAAGTGAACAGACAACAGTTGGACTGTAAGAAAAAGGGGGCTGGGTTGCTGACTGGCTGAACCTAAAGTGAGAGACCGAGCTGAACTTAACAACGTGGCTTGAAGAGGTTTGTTTACACAGCTGGCATAGGTGCCTAAGAGGTCAGCAGGGAAGTCTTGGGGTAGTGCTAAAATAGTATTATGGATGAGTGGAACCATTCTGTGAATGAGAGGAGAGCAATTGAGCAAGCATCTTGGTAAGAGAAAAGAATAAATAGCTTACTGGGATTCAGATCATGGTGGAGAGAATTGGAACTAAAGTATGATATCTATAGGTACATACATGTGGAGATATATATATATATATGTATATGTCCGATGGCATGTGTAGCTGCAGATACACATGCTGTGCATTATCCTGCCATCTAGTGTTGGGCTCGGAGTGTTACAAGTTGTTTTTCTTCGAAGAAGTCTTTTCGAGTCACGAGACCGAGGGACTTCTCCCTTTCGGCTCCATTGTGCATGGGCGTCAACTCCATCTTAGATTGTTTTCTTTCTGCCATCGGGTTCAGACGTGTTCCTCTCCGCTCTGTATTTTGAATCGGGAAAGTTAGCTAAATATCGAAAATTCTACGGTATTGTTCGCGCTCGGTACTGCTTAAGTGTTAGTATAGCGACACCGATAGTAGAAGCGCTCCGGCAGCCCTTCGGGGCTTCCACTCTTTAGCGGGGCCTGGTCGGCCCGACCGCGTCCATCGTCAAAACTAATGGACCGGACCCCCTTCCGCTTCTGTCCGGAGTGTCACGCGAAGTATCCTTATACAGACCAACACTTGGTCTGTAATCTGTGTCTATCACCGGAACCCGGTGAGGATACTTGCGAGGCCTGTCGGGCATTTCGATCGAAAAAGACCCTACGCGATCGAAGAGCCAGAAGACTGCAAATGGCGTTTACACCAAGAGAACAGATCGACCTTGAAGAGGAGGAAAGACTCTCCATCCAGGAAACTGACTCAGACTACTCTGAAAGTGAGCGACTGGGGACAACGCTGAAAACTGTGAGTAAAACTGCCCGTCAAGATCATAAAGGCCAAAGGGATGCCACCGCCAGCAGGCCATGGCTTAACCCATTGAAAACACGGTGACCAACCATCGGCACCGAAAAAGGCCACACAACTGCCGAAGACATCCGACTCCGGTCGAGATTCAGGCTCCGAATGATCTCGGCACTGAGAGTTCGACACACCCAAGGTGTAAAAAGTTACCTCGGAACCAAAAAAGACTGTTTCGAAACCTTCAGTACCGAAAAAAGCAGCCTCTGAGCCGAAATTAGGCTCTTACACGGAAGAGCAAGGACTTTCCGGCCAAATGCATGAACATAGATTTGAGCAGGAAAGTTGAGTGTCGTTAGCCTCGGGTTATCATCGAGCTGTGAGGAAAACAAGACATACTGAATTAATTGATGGATCTGCTAGAAGTATGACATCCAGCAGGAGCAACAGCTTTACAGTGATTCCTAACCAAAGGTACAGACGCAGCACCCGTCGATCTAGCCAGCTTCTCAGCAATGCAGATGTGGACTTCCAGCATCTTACAGCACTTGGGTACTTCCAAATTCTGCCTCTTGAGATTTTTCAAATGGTGCTAGAGTACCTTTCAGCCCTGATGAAGTCCGTGAGAGTACTGTTCTCATAGGACGAAACACGTGTTGGCTGTGGCTGTATGTGCTACATGGATACTGACTTCAATACTGTGTTTACTACATGAACATGGATGTCAAAGGACAATTCTGTGGTTACTATGATTAACTTTTTTGTTGAACAATAAATTGAGCTTGAAACTCTCCATGGTATTAATGCCATTATACATTACATATTGATATATTACTTACTTGGAATTATAGATTCATGGGTGCCCTGACAGCTGTGTTTTGTCATTGTGAGTTTCCCTGGAAACATTAGAGGAGTTAGGAAGATCCTCTTGCCAGGAGCACCATGTTAAAATTGGAATGTTAATGCTATTATATTGACTCACTGTGAGCGCCCATATCCTATGACTTGCTTCCTATGTGCTCTCAATTTTCATAGATTTGAGCAGGAAATAAGTATGGGAGAACCAGACCATACCCAAAGGAGGCTGCATATCCAGAAAGAGACTGGTAAAATACAAACTCTTCCTTCAATTAAAATCAAAAGAAAGCTGGCATTTCAGGAGTCAGAAATGCAGCCAAAGGCAAAGATGGCAAGAGATAAAACACCACCACCAAGGTTTTCACCACAGCCTTCTCCACTACATTCACCACAGCTGTCCCTGGTAACAACACCCCCAATGCAGTCACCGACACATACGGGGATGACACAGGATGACCCGGATGCATGGGTCTTATATGATGCACCGGTCTCCGACAACAGTCCAGATTGTTACCCGACAAGGCTGTCACCTCCAGAGGACAGCACTGCATACAAGCAGGTATTATCAAGGGCAGCTACATTCCACAATGTAGCAATGCATTCGGAGCCAATAGAGGATGACTTCCTATTTTAACACCTTGGCATCCACCCACAGTTCCTACCAAAGTCTACCAATGCTCTCAGGCATGCTCAAGCACGCAAAACAAGTCTTCCAGGAGCCAGTGAAAGGAAGGGCTATCACGCCTAGGGTGGAGAAAAAATACAAACCTCCCCCAACGGATCCTGTGTTTATAACACAGCAACTGACACAAGATTCGGTGGTCGTGGGAGCAGCAAGAAAGAGGGCAAACTCTCAATCGTCAGGAGACGCCTCACCGAATGACAAAGAGAGTAGAAAGTTCGATGCAGCGGGCAAACGAGTGGCAGCACAGGCAGCCAATCAATGGCGCATCGCAAACTCGCAAGCCCTACTGGCTCACTACGACAGGGCACACTGGGACAAGATGCAACACATTATACAGCACTTGCCCAAGGAACACCAGAAACGTGCCCAACAGGTTGTTGAAGAAGGACAAGCTATTTCCAACAACCAGATAAGGTCCGCATTGGATTCGGCAGACACAGCAGCACGGACAGTCAACACTGCGGTAACCATTCGCAGGCATGCATGGTTACGGAGCTCAGGATTTAAAAAGGAAATCCAGCAAGCTGTGTTAAACATGCCTTTTAACCAGGAACAATTGTTTGGGCCAGAGGTGGACACGGCAATTGAGAAATTAAAGAAGGACACAGACACGGCCAAAGCCATGGGCGCGCTCTACTCCCCACAAAGCAGAGGCACATTTAGAAAGCCACAATTTAGAGGGGGGTTTTGTACGCAAACACCAGAGCCTTCCACCTCACAAACCAGACCCATCTATCAGGGGCAGTACCAGAGAGGAGGCTTTCGAGGCTCATACAGGGGTGGACAATTTCCAAGAGCACGGGGAAAATTCCAAAGCCCTAAAACAAGTCAAACCAAACAGTGACTTCAATGTCACAAACCCCCAACACTTAACACCATTGGGGGGGGCGACTTACTGCATACTACAAAAACTGGACAAACATAACTACGGACGCATGGGTCCTAGCCATTATCCAACATGGTTATTGCATAGAATTCATAAATTTCCCACCAGATGTGCCCCAAGAGCACACAATATGTCCAAACAACACTTAGACCTGTTACAACTAGAAGTCCAAGCATTGTTACAAAAACAAGCAATAGAATTAGTACCCAACCATCAAAAAGGAACAGGTGTCTACTCATTATATTTCCTAATTCCAAAGAAAGACAAAACGTTGAGACCCATATTAGACCTCAGAACGCTGAATCTCTACATCAAATCAGATCACTTCCACATGGTAACACTTCAAGACGTGATTCCCTTGCTCAAAAAACAGGACTACATGTCAACGTTAGATCTCAAAGATGCATATTTCCACATACCCATACATCCTTCGCACAGGAAATACTTAAGGTTTGTAATCCACGGCGTGCATTACCAATTCAAGGTGCTACCGTTCGGGATAACAGCCAAAAGGGTATTCACAAAATGCCTTGCAGTAGTAGCTGCTCATATAAGGAGACAGCACATGCATGCATTCCCATACTTAGACGATTGGTTAATATAAACCAGCACTCAGCAACAGTGTCTTCTTCACACGCAATACATTATAGAAACTCTACACAAACTAGGGTTTTCTATAAATTACCAAAAATCAAATCTACAACCTTCCCAGATACAACAATACTTGGGAGCAACACTCAATACACAAAAAGGGATTGCCACCCCAAGTCCGCAAAGGGTACAAGCGTTCCAAAATATAGCATTAAACATGCAGCCAAACCAACACTACCAAGTGAGGTTTGTAATGAAACTTCTAGGCATGATGTCTTCATGCATAGCCATTGTCCCAAACGCAAGATTACACATGCGGCCCTTACAACAGTGCTCAGCAAAACAATGGACTCAAGCACAGGGTCAACTCCAAGATCTAGTGTTGGTAGACCGCCAGACACACTTCTCGCTTCAATGGTGGAATCCTATAAATTTAAACCAAGGGCGGCCATTCCAAGACCCAGTGCCTCAATACGTGATCACAACAGATGCTTCCACGATGGGGTGGGGAGCACACGTCAACCAGCACAGTATACAGGGACAATGAGACAATCAACAAAAACAACTGCACATAAATCATTTAGAACTGTTGGCAGTGTTTCTAGCATTGAAAGCATTTCAACCACTGATAGCCCACAACCACATTCTTGTCAAAACCGACAACATGACGACAATGTATTACCTCAACAAACAAGGAGGGACACACTCGTCACAACTGTGTCTCTTAGCACAGAAAATTTGGCATTGGCCAATTCACCATCACATTCGCCTAATAGCACAATACATCCCAGGCATTCAAAACCAGTTAGCCGACAATCTGTCGATCACCATCAAACACACAAATGGGAAATTCATCCCCAGATCCTACAAGATTACTTTCTACGCTGGGGGAACACCAAAAATAGACCTATTCACAACAAAAGAAAACATATAATGCCAAACCTTTGCGTCCAGGTACCCACACCCTCAGTCCAAGGGCAATGCGTTATGGATCAGTTGGTCAGGGATATTTGCTTACGCTTTTCCCCCTCTCCCACTCATTCCTTATCTGGTAAACAAACTGAGTCAAAACAGACTCAAACTAATACTCATAGCACCAACTTGGGCTCGCCAACCGTGGTACACAACACTGCTGGACCTATCATTAGTACCTCACGTCAAATTACCAAACAGGCCAGATCTGTTAACTCAACACAAACAACAGATCAGACACCCGAATCCAGCATCGCTCAATCTAGTAATCTGGCTCCTGAAGTCTTAGAATTTGGACACTTAGACCTTACACAAGAATGTATAGAGGTCATTAAACAAGCTAGGAAACCTACTACAAGACATTGTTATGCAAACAAATGGAAAAGATTTGTTTACCACTGCCACAATAATCAAATTCAACCACTACATGCTTCCGCAAAGAACATTGTAAGTTACTTATTACACTTACAAAAGTCCAAACTAGCATTCTCTTCTATTAAAATACATCTCACAGCAATATCTGCAGATTACACATTCAACATCACTTTTTAGAATCCCAGTTATCAAAGCATTTATGGAGGGATTTAAGAGAATCATACCACCGAGAACACCACCAGTACCTTCGTGGAACCTTAATATTGTATTAACACGACTCATGGGACCACCATTTGAACCCATGCACTCTTGTGAAATGCAATACTTAACTTGGAAGGTAGCCTTCCTAATAGCTATCACATCTCTTAGAAGAGTAAGTGAGATACAAGCATTCACTATACAAAAACCCTTTATACAAATACATAAACATAAAGTGGTTCTCTGTACAAATCCCAAATTCTTACCAAAGGTTATATCACCATTCCACCTAAACCAAACAGTGGAACTCCCACTCTTCTTTCCACAACCAGACTCAGTAGCCGAAAGAGCCTTACATACATTAGACATAAAAAGAGCACTAATGTATTACATTGACAGAACAAAACAGTTTCGCAAAACAAAACAATTGTTTGTAGCCTTCCAAAAAACCTCATGCAGGAAATCCTATATCCAAGCAAGGCATTGCCAGATGGATAGGGAAATGTATTCAAACTTGCTATATTAAAGCAAAAAGAGATCTACCTATTACGCCAAGAGCGCCTTCCACTAGGAAAAAAGGCGCCACAATGGCTTTTCTAGGAAATATACCTATGACAGAAATTTGTAAGGCAGCCACATGGTCTACGCCTCATACATTCACAAAATCTGTGTAGATGTGTTAACAACACAACAAGCCACAGTAGGATAGGTTGTATTACGAACATTATTTCAAACAACTTCAACTCCTACAGGCTAAGCCACCGCTTTTGGGGAGATTACTGCTTATTAGTCTATGCACAGCATGTGTATCTGCAGCTACACATGCCATCGAACGGAAAATGTCACATACCCAGTGTACATCTGTTTGTGGCATGAGACGCTGCAGATTCACATGCGTCCTCCCACCTCCCCGGGAGCCTGTAGCCGTTATAAGTTGAATGAAAATTGTAAATTTGTAAATAAATACTGTTTTAATACACATTATGTACATACATACTTACTCCATTGCATGGGCACTTTTAGTATATTCACAACTCCTACTTCACCCTCTGCGGGGAAAACAATCTAAGATGGAGTCGACGCCCATGCGCAATGGAGCCGAAAGGGAGGAGTCCCTCGGTCTCGTGACTCGAAAAGACTTCTTTGAAGAAAAACAACTTGTAACACTCCGAGCCCAACACTAGATGGCAGGATAATGCACAGCATGTGAATCTGCAGCGTCTCATGCCACGAACAGATGTGCACTGGGTAAGTGACATTTTCCATATATATATATATATATATATATATATTTTTCTTTCCTCAACAGTCCTGGAGCCCTGCCTGTTTTGGTTTTTTTGCAATTTTATATAGCGTGAACTCCAATCGAAGGTATTCAAGTACGTTAGATGAACACCAGTTATAATACACAAGGATGCATGCATGCTTGCTAGATTAAGTGATTTGCAGGATGTTGAGCCAACACAGAGGCTCGAATCTGCTTCCCCAGCTCCAAGGTTGGCAGCACTGGCCCTTACACCACATCCTCTCCCCATAGACGCCTCTACACAGCTACAGTCTGTGTGGATGGATTTGTTCAGGGGCGGCTCCTTCAGAAGCCAGGAGATGAAAGATAAAACAATATTTCATTATTGTTTTATCTTTCATCTGCTGGCTCAGCCAGCAGCGTGTTCTGGGCGGGACGAGCCTGGGCAGTGGGAGGAGTGGAGTGCACTAACTGCCCATGTGTTTTTGGCTAGCCGTCTCAGGCTGGCCAAACACACATGCCCACTTAGGTTTCTCCAGCTCTGCTGTCTACACACCTGGGCTGGAAAACCTGCACAGGCCCCAGGGTTGTGTCTGAGTGGCAGTCCAACCTGCTCAGACCAATGCTGGTGCTGCTCTCATGCGAGGTTTAGCATGAAGGCAGTGCCAGGATTGCTGTAGAGCCTGAGCTGGTGTCCCAGCAAGGAGACCAGAGGAGCAACATGGTAGGAGATGATAGAAAAAGGTAAGGTTTTTATTTTATTTAAATTCTCCCCCTGCCCCCCCATCACCTCCCACACCTCTACCCCCTTGAGATATGCAGCAGCTGACACTGGATTTGTTATTGATAAAACTCACTGTGCTAATTCATTAATACTTAGGCCCATATTTATACTTTTTGACGCAAATCAGCGCTAGGGCAGATTTGCGTCCAAACGTTTACCGCTGGCTAACGCCATTCGAACGCACCAGCAGGGTGCCTTATTTATGGAATGATGTTAGCTGGCGCTGCGGCCTGGTTAGCGTCAAAATAAATTACGGTAACCGGGCAGCGGAGGCGAAGGGAAGACTGGGGGTTGTGCGCCAAAGAATGGTGCAAGTCAGGTTAGAGTCCAAATATTGGCGCTAACCTGACTTGCGGCATTTTTGGATGTACAACCCCCATGGAAATGACTCCTGTCTTAGCAAAAGACAGGAGTCATGCTCCCCTGCCCAATAGCCATGCCCAGGGGACTTCTGTCCCCCTGGGCATGGCCATTGGGCACAGTGGCATGTGACGGGGCCCAAGTTAGACCCCCCTATGGCACTTAAAAAAATATATATATTTACCTGCACTCACCATGGATGGTCCCCCAGGGGTGGGCGAGGGTGGCAGGGGGTGTCCCTGGGTGCAGGGAAGGGCACCTGTGGACTGCTTCCATGGTCTCCCACCTTGGAAATGAGCCCACAGGTCCTTTAACGCCTGCCCTGACCAAGGCATCAAAAAACAGTGCAAATCCGTCTGGTTGCCATGTTTTAAGGCCCGCCTCCCCCGTGCGTCATTTTGACGCTGGATGATAAATAAGGCGCTCATGCCTTAGAGTCATTTTTTTGCACGGGAACGCCTACCTTGCATGTCATTAGCGCAAGGTAGGTTTTCACGTACAAAAAATTACTCAAACTCCATAACTTTGGCGCTAGAGGGGTCTAACACCAAAGTATAAATATGGAGTTAAGTTTGCGCTGAATTTGGGTCAGGAAAAAATTACACAAATCCGGCGCAACCAGAGTATAAATATGGGCCTCAGTGTCCGCTATTTGACTCGGATAGAAAGAAACATCTCCATTTAACTGACATTTGAAAATCGCTGGGCCAGGTAGTAGACATTTCTGTTTGCCATTTCTCCAAATCTTTTACTTCTTATGAGGAATCACGACTTATTTTGATGCAAGCGATACAGTGCTTTCGGGTGGCAGGGGTAATTAATCGTCTTTGCATTTTGGGCCCGGGCTGCAGCCTCTGATAGGAGGTGCACACTCCAGGCAGTGGAAAGGTGCTCAGCACAATGGGTGCAGTTTACCCAAACGGGCCTTGTTCAACCGAATGGGGAACATATTCAGAAACACAGATTCAGAACATGGAGTCCAAACCAGTGGCCGTCAACGGGACACCCCCTCCTGTCGACTTCATGTTACCTTAAACATACTCCTCTTTTTTCCTAAAAATCAAGCTTGAAAAACTGACCATTCCTTAAAACTCCTGTTTTCTTTGGCAGTGACCTCTCCTTTCCATCCCACATGCCTCCTTTCTCTGAGCAAAGGTTATACAGACTAACACGTAGGATTTCGTCAATCACTGTTTTTAAAAAAAAGGCATTTATATACATATTTTCTTCAAATCATCAGACCTCGTCTCAAAGATCGCAGCTTTTCCTTCTTTAATGTCCGACCCTGTAACCTAACAATGGTCAATCTCATCTTGTTCCTCCCTCAAATTTACCAATCGTCCTCATGAACGCGCATCCTTCCCTCTCCACCGCTAATGATCCACTTTAACACCTGTTCATTTAATCCACTACAAGGAAATTGGAGTAAATGCTTGGACGTGTTTGCTTGGACTTGTAACAATAACCACTAATCTTGGGCTCCAGAGCAGTGTGCTGCTCGATGCAAAGCTCCTTAATGCCTTCTCAGGGGTTGTACGCGAGAGGTAAATGCAATTCCAACGAGAACAAAAACGAGTGTTTTCCCTGGGGTGTGAGTGGACAAGAAAGCGGGAAGCCCTGTACTGAGTGGTCAAAGAAATTGGCTAAAGCGTGGAAACGAGGAGAAAGCGATTGTGCCCTTTAAGTCTCACTGCTTTAAGAATGCAGCGCCTTGGTTTTCAGGACGCAAAATGGAGATGAAACAGAATCTCGCTTGCTACTAAAGGACGCTCTGTGAGAAAAGAAGATTACTGCAGTAATTGAGGAATCATTTGTTTACAATATTAAAAAGCTTTCAACCTTAACTGTTTCGATACATTTCACATAACAAGCAGGAGAAGAGACGGAAAGGAAATGCTGTAACATTTTTTTCAAGGATTCCTAAGACTTTTCCTCTCACTGTGTTGCCTTAAGCAAATGGGCTTAATGGAATTTCCTCTTTGTGTTCGGAGGCTAATCGTTATATTGTTATCCTAGTACTTCCAAGCTCAAGAGCACATAGAGGCACATTGAACGTCAGTCATAGTCTGCTCCAAATCCGAGTTTGAGCTGAGGATATATTACTCCGCTTTTTCTTTCTTTCTTTCTAGAAATGTAATAAAAGCAGGATGTCTCTACTTCATGAGAGATGAAAGCATGAGGAGCCAAATATTATATTTTTGCTTTGATTATTTGTGTATTTATATGTATATATATATATATGTGTATATATATATATATATATATATAAAATGTGAATTATATATAATTTAAATACTACTAAAAGTTCCTGTAATTCGTGTTCTTTCACTTTATTTATGCTGC
This sequence comes from Pleurodeles waltl, assembly GCF_031143425.1. Classification (NCBI taxonomy): domain Eukaryota; kingdom Metazoa; phylum Chordata; class Amphibia; order Caudata; family Salamandridae; genus Pleurodeles; species Pleurodeles waltl. Next base: position 148,939,123 of record NC_090440.1, read on the forward strand.
TGTTAGTATTACTTTTGCAAATGTGGAAAGGGGGCATATTTGTGCAGTTTTACTGAGTAATAGGACCTTAAGAGTCGCTGATCTGGGAGCTGGTTTTAAGTGCTATATTATATTAAATGGGGTAATGTAAGTCAGAAAACTGTAATTTGAGCAACACCTTGAAGATCAGATGCATCATCTACGAAACCATCAGAACCTGCACCCGAGACGATCTGGTTGCCATCTCTAGTGGTTCTCAGTACACCTGTAGTCACAACAGCACCAGACTGCAGATAAAGTACTAGAAAATAAAAACTATTTAACAGGTCCATGATATCTCTGAATCCATGATGACCCCTACCCTTTCCACAGTATCGCAAAAAGCTGAGGAGACGCCTCTTTAAAAAAACCTACATAACAACACGGTAAATACTTCACCTCCCCTTACAGAACCCAGCACCACCTGCTGAGATTCACTCTGATTGCACTGTGCAAATACCGTATACATGACTATCTGCTTAATCTAAAGTGTATTCATGGATACAGTTTCAAGGTAAAGAATTGCGGAACAGAATATAAACCTCCATTTCCTATGTTTTGTGTATGTATTCTTACATATCCAAAGCCAGTGAATCCAAATAGATGAAATAAGACATGCACATTAGTCTGAGAACACCACTTTGCAAAGCATGTGGAAACTTGAACAAAACAAGCATTAGCAAAACCAATTTGTTTCACCTTTGAAATGTTAATTGGGATAAGGGATATCCGGCTGGGACAGCTTTGGAGAGAAAGACGGTGCCGACGTAGCCGATGACCGACAAGCCCCGCCCACCCCGGACGCCGCCAGAACATGGCCGCCTGCAGGAGCTGAAGCCGCGCTACCAGGACCACCTGCCGCCAAAGAGTTTTACGGCAGATGCTGAGGCTGTGCCCGCAGGAGGTGCAGTCGCGCCACCGGTAAACATCGTGCCGTCCCCTCACTCCCTCCGCGGAGCGGCAGCTACCGACCTCCAGCACGCCGGTAGGAGGCGAAGACGTTCTGGACAACAGAGTGGACTGAAGAATGCCTAACAATGGGGAAAGCGTTCCAGCTAGCGGAAGCGCCCCTCAAATACAACGGACTGAGTCTACAGGCAGTGAGCAGCTGACTTGCGAAGTGGATGCCATACACACCACATTGGTTGCGGAGAGCTTAGATCGTATGGTTCCAAAAGAGGTGGCAGTAGTTAAAAAAACTGGAATGAGTTTAAAAGCCCCTGATTGGGCAAAGGACGGTGGCGATAAATTCTATTCTTTAATGGAGGAATCTGCTTTCACTAGCAGTGAGCACAATCAGAGTGAATCTGGTAGTAGCATACTCTCTGAGACGGGGAGCATATCATCAACTACAGAGCCCATGGTGCGACAACAACGGTGACATCGTAAGTGCGTAAGAATACGGTCCGGCCTCAGCCAGGGCACTGAGCTCTCCACAACCAGCAGCAGTAAGACACTCAAATGGGACTATGGAGGCATCAAACTAACGGAGATGCCTATCACAGATGGCCAGCTAAAAGCTGATAGGAGCATAGAAGCGAGCACAGTGGGCCCGGCTGTTAGTGCTAGTATCACTAGTACAGAGTCAGGGATATTACAGGCAATATATGACTCGATTAAGGAGCTGCAAACAGAGACTAGGTCAGAGAACCGTCGAGCAAGGATTGCCACTAAGCACCTCCAAGGCACTGTCCGTAAGGTTGTGAAGTTATGTATTGAAATTGAAGGGAAGCTAAACACAATGGAGGAAAGAACCTTAGCGGTGTTGCGTGGGCTCTCATCCTAAATGAGACTACTGGATTTCTAGGCAGCAGGATCGATAACGGTGTGGGGGACTGAGTCTGACCCACGTGTAAGGAACTCTGTCACCCTAAATCCGGTTTTTGCTCCAGCTAACTAGCAGTGCCTCATTTCTCCCACGGGGAAGAGATGATTGGGCAGCCGAGCGCATGACATCTTTGGAACTTCTCAGGGAAGTCGTGGTCACTCAGATCCAAACCAACTCTCTCATTTACAATATGATCTCATATACAAATGACAAAGGCAGTATAAGTTTTATATAATGTTTTAATAAAACAACTGCATTTTAGATAATAAGGCGTGAGCCACAATAACCAGAACCATACAACACAGTAGGATTGAAATCGTCACCAGCAGAATAAAACATAAGAACAAATCTATCATCTTGTCTATTAGGTTCTACTCTCCCTCTGCTTGATCTATTTCGAGCACAGCATGTTAAGCTTCTAGCTTGCCTTTCTGAATCACTGGGGAGACATCAGCCCTCATACCTGAGCAAAGGCCTGTGATCTTGGTTCAGCATCTGCAACAAGGCAGTCAGCGTCTAGTTGTGATTCCCTGGTCGGAATCTCCCTCTTGCGTGTATTGGGACAAGGAAGTGATTTTATAACTAACATGTCAGTGTGATCACAAAATGTCCCTACGCAGGAATGCCAAAGACTAAACTCCTACCACCTCTATCGGCAATGTACCAGACTGTATCCTTGACTGAAGCACAGAGTGAACAGGAATGTGTTATGGAGAACTCCAGTGCTGAAGCAGGCTAAACAGTGTGATATGAATATAAAACAAGACCGTAGAACTGGCTATTTGAAAAATAACAGTACGAAGCCTAATAAAAAGCATTTAGAGCAAAGTGTACAGAGGCTCTAAACTGCAAGCACATGAATAAAATACATCCAGGGCAAAATGAACATAGGCCTAAAGCCTGAAGCTAACGCGCAAAGGATACGTAAAACTAACCACACTACACCCTCCCCTTGTCGGTAGCAAGTGGTTCCAATAATATAAAAGTATGCCCCAGATATAAACAATACATAAAAATATATATATATTTCGACAAGGTCAGAAGACAACAAAGTCATAAATTTAGGAAACATGTGACGATAAAGCCAAATTCAATATAATGTCAATTTATCAGGAGAAAAAAATCCAATTGTCAGACAGAAGCAATAAAAAGCAGGAGCTCCTCCACTTCGATATATGTCAATATCGGAAGATCCACCCCACAAAGTACCATGGAGCAGGTGTGTTCCAAAGCCCCAAAACCATTCAGGGCACCCCGTGCAGGGCCTATGAACGAGACAATACCATCTTCCTCCAGGAAGGGAATCTCATAAACTGCCTCACGAAGCAAACGTAGTGCACAAGTCTGGGAATGAGCCCTAATCGGGAACATCAACAGATCAGTATCGACCACTGGAGGGCGCTGCAGTGAGAGACAGAAAGCCAGTGCATGTTCAAACGAGCACTGAAACAGGGGTTGCACACAATCCAAAACTGGTCGGAATGACAGAGACCAGTCACACTCCAAATGTCCCAGGAGTGTTGCTCCAAAATGCTGCATCATGTGTTCACGACACAGCTGCGCTGACGGGAGCAGCAATAAAGGATCTCGTCGTGGCGGGACAGCCATTGCGAGAAAAAAAAATAGCAACAATAGCAAGACTCCAGCCAATAAAGCCAAAGTAATCGGGAAACCTCCAAAAATGCTTCCGAAAATATAGTGTATAGCCAAAGGTATCAAACCGAATATGGAAGAGAAGGTGTGAGCAAAACCAACACCAACGGCTTTGAAAAAATGTGCAATTCCAGCAGTGCTGGACGCATTAAATATACGTCCCACAAGTTCACCAAAGCGACTCGGAAAGTTAGTATTCAAAAGGGATTGTATTTCCGCTGATGACCTCGCCACCTGTAGTGCGTAGGTCTCGCTAGCAGATGTAAGGGCCACATGCTTTTGAAACAATAAAGCCTTTAGTCGACTCAACTTGTCGAAATTAACCTTGGAAGTAGCAATATGAGGCCAGATGTCAGCTATCTCCCTAATTTGAGTGGGGGGAAACAACACATTCCCGCAGCACGTAACGGCCTTGGTGACAACGACAACGTAAACTATTCCGGCACGCATGCCACAGCAGCGTTCGCTGTTAAGAACAATGTAACTGCCGTTAGAAAGCACCTGGAAAGTGTTTTTAATAACCGGGACTGGAACTCCCTTCAGATAACAAGCTAAGTTAGCAATCGAAGCGTTACACGCTCCGTGCAAGGACAGCTGTTTACAAACCATGGAATGGCTGACAGAAGTTTCGCATTCACTACCGCTAAGAAAAACCTCCCTCAAACCATTAAGACATCTGTATAGAAAGGGAAGCTCCCACACCTCGTGAATGTAACTGTCTCCCAACCGTTCATATCTACCCACCGGAATGTGCTTCAAGCAAGAAGTAAATTGCAGAGTGGAGATAGGCAGATTAATTACCCCATGAATCAACCACTCAGCTGACGGAATCTCAGTAACCGTGAAAGGCAGTTTCTCCAATTTTTCAATATTCAACATGACATACGTTGCTTCCTTTTTAGCCATCAGCTGTTGTTGACGAGTTAAATTAAAGGAGACAAAGATCTCTCTGGCACGAATGTGCTGCCACGGAACGCGACCTGCCTTCAAGGTCTGAAGAGTCCAACCCAGCTGCATGATGGACCGCGTCTGACTCTGCCCATGATATAAGGAAGACATATCTGATTTAATAATGTCTATAGCAGAGGAAACAATGCTGTCAATTGTGTAAACACGGTCAGAAAGGGTATGCATGCCATTATCCACAACAGATAAAGCCTGTATCAGGTTTTCCTGATCAATTTGCCTCAGCCGGGCCGCTGCCTCCTGTTGTGAAAGCTTCCAAATCTCATTATATACTTCGTATAAAAATCGTTTCTTCCGAGGTACCTTAGGTCCCGACAAAAAATCTTGTAAGTCAGTATCGTTAGACAGTAACGTGAGATGGGATTTAACTGCATCCAGCGTGGATGATTTCAACCATTGCTGACAAAGCTTTCCCACACTGTATGTAGTTATGATATCAACATGTTCTGGTGAAATGTAACGAGGGTCTGCCCTACTAGTCCTGAACCCCCCCTGAAGAGGTGACAAAACGTTGATGACACTTATTAGTGTCTACAGGCCATAATAATCACCCGCCCGGATGTACCAATGAAGTGTTAAGCGTACCATTCTGGACCCAGTGTGTAAACTCAGCAAACGTAGAATTAACATATCGCTGCCAATTGTTCAATTTGGAAGGGACAGGTATACTAGGCAAATTTGACTCCCTAATCGTTGCCAAGCCCAAACAGCTAGTCTGTTGTACTGTGTCATTGAGGAAAATCATCTGCACAGGGATAATACATGCTCTAAATAATGTGTCCCTGCCTTGCATTTGCCAATTTTTATTTCCCCAGACACTTTTCAAATCAACAGTCTTAAACCAATATTCATACCCCTCAACCGAAAGTTTAGACACAAACAAATTTGAATACAGTAATTTAGTATCGGTCAATAACATTTGCTTATTAGCATACGGAGTAACTTTAAAATAGTAAGACTTAGCATTTTGTTGATTATGCCCAGAAAAGAATGCAAATTTATCATAATACGTTTTTGAACTCCCTTGTGGAGGAGTTGGGCAATGTTCCCATTGCACATAATCAAATATGGACTTAGGGCTACTTGCTTTATGAATAAAGTGGTGTCCATAATAGTTGTAGCAACACATGTCACCATGATTATCTCTAAATAGGTAAGCATCTTCATCGTCATAGACAGTATAATATTGCAAGTCTGTCAGCATAGAATCTACCGCCTTCACATCCCAATCATCAGAAACAATGCCTGGTATAACAATATCATTCATTGATAACTTGAGGACATACGGTATTTGAATCAATTCAGTGGGACCATATATATATCAAACATTACTTTATCCCACACAATCCCATCTGGAATTGGTATTGCAGAAATGTTTACATTGGACAAGTCTCTTCGAACCATATGAGACGAAAAATGTGGTTTTAACACAGTCTCCACGTGCTCAATGTCAGATCGTTCAGGAAGAAAATGACCATGTATTACTAGAAAAAAAGTAACCACAAATCCCAACCACAAAAAAAGAGTCATAACAGACATAAAAAGCCACAAATAGTTCCAAGGAAAAACAAAATATGTGCGTTTAAGCCAACACAGCAGCTTACGTGGACCTCGGACTGAAGACATTGAGGACGAGGAGCCGGACACTGCATCATCAGTGTCGTTGAAGCAGCCAGAGGCAGTTCTTGCAAAAGGTGCAACTGTGAACAAAGAAGCAGATGGAGGCTCTCGCCTTGGCACACTATAAATCACATGTTCAGAAACATAAGTAGAACGTACAGCAACTTGATCAAAAGATTCCAAATTAATCGTTGTCTGTGGAACAATCGCAAGATCATCTTCCACCTTCCCCAAGCTCGGAGAGGAAACAGCGTCGGTGTAAATCACCTGCAGCGAGACTTCTTCCCCAGTAGTGAGAGGGATTCCGGAACTACTGGGTGTCCCTCTTGGTCTGCTGTGCAGAATCGGCCACATGTTGTAACTTGACATTATCAATGGAAACAAAGCGATTTCCTTTGGCCCCTTGCAGCGGCGGTAAAATCACAGTTCTCGTGCCGCTAACCCCTAACACAGGGACAGGTGCTCGATAAGAAGGACCAAATTCTTTCTTTACTGCAACCTTTTCACGCACTAGATCCCCAATCCTGGGTATCCAACCAGTAGGAGTTACTGGCTCATCCTTAATTCCTGAGGAGGCAGCACTTGCAGAAGAGTTATCCTCACGGAATCGTTGTAAATCCTGCAAAACAGTGACACGATCATTTATGTCAAAGGGCGTATCTGCCACCTCCACACCAGGACCATCTAGATCAGAAACATACATCCGTGTTCCGAACAGGCACTCATATGAGGTACGACCCCCCACTGACCTTCTAGGCAAGTTATTAAGTGCTCTCGGTACTCCATACAGGTGGGCTAGCCAACTACGACCTGTACCTATAACTCTGGCCATTAAGGATTGCTTTAAATCACGATTTAAACGCTCCACGACAGAATTTCCCTCGGGATGAAATGGAGACGAAAATTGGAGTTGGACCCCCAATGAAGCCATGGTGTCCCTGAATGCCTTAGAGGCAAAAGCAGGGCCCTTGTCCGAATGAAAAGCCGCAACTGCAAATGTATCGACAAAGATGCGCAAATCTTTAATAACAGTCCGAGCGTCAGCCGAGTGTTGTGGCCAGACCCACACAAATCTGGAGCACGAATCTACAGCAACCAAAATATATTTGTATGCACTATCTGATGTCAGCGGACCACAATGATCCAAGTACACACACTGTAAAGACTTATTTGAAATCAGAAGGGGCGTCTGCTGTGGGCGTCTAGCCGACAAAGCTTTAATTTGTTGACAAACGTCAGAACAAAGGACATATTGCTTTGTCTCTTTATAGAGACCAGGCCACCAGTAACGAGCCTGTAAAAGTGAAATCGTGGCAGCCACACCAGCATGTGCAGATGCCACCCCCTTATGTGCTGCAGAAATTAATCGAGGTCTCTCAATTTTATTGGGTAGTTCACGTACACCAATGCCTGGAATATTAACAACAGCATGTAGCGCACTACTCAAGCAGTAACTATATTTAGAAGGAAATCCTGTAGGAAATGGCGTGCCATCAGCCGTAGCTTTTATGGCAGCCGAAATCTCTGTGTCTGGTTTGGAACTCGAACGACACAACGGCCACAGTGGCGACAGCCACTGCTGATTTCGCAGCTTCATCAGCCAAAGTATTCCCAGCAACGTGTATTCCAACGCGCTGGTGTCCAAGTGTATGTACAACATGGATCTTAGGAAGCGTTTCTTTCAGATCCGCAACCTTACCCCACAACAATTTGTGTTTAATGGTGTTGCCCTTAGAATCTCTGAACCCATTCAACTTCCAATAGTGTAAATATTCATGGAAAGACTGAACACAGTAGTAGGAGTCACAGACCAGCAAGGTTAAAATCGCCGGATCCGTGTGCTCCAACGCTAACAATAGAGCTTTTAGCTCAGCCAGCTGTGCTGTGCAATCTCCCAAGGTTTTAGTATAAGTATGTCGGGGGCAGAACACTTCCCCCTCCATAGTGCCGCTCACCACCGCACATGCAGCAGAATACTGTTGTTTAGTCCCAACCACTGGTTGCGCAGAGCCATCGGTATACATGACCACCTGATATTGGTCAATAGGCAATGTGCCAGCAGGAACTGGGTCCTCCATTTCATATTGAAGAAATTCTTGAGTCTGCAGTTTGGGGTCAAATATGTAATCTACATCAGTGGCTGTCAAAGACGTAGCCCATTGTATCCATCGCGGGTGTAAAGCTTTCGAATTAGGAACACTCGCTTTTGTAACAGCCTCTAAGGCTGGAATCGGGGAAACGACAATGATGCGTTGGCCCTCGGCAAGCGGTCTTTCTTTAATCACAGCCATCTGTACTGCAGTGAGTATTTTCTCAGTTTGTGCAAATCGTTGTTCTGCAGCTGAATACAAATGAGACTTGTATGCAATCGGGACTGTCTAACCCTCATTAAAGGTGACATATGTAAACCCAACAGCCCCAGGTATCACCCTGATGACTAAATGTGTCTTATTGTCCCGTGTGTGTAAGTATTTAACTGTTAAGAGATCAGTTTGCAAATCTCGTAGTATATGTGTATGCTCAATCGTCCAAAATCTACTCGAAAAATTCGGACGAATCAACTCGTATAAGGGTTTTATACGTGTAGCATATTCAGGAATGTAAGTTCTGCCAAAATTCAGAATACCCAACAATGACTGGAGCTTCCGAACCGTATTAGGAGGCTGCAATTGAGCAAATTTCTCCAAAAAATGTGGCACTAAGCTCTTGCCCTCACTCGACAACTCAAATCCCAGGAAAATGACGCTGAGGAAGGCAATCTTCGATTTCTTAAAATTAAACTTATAGCCAATTTCAGCAAACCCCACAACAATGCGTGATACACGCCTTATATGTTGCAAAATCTCATTGTCTGTCAAATATATGTCATCAACATATGATAACGCGTCAGGGTCCAACTCGTGCAGAATTTCAGTTACACGAGCCGAAAACAGTCCTGGGCTATTCTTATACCCCTGAGGCAAACGACAAAACTTTTTCTGAGAGCCAAACGCACTGAAACTGGTATAGTCCTGACTATCGGGCGCTATATTTTGGCAGAAAAATCCATTCGAGATATCTAACGTAGTTTTTTATTTTTTATGCACTATATTATTCATAAGCGCTGCGCTATGTGAATTCTGTATTGCATATGTGCGTGTATGACCATTTAAATGTCTGTAATCCACCACTATCCTATATGAATGGTCCGGTTTAGCAACCGGAAATAAGGGATTATTCATCGGCGAGACACAGGGCTCAATTACACCCTGGTACTCCAATTGTGTAAGAATATTCCTAACCGATGCCCTTGCTTCAAATTTGATAGGATTCTGCGGCTGTGGCTGAGGTTCGCCCTTTATTGGAATTACATGATAAGGTGATTGTCTATCCCACCCCACATTATTTCTATATAGAGCAGGGGCCTGAGCTAGAGCCCATATTTTACTATAGGACTCCGCTAGTTCTCGCGGAACAAGTGGTGAGAAGGAAGGGGTAATAACCTCTTCCCCAACCTGACAGACGCGAACAAAGTCAGGCGGCAAATCTTGTTCGGCCAGCAGAACGTCATATGATTTTACCACATGGTCCCAAAAGATGGCGTGTACAATGCGGTCAATGTCCCCTTCTAATCGCAGAGTTACTTTATATACCCTATCAGGATCAGAGACTCGCATATCCGCTGTTTCGACTTGTATGAAGTCATCAGTTGATTTCACCTCCAGATGCTCTAGAAGACTCCGGCGAACTATTGTGACCTCTGCCGCCCTGTCTAACAGTGCTAACGCCCATGTCTTGTTCGTCAAGAGAACTCTTTTCTTGAGCGGCATGTCTAACTGAGACTGCTGCCATTTTCTTCTTTTTAAATTGTTGTTTTTTTTTGCAGTGGTTTCTCTTCTTGTTTGATAGAAACCTCCGTTGAGCGTTGTGAATCCTGTCTTGCTTTCACGTACTTAGTTCTCCGCTCTGACCGCCCACCTCTCTCACTTCTCTTGTCCGAAGAGTCCTGAAAGGAACGAGATTGGCGTGTATCACTATATTGATATCTATCAGGCGTCTTCAAATAATCCCTATTCCTGAGATTATACCTATTTTGCGGGGTCTCCGGTTGCGGAGACTGTCCCCCATCTTTCTTAGGTGTTTGCTGTTTCTTTTCCCAGCGCTTTTTAGTACCCTCAGGTTGCTGTTGTTTAGCATTATCTTTATTATTTTTACCCTGTAATTGGGGTTTTTGTGGTCTAGCCCCTAGGCTATCGCGACCAATACTAGAATATGTCTCTGCTATTATTCTCGGAAGTTCCCGCTCCTGATTAATCTGCAGAACGTCCCGAGGACGCATTCGCATTGCTAGTGCTACTGCCTCTCCCTTGAGATTACTCAAAATAATAGAAGAAACTGCGGCAAAATTGCCCATCAACTGCATGCCCAAATCTAAAGCAGGGGCAGCCCCATATTCATCTTGAATTTGTTTAAGCACTTCCGGTAAATTAGCTAATGTCGGTGTACCATGTGCCGTAGTGTAGAGCGCGGCAAACACTGTGCCCCAGGTATTACAAAGGTCCACCGGAGGGACCATCCCATACGGCAAACACATTGTCAATATTCTATGTTTATCCTGAGGTCCCGTATGGGGAAATACTGCTTCCAGCGTATTAATTTTCTGCGCCAGACAAAATGGAGTCTCCTCACGTTTAGCCGGTACTTTACCCATAACTGAGTGCACAGTGGCCGGATTAATACCCGGAACCACTGCTTGTGGGTGCGCCGGAGCAGCACGCGCTGCGTTTGTATTTAGTGTCTGCATTACAAACTGAACTAATCGTCTATATGTAGCCGTTAAGTCTGTATATAAACGACGAACTTCAGCCACTGTCAATAGAGCAGCTGCAGGATAAGGTGTATATGTAGCCAATAAAGGCCAGGTAGGACCATCATTACTTAGTGAACCTAACCTAACTTGTGCTACTGTGTGTGGGAGGGCGCCATCAAGCCAATTATGGTGTTCTTGATAAGATAAAGGTATCTCTAAGTATGCATAAGCCCTGTATTGTCCAGGGACATTCGCAACAGTGTATTCGTGAAAAGTGTTTGTACCTCCATCAACTGCTGGAAACACGACCCAAGAATAAAAAAGTTCTGTTCTATAGGCTGCATGGGCGTCTACCACAAAAGTGACCGGACCCCCCTGGACCGTCAGTCCATGTGCTATTAGATGTCCTGTGAGAGGGTGTCGCATATTAAGCGCTATGTTCACTACATTAGGATTAGCCATTTGTAAAAAACAGCACTAGGTCAGAGAGGCACACCAATATCGGGGTTTTCCTTTCAAAGTTCAAGCTTGAACAACCAACCACTAAGTAATAGGATGTACCTATCCCGGTCGGGCTCTGGGGATGGGAGTCCCAGAGTGAGATCAGCCTGGGGATTTTTGTCCAGTTGTGTGTGTGGGGGTGGTTGCACGTGCCCCCCCCCCCCCCCCAAGCAGCCCTGGGTACTGCCACCTCTCTGGGGGCACTAATCAAAAATTAATGCTGGGGGCACCCTGTCCCCCCTGCATCCCCAGGGACAACCACCTCCAAGGGGCATTTGTCAAATTTATGTAGGGGTGCCGCAGCCCCGGGGCTCGCCACCTCACTGGAGCATTTTGTTAATTGTGTGAGGGGGAGCACGCTGACCCCCCTCCCGCAGCCCCAGGGACCACCACCTCGCTGGGGCAATGTTTAAAAAACAAAAAGAGAGATTGGTGTCTGTTGCAGACCCCCAAAGCCCGGGAAACCACCACCTCCCCTGGGTTTTATATGTTTGGAGGGGGGCCACACAGCTCCCCTCATGTAGCCACTGATGGCCCTGGGTACCCACCCCTGGGACATATCTGTTTGCTGTCGCTTGGCTGCAGCTTCCACAGCTGCCACAAAGCTGCAGCAAACACTCCGACTAAGGGAGAGCTGTGAAACCGAGGTTTCGTCTGTCTGCCTGTCTGATAAAACGCAGGCAGGGAGACAGAGGAAACAATTGCTCTCACAGAAAGGGACCTACTTTAGCAGCTCCCTCTCTGTAACAGCAATACTGGCTCCTGCAGGAGGCTGGGAGCCAGCTGGGACCGTGGGTGGCCTTCAGGCTCCCACCACGGTCACCAACATTGAGACTGGGTGCCCTGGGCGGCACCTAGGTCTCATGGCGGGTCCAGGGGGATGGGGTCACCAGGACCAATGTTGGCCCTGGGGAGGTGGACCATGCGGACCCCTCCCCCAAAATAAATAATTAGGCCAATCCTCAGGGGATAGGGTCCCTGGGGCTGAGATTGGCCTGGGAAGGGGGCCCGCGCAGCCCCTTCACAAAAAAATACCTAAATCAAATGTTTAGGCCAGGTCCCAGAGGATGGGGTCCCCAGGCCCTGCATACAACCCACACTGCGCATGGCCAAAGGCTGTGCGCAGCCTGGGATTGGGTGGTTAAAGGGGTTGGCCGCAGGGACTTGCCCTCACCATGCACTGCTAATTACTCCACAAATTACAGCACTCATGACATCTTTGATAACATCATTGATAATGTCACTGTAAAATCTGCAGAAAAATTAATGATCAGATAACAGTGCATGGCAAGGGTGAGAGGTATAGTTACCTTCATGCACGAGTTATAGTTACTTGAGAAAACTCTCACTAAACTTTTATGATTTGTTACTTTACAATGTGAGTCTAACTATAACGTCCCTAAAACCTTTGGGTTTTTTAGGTGAATTTTATATATATACACAAAGACATTAGTCAAACACAGTCTTAGCGGTGCACTTAACTGCTGATGCCAGTGACGGAGGAGACCACCCTCTGTGTAATTTTATATCCAAGAAGAATTTCACCGCACTCTAAACAGTCCCAATATAGCGTCTTTATTCAAAACCTCAGGAACCAACGCGTTCAACTCCTTAAGAGTCTTTCTCATGGTTATCGAGTCCCTCTACTATTTCCCTTAAATACTAAAGTCCGTCCTGCCTATTATGAGTCATTCTGCATGTTGTAGTACAAATAAAATAATGATGCTGTACATTCTCTCAATTATAACACAAATCATGATAGATATGCTTTATAACATAGAAGAACATATCTAAATGTTACTAAACAGCTCTCAACAGTAGTTATTTCAATGTTATATTACATATATTTTAAATATATTCATATGTGCCAAATACTGCGTATGTTGGTTATTAAATGTGATCTTTCTGAAATGTGAATTCACATCCGGTCATACCTTGATGACAAAACTTTCTTATCACTGTTAAACTGAAACAAATTTTGGCTGAGTGCCTTTTATCATCTCATATAGAGCATTTATCTACATTGAAAGGGAATCATATCCTTGAATTACAGCTAATTGAAAACCATGTGTGGGCTAAGTGCCATTAATTTAACACCATGTAATATTGCATAACCAATAAGACGCTGCCATTGGTCCCTTTCACACTGCCTAGTTTGCGTTGGTCTACAGATATGTTTTCCCAATCAAGTACACATGTGCCATTGACTATGTCCCACAGATACCATATGAATATTTGTGCTATGCACCTGTTGATCATCTTGTAATGGCTAAATTTACTTAGAGCTGCATTAGTGATTCACTACCCTTCAGTCCTGATATACATGAGTATATACCCTATTATAAATGAACCAAAAGTTCCTTGTCCATATTCAACCCAGGCAGGCCTCTGAAGTCTTCCACCGGTCCAGGAGTATACTGAAGGGTTGGTCTGAGGGTCCAATATTTATACCTAATGTCAGCCTTTGAAGTGGGTGAAACTGCTACACTCCATCCCCCCCCCCCCCCCACACACATCTGGTTCGGGAATTTCCTTTATCCCCTGCCTAGGCTCCAAGGGGTCTAAGTTGACAAAGGTCTGGTGTCAAGTTCCTTGTGAGTGTTGCTAAGGTAGCCCCTTTGAAATGCAAGTGGGGCAGGGACCAGAGCTGTCCTTTCCATCTTGGCATGGTGGTCCACCGTGCCAGCATCTAGTCCCCCTTTGTCTCACTGTCTGGTAGGAATATACAAAGACCAACTACACCTAGTCATATGACATAGGCTACAGGCACCAATGGTTAGGACAAGAAAATGCCCACTTTCTAAAAGAGGCATTTTCAGAATTATGACTTAAAATTCGACTTTACCTTTAAGGAGGCTTTTAAATTACAATTCATTTGAGATCAACCATGCCATTACTACCTGTTCCCAAACAAAAGGTTATTAAATGTAATATATCCTATAAAACCTAATAAATGTGTCCTATATAAGAGGAAGGCATTGCAGTAGTGAAAAACAAATTTAAGACATTTTCGCTACTAGGACATGTAAAACTTCAAAGGACATGTCCAATTTTTTTTTAAATACACTGCACTCTGCCCTAATGGCTGTTTTAGGTCCTATCTGAGGGTTGACTTATATGTATTGCAAAGGAAAGTTTAGGCTTGATAAAATGGTTATTTTGCCAAGTGGAATTGGCAGTTTACACCTGCAAACCGGCTGCAAATGCAGACATGGGGCAAGTTTTGAAGGGCTACATTTTGAAATGGGTGGCACAATAAGTTCTGCAGGCCCACTAGTAGCATTTAATTTACAGGCCCTGGGTACATGTATTACTACTTTGCTAGGGACCTGTAAGTAAATTAAGTGTTCCAATCAAGTGTAGGACACTTTTACCATATGTTGAGAAGTGGGCACAAGCACTTTAGCATTGGTTAGCATTAAAGTCCTAAAGCCAACTAAATGAGTTCTTGCAACAAGAGGTGAGGCAAAAGGTTTGGTGGAAGGCCACACCAAAGGATGTCAGTTCTAATAGATGCCATGTTGGAATGGTGAGACCCACGGAGTAAAACATTAGTTTAAAACAAGCCTTGATTTGAAATAAATATCATGCTATTGAAACATATCATATGGCAGTTTGTGTTCTGAAATAGTAAGTTAGTTGCATTGTTTCTTAAGTTGGAGCACAACCATTATAGTAGCATGGTGGCATTCATATTGTTGAACTTATCATTAGAGAACTCTATATCAGTGGAAAGCAATTGAGTGTAGTCGGAACTGACAATCTATACAAAAAGATGTCCTCCTATTCCTGAGCAATAATGAGATCTATATGTTTACATATAATGTAATTGGGCCCGTTATTTGGTTGTGAACACAATACTTTCTACCAAGTAAGCGGTCCTAGTGAGATGATCATTTATTCATGGTTATGTTGCTATCTGGTAAACCTTTAGGTAGTGCCCAAAACACAGCTGAATCATTTAGCACATTCTAATGTTAAGTCATTGGTTACAGAAGAAAGTAACATCAACTAGGTAATTGGATTAATAGACATAGACCCGTTTGGTCTTGTGGAAAAATAATGCAAATATGATGAACATTTTATTATTAGCTGTGCTTTTTCTGATAAAATTACCACCTGTTTACGATAGTTGTTTCAGCAGTTGCATTAGCCTTCTATGTACTCAAATGTGTACCAAATCTATTAGAACATTGGAAGTTTGTACTGTCAGGTCTGTAATAGCAAAGTGTTTTGGGGTAAATAATTGGCTTACATTTTTTTAAACTAGCTTATAGCCTTGTATATTTTAATAAGTAGTTAATATTGTTTCATGACGCGTTGCTTAATTCTGTGGTCAATTGTCTTCAGTTGATAAGATTTTTTTTGCTAATGTATAGTTATTGTCAATAATTTGGTTTCTGAGCTGTTGGCATTAGTGCCACCAAATTTAATTGAGATGTCAGTTTATTTGCTTATGTAGTATTGCATTTTGTGGTCTTTGTTGAGGCCGTTGTCTATGGTGTATTACTCTCTATGCAGAAAATTAACCGCTGTATAATCTGCTAAAAACATCCCAAAAGGTGAACTGATTTGGGCAATAAGGAATTGCAGTAAAGTAACAAACCTCAGGACTAACCATTAGAGAAAGTCTACAACATCTAAAAAGAAGAGCACAAGTGAGCCGGGTATGCCCAGACATGGGTCGTTGGCTCACTGTGCCACTGGAACCAAGCTACTACACCTGGCTGAACAGCCCTAACTAGGGCAAAACCACTCCCAGGTTGCCTGTGTCACGGTTCATGGGGGACCTGGCCTGGCAGTTCGGGCTGGACTGTTACCATGAGGAGCAGGATCAAGCCTGATTTGCATATGGCTGGGCCCAAACTGAGATGGCATGGTGGGCGAAAAGTGATGGATTGGGATGGGGCCCATTGATTGCCAGTGGCTGAGATTAATTCAAGGATTCCATACATCACCTTGTTGTTATTGATATGATTGAAGGGGCACAAAGTGATTGAGATGAGCAATAAGCTCAAAAACGTAAAGTCAGTAAGACAAGCTTGCAGCAAATTCAAGTTTCATTAAAGATTGAGATGTGCGTTTTTGTGACTTTCAGCTTTATTAAATTACCATTGCGCATGATCAACACTTAACCCCCGTCTTTAAAATGCCTCAAGTTTGAAGAGAGGGATTAGTTGACTGTTGCGCGACCATATGGGGTTCATCATCGAACGCTTTTCAAAGCCTACGTTTTGCTAAATACATCAAACCTTGGTGTAAAGAAAACAAAATAGCCAGTTCCGGAAAGGAAATAAGTTTCATAATTTTTAATACAGCAATAAACACTGGAGGGCAGAAGAGGATAGAAAGAATTACTTGCACACCTTTTAATACAAATATTAGATGCTTAAAAACAATGGCCCTATTCACAAATAGGATTGCCTGTGTAAATTCGGTCACGTTGAAATCTACACCTACACTAACGTCTAGATTTCCTCATTGATAGAATTCAGTATTTCCATGTGTAGATCTACACATTTACTTAGAAATCTCTATTTCTTCAAGGGGTGAACACTCCTATGACATACAAAAGTGGCGACCGCTGCTATTGAGGCAGACATGTTATAGAAAGTAATATAGACTTTAAGAAAGTGATGTTTAAATTGATTTAAAAAAGAATAGGTGCATTTTTCAATTAAAAATAATTAAAGCACTTTTCCCTAACTCCTGTTCACCTAGGCCGACCACAGTAATAAGGGACAATACATACACCTACACAAAAAGTGAATATAGTTATACAATTTAAATTAATCTTTAATTATTTAATTATTATTAATTATTAAAATTACTTTTTAAATAAATGAATGGAATATTATTCGCCCCACCCATTATATTATCATTTGTTAAAGGTGTTAGAATCTTGTATGCAAGTTATGTATTACTTTATTTGTCATATACATTTTTTGAAGAAAGAAATAATAATTTGCAATCTATTAATTTAATATATTATTATGTATATTAAATTGAACATTTAAAATGTTTCATATTTAATTCTAAAGTAAAAAATAATATAAATAAAGATTGATTTCAATGTTATTTAATTTATTTTATGTTTCCTTATATGTTGATGTTATTCCCCGCCTGTATTCTTTTCTATGAGAGTGTGTTACAGTACCAGTGCTTGGTCATGTGTTTTACTTCACTTACTCCAGGGCTGTGCTGGAGTACATTTAAGCTTGTTTTGCCAATAGTACTACTGTAGTTGATTTAATAGTGTATTTTTGAATTGCAGTTGCCTCTCATGCTCAAACGTCCGTAAGTGTTTTATATTAGCCTGTCCCTCTTTAAACACCTCCTTAATTTTCCTTTAAGCCCACACACATATAGGAGTAAATATTCCACATCTGCTCACCACTCCCCTTGTCCCACCCACATTTACTAAAACCCATACCTGTGTGTGTGGATATCTCAGACATTGAAGTAGTGATCTCCATACAGAATAGATAAGAGAGGTGTACGTGGAATGCTCCAGCAAGAGTGTTGTGAATTGCATTTTAGAACACGCTAAATAATAGTACTCTATGTACTCCAAAATTGATTTTTGGAATAGTCCCCAGTAATACTTTTGCCTGAATGGTTGTGTATCATTCACAAGGTGTGTATTGCAAATACCATATTTACAGGATGCCTCCAAAAGGTTGTAATTTTGAATGAGCGAACAGAGTTTAAAGCCCTTATTACAAGTTTGGGGGAAAAATCAGGATTAAAACTGTTATGGGAACACTTCACTCCCCGGCAAAATGTATGTGGGGCAAAGGAAAAGGGCCTGAAGCAAAAAAAAGAAATGCACAAACACTGATTCCTGCAGATATTGCCCAGTCCTAAGTGAAAAACTGTTAAAGGCTGTGGAAGAAATGGGGTTGTTAGTTGTGAAGCATGTGAGTATTTCACAAGTAATCTGTTTGCAATTGTCTTATTACTAGGAACCAAGTATCCCGTTGTAACATGTTATTCTCTCAACGTGGGAATGCACATCAGTCCAAGGACTACTCAGGGGAGGTAGTGTGGGATAGTAACTTCAGCTCTCCTGTGAGCAACAACAGTACTCAATAGATTATTGTCCAGTCAGTGCTTTTTCTTTGAAAAGGAAATGTACTTTTATTACCTACACACTACTTAATACTATTAAATTACAATATATATGTTAAAGTAGATGGAAATACCTTTGATGCTGATCTCATATGACATTGGTACCCTATGGGTCCTGACCCTATAATCACAATAACCCATTATATCATTATGACATCATATGTAAGGCATGGCTTTGTCAGATGTCACCACATTAGTAAAGGCAAATGCATGTCATAAATCAGTATTGCAACACCATTCAAATCAGTGGGGACAGTCTTCATATTCAAATGCATTCATTATAACCGTAACCATTGTGCTGACAACATTTTACATAAAGCATTTTAATTAAAAACGTGTTTCAGAGACTTTCTTTCCCTATGATTAAACTGCCACTGCAACTCTGGTGCCGTTCCAAGATGGCAGCTGCTCTAAACGTCCCTGTCAGGAGACCTGAGCATTAAGCCATCGGCCGCACTATTTCCTTTGGCATTATCTTACTCACTACACATTAGGAATCGATACCAGCCACTCCTGTGACTATTTGCTAATTTATTCCAAGTGCCCTTATAAGCAAATGTTTTAGTGTGGTTATGCCCCAGAGCCTTTAGGTGGCTATATTATAAATCTGCAACTCTTGTGCATTCCACGTTGGCCGCTACTCCAGACATCCCTTCCAAGAGACCCGAGCATGCCACCATCGTCCGCAGGGATTCACAGCACCTGCACGGCCGTCACCTATTCAGTCCGCACTCCGCCTGCTGCCCCTTGCTATGGAATGCCTCCATCCATAGCGCATCACACGACCGGCATCCTAGATGTAGCTGGTTCCGCGTGTCCGGACGGAACGCGGAACCGAGGTGATTTAATAAATGAGGGTCTGCGCTGACGCAGTTCCCCTTTTTTGCAAGTACTGAGTGCACATCTTTTATTTCGCATCCCAGTGCTGGGCGAGGCCCTGTGAAGCCGCATTCTACATTGGCAATGAGCGGGTACTGGAATCCCCGCGTCGGCCTCCGAGGACGTACGGAGTGCAGTGGAGACGGGCTGAAGCTTCGTGCCCAGCGGCGCAGTCCGCATCGAAGGACGAAGAGGCAAGTGGCGCGAGGCGCACTAAGTCGGGAGGCGCGGCCCGCCTCTGTGCCGCGAGGGACATTTAGCGTCCCACACATGTTTCAAGTGCGGTGCTGCCGCCCGGAGGCGCGCACAGCATCGGCAAGCTGCAAGCGCAGCTAAAGAAAAATAAAATCAGAACAATCAACGTGACCGGGAGACAGCGCTCCAGTTCGGTAGCACCAGGAGGGGAAGGTGCGATCTTGGGCACATAGACCCCGCCCGGGCTGTGCTCCCCAGACGGGAACACAGCATAAGAGCCAGAGGGGCTCACAAAAAAAAAAAAAAAGCTCTAGCTATAAATAGGGCACGAGGCCCTGAAGAAAAAAAAAAAAAAAAAAAAAGCAGAGAAGAGAAAAAAGAGAGAAAGGAAAAAAAAAAAAAAGGTGAGATGCAAATAGGGCAGAAGGCCCTGTGGGAAAAAAAAACCAGTGAAAATTAACAATCAAGGCAGCCCCTGTAGAGAGAAAAAAAAAAAAGAGGTAAATAAATGTACACACCATGAGTGCCCCAGCACAGGAAAACCCCCAGGCGCACGTGCAAGCAGGCCCCAGGGCCCACTCGTCTGTAACCGCACTGCCACCATTTAGCCAACTAATTGACCCTGCCACCGCTGCGCCAAAATGGCGCTTATGGCTGAATCGATTAGAGAACTAATTCTGCTCTTTAAGGGAGACAGATGGGGCTGTGCGCAGGTCTCTCATGCTGTTAATGGGAGGGGATGAGCTGCAAGAGTTGTTTGATGCGCTCCCCAACACCGGTGATAAGTCGGACTTCAATGCAGCGGTCGAAGCTCTGAACAAGCATTTTGACCCACATCTAAATTCAGACTTTGAGCGTTTTAAACTTCGGCAGGCTCAACAAACTGGTGTTGAGTCAATGGACATGTTCTATGCCCGATTAAGAAAACTAGCAAGCTCATGTGTAGGCCTCAATCAACAAGAGGAGATCAGGGCGCAGATCATTCAAGGATGTCGTTCAAATGCGCTGAGGAAACTCATCCTACGTCAGCAGGGTATGCCCCTTGATGACATCCTAATGTTAGCGCGCTCACATGAGTTGTCAGCAGTAAGAGCAGATGCCATGGCAGCAGTACGGGGACAGTCCCTGGCAGCTGCGTCGACTGCACACCCGGTTCAGGTGAAGGAAGAGCATGTGGAGGCCATCCAAACGCGTCAACCATCAGGAAGAAAGGTGAATGTTGGCGGAAAAAATGCTTGCGCCTGCCGAAGCTGTGGGAATGATCACAAACCACCCATGGTGTGTCCAGCAAAAGGAAAACAATGTGACAAGTGTGGCAAAGATAACCACTTTGCTAGAGTATGCAGGTCTGGCAAAGGCTGGCAGGGGTACCAGAGAAGAAGAGACACCAGGGTCAGAAGCGTGATCGCCGAGGCTGACAATTCTAGCGAGACGATGGCTCAGAAAACCCCCATTTTCGAAGAGGATGAAGATGAAGATATCTTTGTCATCTCATTCACTGGTGAGAGGCTACAGAAAAAGCGACCGCCCCCCCATGAGCAAGGTCCACATCAATGGCAAGTCCGCGACAGTGCTCATAGATACCGGAGCATCGGTAAATGTAATGGATGAGACTCTGTTCAGACAGCTGACCCCCACACCAGTACTCTCCCCAACTACCACCAGAATCTACAACTATGGGGGAAGAGAACCGCTTCCCCTGAGGGGCACGGTGGAGGTATCCGTGTCCAGCGAACAAGTGGCAGCACGGGCGAAATTCTACGTGGTGGCCGGAGACCGAGGTACACTACTAGGGTGCCACACCGCGGAGGAGCTTGAGTTAGTATTTTTCGCGCGACAAATATATGACTCTCATGCTGAACGTTTAGTCAATGAGTTTCCGTAGCTCTTCGAAGGCCTAGGGCGACTTAAAGACAAAAGTGTTAAGCTAAACATAGATCACAGGGTGACACCTGTTGCCCTCAGGCATCGACGAGTTCTGTTTCACCTACGCCCCACCGTGGAAAGGGAACTACAACTACTTGAGGAGCAAGGAGTGATCGAGAAGGTAGAAGGGCCCACACCGTGGGTGTCGCCATTGGTAATAGCGCCGAAACCCAAGCAGCCTGGTGCCATCCGTCTATGTGTCGACATGCGCCTGCCCAACAAAGCAATCAAAAGAGAGCGGCATATAACGTCTACAATGGATGATATCATAGCAGATCTGAACGGCGCACAGTGGTTCTCGAAGTTGGACCTCAATGCTGGGTATCATCAGCTGGAACTGGAGCCTGATAGTAGAAACATCACTACCTTTTCAACGCATGTGGGACTGAGGCGATACAAAAGACTGAGCTTTGGGGTATCCTCGGCCGCCGAAGTATTTCAAAACGCGATAAGAGAGACGCTCTCAGGACTACAAGGGGTGATCAACTTGAGTGATGACATCCTCATATACTCCAAAACCCGAGAAGAACATCACCGACACCTGAGAGCTACATTGCAAAGGTTATCAGAGTCAGGCCTAACACTCCACAAAAAGAAATGTGCGTTCTATCAGACGTCAGTAGAATTTTTGGGATACATCTTCTCAAAGAATGGTCTGCAAGTTGACCCTCGGAAAGCGGACGCTATCCGTCAAGCGCCAATCCCAAAAAACACCACTGAGGTGAGAAGCTTCCTGGGCATGGCAACATACTGTGGTAGGTTTATCCCGCAGCTTGCGACCATGGCTGAACCCCTCAGACAACTCACCAAGACTGGGCACCGGTGGGTATGGAGTCCAATGGCAGACAAGGCGTTTGCCGACATCAAGACAGCGCTACTTGACAAGTCAACGATGGCGTACTTTAACCCTCACCGGCGAACGGAGGTCGTGGTAGATGCTAGTCCAGTAGGGCTAGGTGCCGTACTTCTGCAGGAGCAAAACCAGCAGGAGTGGGTTCTGGTTGCTTATGCCAGTAGAGCATTGTCGTCAGTAGAAACACGCTATGCACAAATAGAACAGGAGGCTCTGGCGATCCGGTGGGCGTGCAAACACTTCCACTTATACCTGTACGGCCAAGAGTTCCGGGTGGTGACGGATCACAAGCCTCTGGTCGCTTTGTTTGCTGGCTGTCCTCATCTGGCACCCCCGCGGATATAACGGTGGACCGTTTTGTTGCAACCATACCGATTTACCGTTGTCTATCGGCCAGGAGTGAATAACCCTGCAGACTATCTGTCTCATCACCCCTCCGCCGACACATCCAATGGCTCTCAGGAGAATGATGAGGAGAGCACAGAGATATTCGTTAACATGGTGGTGCAATCGGCGTGCCCTAAAGCCCTGAGTATTGTAGACATTGTAGGCGCCTCCAAGGTGGATGCAACCCTCAACCAGGTTAAAGAAGCGCTTCAGCACAAAAAGTGGAAGCTGTTTCTGGAAAGAACCAAAGCAGCAAATCAGGAGTGTAAAGCCGTGATGCAAGGAATGTGGAGGGTGCGTGATGAATTATCCACGTATGGGCAAGGACTGGTCCTGAGAGGAAGGAGAATCGTGGTGCCCCAGAGTCTGTGGGCAAAAGTAGTGGCGCTAGCACATCAGGGCCATCAAGGCGCTGCAAAGACTAAGGCAAGATTGAGGGCAAAGGTATGGTTCCCTGGCATGGACAGCCAGGTGGACGAACTGGTGGGGAAGTGCCATTCCTGTATCATCACATCAGGAGAGCCACCCTGTTGCCCCGTGGTCACAGAGCCAGCGAGTGTGAAGCCGTGGGCAAAAGTGAGTATGGATTTTGGGAGCTTCCCGGATGGGCGACTGACGGTCGTCCTCATTGACTTGTGCACAAAGTTCCCTGTCGTGGACGTTGTGTCTTCCACGGCGTTTGAGAATGTGAGACCTGTACTTCAGAAGACTTTTGCCATGTTTGGTCTCCCCAACGAAGTCAGAACAGACAACGGTCCGCCTTTCCATGGACAGGAATTCCGGTCTTACCTAGAGGGTTTGGCCATACGTCATCGCAGGATCATGCCATATTGGCCGCAGGCCAATGGGGATGTTGAAAGGTTCATGCGAACTCTAAACCGAGCCCTCAGAATAGGAGTGGAACAAAGAGAAGACAGCGAGAAATGTCTACAAGAGTTTTTGAGCGCTTATCGTCAGACCCCCACAGCACCACAGGATGTGCCCCGGCCACACTGATGTTCAAGGTCCCTCCAAGGGATTGCATTCCATCTGGTCCTCAGTGGGTCGCACCGAGCTCGATGTTGAGGCCACACAACAACGCAGAGAGTCTACTAATCGGAAAGCCACCGAACGACGGCAAAGTAAATATCGAGGTTTTCAAAAGGGGGACAAAGTGGTGGTGAAGAATCGCCAGCCAGGAGGAAAATTCCAGACTCCGTTTGAGCCCGAACCCTGGCAGGTTGTCAGTGTGAGAGGTGCCATGGTGACAGCAGCTCGAGGCAGCAAGAGGGTCACCAGAAACGTATCGCATTTTAGGAGAGCTGGAATCCCAGTCGTAAACCAGGAGGAGGAGGTCGAAGACTCCACAGTGGAGTCTACTGCTGAGGAAGCCAGGAATGGGGACACTCCGGTGGTGACGCCAAGTGCCCGATTGAATCCAGGTGAAACCGACGCTTCGGAGGGATCCTCCCCTAGGGGCGGGCGCTATAATCTACGCCCTAATCTGGCCCGAACAGTCAGCTCCGGGATTTCGTATATTGTCTGGGTCCCTTGAGAGATGTGGTAGATCCTGGCTGTTTTGTCATCAGAAGAGTTTTGTTTTCAGACGCTGCATGCCTCCTATCGATGTTTTGACATTTTCATGTTCACATATCTATGTTTGTGTTTTTTGTTGTTTTCGGGTGTTTCTCCTCTTCTGTGTGAAGTAAAACATGGGAGGGATGTAGAGAGACACCCGGCCTCTTTAATACTTTGTAGCTGGTTCCACGTGTCCGGACGGAACGCAGAACCGAGGTGATTTAATAAATGAGGGTCTGCGCTGACGCAGTTCCCCTTTATTGCAAGTACTGAGTGCACGTCTTTTATTTCGCATCCCAGGGCTGGGCGAGGCCCTGTGAAGCAGCATTCTACACCTAGACACTCGCCCCCTGGCCACTGCTTCTGATAATAACAATGAGGATTCAGTCCCAACATGGCGGCTGCCTTTGTTCTTAGGAACTGCAAACCTATTGTACTACATAGTATCTAATGGAGCTTTTATGCTGGACCTTTAAGCGCTTCTAGTCCCTCTCTGTGTTTAGCACCTTTTGGAAATAGCCATGGAATTTATTTGCCTTCTCTCTCTTTTTGACACCCTTCTTTTGGATCCAAAATTCCATCCACATGAACTAGTGCTTCAAGGCTACATATACTTTGTGATGTGGGACCTTTCGATGTCTACTCCTTTTAGGAGTTGCTCCAGGCTTAGCCAATGAATCCTGGGCTCCTGCAACCAGACACACATTGGGGACTACCTGGTCAGAATGACTTTGTTGGTGATGGGGTCTGGATCCCATTGCTTTCTCTCCTATCTCCCTACGTAACATAGGACCCTCAATGTTTATCGCTCAGTGATCACACACCTTTCCCTTTACAATGCCATTTTGATAGGAAAAGATCCGCTCATCTCCTGCCTTATGAAAGACATTTGTATCAAGAGGCCTCCTTTTAAAAAAAAGTCATTTTCAAAAGAAAAGTCAAAAAAACAAGGAAACTGCGGTTGTTAAGTTTTGAAAACTTTAATTGGAAAACCTAAGGAGTTTGAGTAAACAACTGATAAGTTAGGTAGAAACAAAATGAATGTTTGAAAAATAAATTAAAATGTATTTTCTCAAACATTTTTAATCAAGTTCTGGTAGCTAGATGAAGCAAACCACATTTGGTGCAAAGGAATGGAAACAGCCTCCAGAAAGGGAGGCTCAGATTTGCAGCACAACACACAACATAAGCTTCAACTATCCTCGTGTTAAGGTTTCTTCTCTCTTTTCAACAGTACAACCAATACATGTGGGGCTGGCGTTTTTGGAATATACCCTTTGTTTAAGTTGGTTGTATGTCATGCTTGTCTGTGCAGCTGTGTTTTATGTGTCTCTTTAGGGAGATGTGTTTGTTTGAATTGTTCTCTTTTTTCTAAGTGGCTGCATTGTTTTATATTGTTTGCTTTGCCTTATTAGTAACACACAAGACAGAACCCTGATATCCTCATGCACACTAACACGGCACCAAAGTCATAAAGTTGGCAAAGTTCTGCTACTTTGGTGGCCCTGAATACAGGATTTCATTGGGCAGAACTTGAGGCCTTCCCCTGAATGAGTGCTTGTATTCCACTCCTTTTAGCTCGTGAATGGTTTCCCCCTTACCTAATATTCCTGGCGTGATAAGGCAAGCCAGGGGAACCATCTATGATGCTTCAATCCTACTTACTAAGGCTCTATTTTTGTGTTGCGTGTGCCAGCAGCAGTCTGGCGGGCTGAACGTGATGTGATCTATTTATTTACCTAATATGGCCGCCGAGTTAAAAGGTAATGAAGTGGCAGCAAACAAGTGAAACCCTACAAAGTGCTGTGGCCTTGTTTGTTACGGTTCTGTTGCCATGTTGGGTGAGCTAGCAGCAGTCCAGCCGGCTCAATGGAACATGATTGATTGATTTATTTTTTTCATCAATTTAAGGCTTGTTTTCATAGTAATGCTATATGTCTCTTTCTGTTTCAAAGAAGAAAGAGTAAAGGGCGGCCCTTACCCTTCAATCACACACTGCCCACTTGTCCTGATCCACACTCTACCTCCATCTTGCTACCGGCGCCCTTTCCACGCCTCATTCCTAAAGATGTCCTGAGTAGTTTATGCCACCCACCTTCCTAGGTTTTTATTTCCATAACCACAATGTCGGTTTACACCACCGCTCTCGTGTTTTCCCATGTCCCTTGTACTGTATAAGATTCTCTTTTCTCATTACCTATTCTCATTTGGAATGTCAAATTTTGTAAAAACAGCCTCTATCTACCCTAAATACCTTGGGGAATATTTACAAACATGTTTTGCTGGGTTTATGTCAAGAAAGTGTAGCAAACAAGCACAAGTTTTTTTTGTTATTTACTTTCCTGCTTTGCGTTGCTTGGTGTCAAGGGTGTGTTACATAAGTGGTACATGGGCGTTCCCATGCAAACACTCATTCTTAAAAATGAATGCCACTTGAAAGCAATCATTAAAAGGAGAAATGTTTTAAAACTGGTCTAGGCATAGTATTATGTCCAGAAGGGAACTGTTCCAGTGCAAACCGTATGCTAGACTCATGCACACATCCTTGCACTGTTGAGCAAAGGTCTGTGTTTGGGCCAGCGGCAGCAAAATTCTGCACCGGCGTTAGGGAAAGGGGAGGTCAGTTCGATAGCTCTGGAGTTGAGGCACTTTCCTCCTCTCTGTCACACAGCCAGTGCTTAATTTGTGCTTGTTGTTTCCGGTGGTAAGCACTGGCACTTATTTTTGAGGGCCGGGACTTAGTCTTCTGCCTCAAGCATTCACTACGAGCAAAAGACACATATGAGCAAGACAGAGGAAGAGAAAAACGAAAAAGTGTCACAAAGGGAGAAAGTAGAAAGCTGAAAGAGTGAGCTGAAGGGGCAGGGAGTGGCTTTATATGGTTTGAAGAGGGCTGAGATAGTATCATGATTACGCCGCCTCAGTATTCTGTGCTCGCACATTTAATTGCAGCAGCCGCGTGTTTAAGAGGAGGGCTATGGGCACCGGCACGTTTTTACTTACAAATTAAGCACTGCACACAGCACAGCATTTTTGCCTGCTCTGCTGAATTGTTTGACACTTTTGTAAATCTGGGCCCTAGGCTCCTATTTATCCCCATCCTTTTAGCTGAGCTCCAATTTACATTCCTGTGGTTTTATGAACTCCTGCCCTGCCTAATGCCCCATTTGTGTGTTAGTGCAAGCACATGGCTCTCCAGCTTCCTTTTCTGGTGGCCCCTCCTATTTACATTGCTCCTCCCTGGTTTCCTGCTTGGTCTCCCACCATAATCCCTTCCTCTTCATTTGCTCATTTGTGGCACCGCATTCTAACAGTGTGTCAGAGGACGGTACTAGCTGATACCTTTTCTGGGCATTGTATGTGTAACCTGCTAGGGATCGTCAAGTCTGCAACCAGACTGTGCAGCTGAGCATGTAAGTGGATCGACATACTGCAGGTCATGGCTGCAGGAGTAGGTGGAGAGCATTACTGAGAGGTGAGAACGACAGTCCAGACTCAAACCTTTTGCAGTGAGGACGGTGGAAAATTTGGCAGTGGTCTGAGCTCATCCTGCTACACTTGACATTAAAGAGAGAGAGAAATCTATGAACACGGGGAGGTTGAGTGCATGTTGACACATTTTTAATATGTTACTTTTGCCCTGCTGTAAGGGGACTGCAAAGTGGCAGGGTCCTACAAATACTCTCCCAAAGTGCACCATCAGAAATGCCCTCATCACTTACAGCCAGCCAACAACAAGAACTTACTCACCTCCCAAATGCCCACAGAATATGATTTTTTATGGCATGCGATAACCTCACATCGTATCTCCTTCCATCATCATAAAAAATGCACTTTAAGCACCCAGAAAAACGGTGACCCAGGCCCTCGTCAGTAGCAGACTTGACTACGGCAACGCACTCTACACATGCATCCCAGCAAAAGACATCCAACGACTCCAACGCATCCAGAACACATCCGCCCGCCTGATCCTCGACATACTCCGCCGATGCCACATCTCCCACCACCTGAAGGACCTCCACTGGCTCCCCGTGGACAAGAGGATCACCTTTAAACTCCTCACCCACGCGCACAAAGCACTGCACAACGCCGGACCCGCCTACCTGAACAGCAGACTCAACTTCTACGTCCCCTCCCGCCAACTCCGCTCTGCCAACCTCTCCCTTGCCATCGTTCCCCGATTCCAACGCAAGACCTCCGGCAGCAGATCCTTCTCCTACCTCGCCGCCAAGACCTGGAACTCCCTCCCGACCCCCCTGCGCCAGACCCAGGACCTCCTCACCTTCAGGAGACTCCTCAAGACCTGGCTCTTTGACCAATAGCAGCTGCCCCCCCCCCCAGCGCCTTGATACCCTAACGGGTACATAGCGCGCTTTATAAATTTAATGATTGATTGATTGATTGATTGATTGATTAAATATCTTTCTCACAAAAAACAGGATTCTTTACTTATGCTGTCTATATCCTCAAAATGGCAATTGAGTGCACTACTCATATAGACATCCCCAATGCCATCAAGTTGTTCTCCCCACATAAGTAGCCAGAGTCTCCCATGTGCTCATCTTACCCACACTTTTCAGTCCCTAACAACCCCAGAGTTGCCCTCACTGTAACTCCTCCAACGTGTCAGTTTCCTCTTTACTTAGAACCTATAGATGTGTTAGCGTAGGTGTTTTAATAGATTTATTTTTAATTAGAGTTCATGTACTATGAGTAACGAATTTGTGTAGAAAATGTAATAACGTAGAAAAATAACACACGCATTTAAAAATGTGATCACAATAAGTGGCCACCAAAGTTCACGAAGTATATCTATTAATGGTTTATTAATAAGTAATGTTGATTATATGTTAGAATAATGTAGTAATATGTCATATTAAGAGTTATGCATCATGTATTAGCTTTATTAATTGTAGGCCTTAACTTAGCAGAGGTCTTGGCCTAGTTGCCTGGCCTCATGTCAAGCTGTATTTTTTAACGTTTAATGAAATGGCTGTCTTGGAAAATTAAACTGTGATTTTCCATTGTACCGTTTAAATGTGTTCGTAGGTAAAAATCTTTCTCATGAGAACCAATTGCTAGAAGATGCATGCTGGTCTTGCTAAATGTAACATTAGGAGTGTTATGTGTGTGTGAGACTGACTTTCTCAGGAGGAGAAGAATGGAGACACTGACTGGAGTATAAGCTGCAACAATATTGTTACCTGACAAGCTGAATGATGAGAACACTACAACAGAAGTCACTCAGCGGCATGTGAACAGAGTAGTGGTAGGATTTAAAGAATCGAAGTTTTAGTTTTATTGGACAACGTATGAACATGCGATCCCTTGACCAATAGGGACTTGGGAATTGGTTTTAGGAAATTTAACTTAACAGGACTGCACTGAGAAGAAATAGCATTGAGCATTGCACATTTTCTCCTTGTGCACTAGCCATTATCTCTATCCTTCTTGAGGTTTTACCTCTATTCTTTCGAGTTGCTTAAAGACTTTGCCTTTTCTGAACTTTGATACTGAATCCTGATGTCTTGCTGACCAAACTGATGACGAGGACTATCTTAGCTTGCTGATCCAATTGAGGAGAGGTATTCTTGTACCATGTGGTTGTTATGCCTATTTACTTTTCTTTCTAGGTACCAACCACACTGTTTTGATAGAGCGATAGCTAGATGTTTTCTAAATTTGTGTTTGTTAAATTGCTTTGGATAAAGTCCAACATGCTGATGCGAATCTGTTGTCAGTTAAGGATTCTCACTAATGAAAGTCTACTAATGGGGAATAACATTTGATGCTTTTCTTTGCTGAATCTAAATGTATGTGATATCATTCGCGCAATTGCTTTTATTATTAATTTGTACTGTAACCTTAGAATGTGTAGTAGTTCAAGCTTTGTGTTTGCGTTTCTTTCATAGGTTTGGACAGCCAGTGTTTTTTCTGTATGTGTATCATTTGATTTTGAGATTATCTAACGTGACATTAGCATTGTTAAAATAGATAAATAAATATTCTAACTGTTACTAAAGGTGTGGTTATTCATGACTGAAAGATTATGGTGTGTGACAATTTCTGACTCCATTGATTATTAATGTCATTGATTATTGAAGTTACTGATTGATTATTGATCTGCATGTACTGGAGTTATGGTGGGAACATCTTAATTGCGAGTCAAATGGTTCATCGACCTATTCGCGTCCCCTTGTGAGTTTAATTATTAAGGTCTGACGCGCTTACAGATGTCCCTATAAACGCTTTCTGACTTCAATCTCCCTACAAAGGCTTATGTAGCTTAGACATTTCACTTTCCCTATATCTAACATTGCCTTGGCCTTTTGAATGTCCCTACCGCATTAGGTCTTCTGTCATGGACACCCAAAATGCCCTTCCACCTACATTCTTCAAATACCACCCCGTCACAGGTACGGTCCAAGCTTCTAAAGCCACAATATGGTACCCTCACTAAGACCTTCAGAAAGCCCCTATCATAAATTGTCATCTCATAGCCCTTCGGTGCTTCCCAAGAGGAACTTCCCACTCTTACACATAAGCACTTCGAGGATCTCCAATCTAGCTTGCCTTGTTGAACTTATAACTGTTTTTAAAGATTCTCACTTGGATCTTATAACATGCCTTGCCCACGTGGGCTTGTATAACTACTAGACCCTGGTAATGTACTAATAGTAAGTTCTTAACCATTTGTCCACATACTCACCTCCAATCCTCCTCTCATTCTGGTTTACATTTTTGACTCCTCAGATCGCTTGCTATCTCAAAAAGCCTCCACTGTATTTCCAAAACCCTACATAATAAAAACTCACCTCTGCCTTTATTTCCAAAAACCCTCATTACATTACATTATCTGCATGCCTCTTCTCTCTGAGCATGCATGTTTGACCTAATATTTATTACTGTGTTTCTGCTAATTGCCTTCATTTCATCTAAAAATGACTAAAGATCTTATTCTTCTTTGTCACACCTGCAACCTAACAATATTTAATTTCCTGTGTCTCATCTGTTAATCCCACCAGCAGCATGAACTCCTTTACCACTGCTTACAAATTATCACACCTAATGTCTAATAATTGAATCCACCACAAAGAAACTGGAGTAAATGCATGGAATAGTGCTCTTGAGAGCACAAACCTAATCCTAATACCCACTAAATTAACCAGTAACCTTGGGTTCTGGAGCAGTGTGCTGCTCGGCATGAAGAGCTCCAATGCCTCATTAGGGGTAGTAGGCGTTATATAAATCCAAATACTAGCATTAGAGAATGAGCGTTGTATGCAGGGGTGGCTCCTTCGCTATTGGGACGGAGCATCGCCCCACTGGCTGTGCCAGAAGCAGAAAAATAAAACAATAGTTTTCTATCATTTTATTTTTGTGATTCTGGCACAGAAGTGCAGGGAAGGGCGGGGCTGGGCCGTGGGAGGGAGGAGGAGGGGGAAGTGCATTAAGTGTGCAAGTGTGTTTGGCCGCCGTCTGAGGCCGGCCAAACACACATACGCACTTAGGTTTCTCCAGCCCAGGTCTATTTAATAGCCGGGCTGGAGAAACTGCACAGACCACAGGTCTGTGTCTTAGCAGCAGTCACTGCTGCTCAGACCAATCCTGGCGCTGCTTTCATGCAAGGCTTTGCATGAAAGTGCCCTGGGATTCCTGGGGAGCCTGTGATAGTGTCCCAGCAGTGCATGCTAGGACACCATGTGGCGGCGATGGAAAAAGGTGTTATTTCCTTATTTATTTTTTTAATTCCCCTCCAGCCCCCCCTATTGCCCCGTCTTCCCTCCCTTTCTGACCCCCTCTCCTCCTCCCCTGCCCCACCCCGCACCTTGAGATCTGCTGCCGCCACCACTGGTTATATGTTTGATTTTGCCAAATTTCCCTTCTGTGTGAAGTATGTATGTTTATATATTTGTGTTGATATTTGTATTGCATATCCATGGCTATCTCTGAACTTCAAGGAAGACTCAGGCAGCTAAGGCTGGAGTGAGTAGCTCTTCGGAGGGGTTGCGCCTCAGTACGCAAATAAAAGATTGATAGAGTTGCAGACATGGTCGGTCTCGTCCATCGATGTTATAGGATTGATCACATTATGTCTACTGTTTCCTTCCAGGTGCACTATATGGAACAACCAATCCAATTAGTTGCAGCGCGATTCCATTGGCAGAAAGGATTTGTGTGCATTTTCTTTGTCAGTTGATCAATAAGGCTGCTTTCTAATTCATCTAATGTTTGCTTTTTAGGCACAACAAGCAACCTGGGTCACCTTTCACACAGCTCTAGCAACAAAGCCAGAAGACGGATTCTTTTGTGGCCTTTCACCTGACTGTGAAACAAGAGTCCACCGGGAACAGTCATCAAACATATTGAGTATATGATAGAACTTTTTTGGTTTCTGCTATTTTGTATTATATCATTTGTATCTGTACTTCATGGATAATATTACCTTTTTTTAAATAAAAAACAAACATGCACTGTGCCAAGATGGTGTGCAACACCCGGGGCTGGGATTTAGTTTTTTATTTTTCTGCTGGGGTCTCGGATGCAGAGGGACATTTGTCCTGGAGGCAGAGACTGGAGGAGGCCCAAAGACAGAGGGGAAGGCAGAATGCTTCAAGCCCCTGGCAGATTTAGTGCTCAGATGTTTGTACTGCAGACTGTCTGGCCAGCTCCACTGCTCATCAGAAATGCCTTGTTTATGGTTACAGCAGTGTAGCTGTCGCCAGACAATTATGTGAGCATCACTAGTGAGTGTCTTTGGCTCTGCCCGCGTGTTGGGACCAGGAGTACATGTCTTCATTGGGCAGAAGTTGCGTGCTTCCTCAAAATAGTGCTTGCCCTCCACACACCTACTTTATTTATTCAGTTGTATGAACGTGAGCTTTCAGGTGCACACAATTTATATTGTATTGCTAGTAAAATGTCTTCAATAACTAAATAATTTATGGTGTTTTTCTCTGGCAGCAGCATAGATGGGAGGAGGGCAGTCAATAACCTACATGGATGTTTAAGTCTGGCTTGTCAGACAACTACTACCTGGCCTTTTAACCTAAATCAATATTATTTGACAGTTATATTTGTCCACACAAATGCACATCCATTTCCATGCTACCTACTTGTAATGCTTCACATTACCATCCAACATTCCTTTAACGCCTGACCTATTTGCATTGTCAATGCTTGTCTTAGTAACAAAGGCTACCAATTGTATTTTGAGAAATTGAAGATCATATTCATACATCACTGATAGCCACCCCCACTTTTGCTTTAATAGATGCAGAGGAGACTGCAGTAGTGTGAAACTGGTATAGAAACGTTGCTAGTTTCCTTTTTTGTTGGTTTAATTGCCCAAACTTGCGTTTAATGTAAGCTGAAGAAAATTGTATTTTTTAAGCATTATTGGTAGAGCAATTTTTTTCAAACAGGTAGAAAATATTTCACAATATGCTCATGAATAAAAACTTAAACTTGTTGACAAGCCAAGACCACCATAAAGTGGTCGCTTTGTTATGGTGCTGCGTATAGACAGCTTTAGCGGCTGTAGGCAGGCCTATTGTTTCCAATAGATTATTTATACATAGAGTTGGCTTTGTGTCAGCCCTTTGCTCATGTTTGGATGGCTTTATCGTCTATCTTGCTTCCCTGTTCCTGATTCAAAGGCTGCAACACCTCCCTCCCGTGACTTTAGTCCTTGCAGTGCATGGTCAATCTTTTTTCACTCTCTCATCACCCTTCACCCTATCTTTTCATACCCCTGCATCTCGTTTTTCATTACGTCCAAAGACATACACCTCAGAGCATGGACAGCAACTTAAAAAAACGAACTGCGCAGGATACCAGTCTCCAGTAGGTGGCACTGTCTAGCCAGAATCTGTTTCACAAGTGTCAGACTCCACAGTCACACTTGTTCATGAAAGAATGAGCAATGTCGCATTTTTTGTTAGTGACTTAAACACTCTCCCCATGTTGTTATTTTGTTTTAGAATACGCACTTCAGTTTAGAGAAACAATATGATCATTGCTACTAAACCCACACAAATATTTCCACTTGCCCTGAGGATGCTTTGGATGGAAGGACATTGGGGCATATTTACAAGCCCCTTTGTGTTGCTCTTGCACCAGGCAACGGGTGCAAGGGCGACACAACTGAAAAATGAGAGTTGTGAAGCCACACAAGGCCACCTTGCATGGCTCTGCGTGCCTTAAAATATTTCAAGTAATGTAACGCAGCTCAAATCGCTTCACTGTATTACTCTGCACCAGGGATGCATTTCCGTGGGTGTTGGGTGGGTGTTCCCACGTAACAGCCATGGATTTTGAAGCATTCACAGATTTACCAGAACTCTTAGACCTGGGAATGAGCCAAAACCCTATGCCTCCACAGGAGGAGAAATATGGTTATTTCAGTTTTTTTTTTTCCTCTTACAATGTGCACTGCCTTCTGCAGCACATAGAAATTGGCGCCTCTTTCTGCACAGTGTTGTGGCTTCATTCATTTATTCTAGCAACTTGCTTGGACAAATTTGTTAGCTTAGGCCTGCAGCCTGTGCCCTTTTACCCAGTAATTTAATTTATTCGGTTTATTTCATTTTAGCATGGTTTGTTTCTAGCTGGGAAGTTTATATTTTTCAATCAGTTGCTTTTCTGCGAAAGCATTGTAATTAGTTCCTTTGCACAACATTTCACCCTGTGCCTCTGCTCAAGACTGTACATAATAGTTTATCTAGTATTGCTCCCACAAGGACGTGGAGCCAGTCTTCAACACCTGGACACATTATCACATCAGGCCTGTCTCAGAACAGAATATGTTTTTTTATAAAAACATCATACAGGCCAAAGGAGGTTAGAGAGGTCTTCCAGCCAGAGGAGCCACCCATTGCTGTGTGCTTTGCTGATCCCAGCCTGGTCTCTTCAGCCAACTTAGGAAACGGCCAGCAGACCTCTGTTCTCAGATATGGCGGCGGGGTCTCCTATCATGGACTAGTAAGGGCAGAAACCGATATCGCTGCTTTGCTCTCACGTAAATGCTAGGGGTATAGGTAGGAATCCTTAGACACATGTTTATTCCACGATGTTTGGATTGTCCATCTGTTTTTCACTAATGGTCACAATTTTAACTGTGATATGTTTCATCCTCCTGGTAATTGTGGCTCATGTCCTTTATCATAGAATGCAGTTTTTTTCTCTAAATGCATTGAAAACTGTCCTGCATCTCTTTGTCTCCCTTTGCTTGTATGAGACTTTTACAATGAGAGAAAGGGGCATGATCTGCCAACCGCGACTTCCCTGAGGAGTCAGAGTGTCATGTTTTCTATGCTGCCCCAAATCACCTTCACTTCACGCTTTGGTGAGATGCTGCTTGCTAGCCGAAATGGTTAAGCTGACAGCCTTTAACCAGTCATCCACACATGTTGGTGCTGCCACCCGAAAAGTCTTACCCCCATTGTAAGAGTCCTACAACACTTGCAGCACGGTGCAAGGGTTCCTGGATTGGCCCTTGGCAGCCCACTGTGTTCCAGCGCAAGGGAAAGGACAGGAATGCGCTGTATTAGGATAAATACGGCACATTCCTGCCCTTTCACTGTGATGCAGAGCAGTAAGGTGACTTGCTGCACTGCATCACTTGGCCATTAACATGGCCATGGGTTTGAGGAGCTAAGGATGATTGACTCCTTAGATATTTCACAGCAAGTGCAGGGCAGTGAGCCAGAGAAAAGGCCATTGAAGTAAAGCTGAGGGTTCTGTTTTGTCGCAATCTTAGTTGACCAGTTACCAATGGTTTCTACCAGAACAAACAATACCCAATGAAACCAGCAGACACCAATAGGGTGACATCAGTGAACAGCCCTAATGCACCAGTGAAAACATCTTGAATTGTCTCCATAGCTGGTACAAGTCTAAACCATGCGAGAACTCTGTGACCAGATCTACTATAGACCAGTGGTTCACAACCTTTTGACTTCTGTGGACCCCCATTTTACCATGACAGGAAACCCAGGGCTCCCACTAAGTCATTACTGGAAGCCAGGGACCCAGGC
This sequence comes from Pleurodeles waltl, assembly GCF_031143425.1. Classification (NCBI taxonomy): domain Eukaryota; kingdom Metazoa; phylum Chordata; class Amphibia; order Caudata; family Salamandridae; genus Pleurodeles; species Pleurodeles waltl. Next base: position 148,975,464 of record NC_090440.1, read on the forward strand.
TTAAACATTGTTGATGATCTGAACTGCAAAACAATACACACAAAATATAGAAAGAAGCATTCCATCAAACACATACACAAATGATAACACATTTTATTTAATTTGAAAACAAATAAAATAACAATTTTAATAGGAAGGTTGAAGCTTTTCTAAATTCAGTTGAAGCCACAATTCATCCATACTATATTCTGTTTGATGCACCTGCAGTGCCACTGCTCCCATGCATCAACTTGAGGATACTAATTTATTTTTTTTGCTTCCTATTTCAAATACCTTGACATTTACTCTGTTTTAAAAGTTTCAATTGTACATTTAGCCACTTTATTTATATACACTTTATTACTCTGTTAATATTAGTTAATTTTCTAAGTAGTCACAGACCCTCTGAGGAGGCTTCATGGACCCCAAGTGGTCCCTGGACCACAGGTTGGGAACCACTGCTACAGACTACATGTAACTGGTCATCTGCATAATCCCAAAGGCTGAAGTGGAACTAGCAACGTTTACAATGTTAATGTTGGAAAAGCATAAAAGTTTCCCCACCCCTGACATCACAACCTTGATTTATATGTACATGTAACATGACATATAATGTGTGATTTTAACGTTAGTAAATGTAAAAGTGGTGCACTCAAATTCAGTACTGAAGTGCATTCACTGTAGTGGTAGCAAATCATCTCTATATTTATACACACACACACACACACACACACACACATATATATATATATATATATATATATATATATATATATATAGTGTGCCTTAATCTTAGTAAACAAAATGTAATTATTGATGCATGTTCTAAAAAACTTCTTCCTCATATGAGTGAAGAAACAAGAAGAATTTCTATAGACGTGTGTACTAATGTTTACAATTAACTTTGAATTTGTAGTTTTCTGTTGCATTTACCTTTCTGTAATCACAATTATAGCACTTAATTTAACTGTAACCGGAAGACCATTTGAAATCATGTAATCAACTTTTATTTTATTGGTGTTAACATGCATACAATTAACAAAACAAATGTGCATTAGTGAATCATGCTTTCATTTTACATGACTAGGCCTGTATTTCTTTTACCATGAGAAACTGTTTTCCATTTCTGCTAAAGGGGTATTTCATTTCAGGTGCATTCACACGCATTGTTAGTTTGGAAATAGATGTTTTATTGTCTTAGCAATAGAGAGTCTGAGAAAGAGACCTTGATGGAGGAACATGGAGAAACCAGGAGTGAGATGACTGTCCCTATTCAAGCATGTTGCAAACCATGTCCAGGAGACCAACGACAGCAATGTTCTCGGGATTTCTCGAGGAGTGAAAGTAAATGCTTTAACATACAACATGAGATGGAAGAATACAATGGAACCTGTGATGGCGTGATGGAGGGTGTTAGCTAATAGACGTGTGGTATTAACTAGCATTCTCAAAGATTGACTTTAGTACACTTTTTTCTGGAGTTTGAGAAGTTCAGACCTCTGACTTTCCCCTTTTTGTCCCTATGCTTGAATCTTTCTTGAAGAAGACTCTTGACAGATTCCGAAATGCTGACACCTTCTTATATCCCCTACTTTTCTTTATATTTTTGAGAATTTCCTTGTCACTCTACAGATTAATCGAAGTGGGTGGCCTCAGATGGCACCCATGTATAAGAGGGAATACAGAAGAATTTTCGCTGAACATCAAATGTTATTGTAGATATTCTGTATTGCTGTAACTGAATTATTGGTTTGTCTTATGCTAATTCGTCTAAATGTCTTCAGGAGATTTGGCTACCCAATTATTATTTTGTATCTTTATAGTAGGGTTTTGAGATCTGTCTACATTAACCTTAGAGTTAATTTGTAAAACACTCTTAACTTTATTTCCCATTTGGGTTTTTATTGTGTGACAGAATTGGTGACACTGTAAGTTAATGATGACTGATTGTGATCTAGCTTCCTAAGTTAATCCCATTAAGGCAAAGGAAACACCCATTGCCTAAAGTAGAAGAGCTAAATGCTCCATCAATGCCTTTGCATAATTTTATGCCCATCCTGACCCCTACCCATTCCTGAACCCTTTAAGCCCTTTCAACCCCTAAACTCTACCCATTCCTAAATCCTAAAACTCCTCACTACCCCGAAACTCCACCCATCTTCTAAAGAACCTTTTATATGCCTAACCCCCACCCACTCATGAATCCCTAACACCATTACTACCTCAAACCACACCCATTCCTGAATGCCACCGTTCATTCTGCTCACAAACTCTACCCATCCCTGACCCTTAATATCACTCACTACTAAACTCCACCCATTACTGGACCTTACAAATCCTTCACTACCCCTCTATTCTACCCATCACTGAACCTCAAAATACTTCCTCTGCATTGCACTCTGTCCATGCCAGAATACTAAATACTCCTCAACACCCCTACACTATTCTAGAACCCTAAAAACACCTAACAACTGTAAACTCCATTTATTTGGGATCCTCAAGTGATCCTGTGGGAGAGAGGGGATCCAAAAGGGAAGCTTTACTTAAGTTAATAAGAGAGATAAGGCTCAGAAAGAACAGGCATTCAAGAGGCAATGTGGCACCCAAACTAACTAACAACCCAGGATAAAGTGCGGCTAATTACCCCAAAAATTACGGCACTCATGATATCTTTGATAACATCATTGATAATATCAATGTAGTATTTGTAGTAAATTGTTTGATTAAAAAACTATGCATGGCTGGGGCCCGAGTTATAGTTACCTTAGGGCATAAGTTATAGTTTCTTGAGATAACCCTAACTATAACAGGTAAATTTCTATGGTTTTGTACCGTTAGATTGTAAGCTTAACTACAACATCACTGTAACCTTTGTTTTTTTAAATAGTGAATTTCTATGTTTTTTAAAATTCTATTTCCTAATCAAAACATCCATGTCAACTTTGTTTTTTCAGTGAATATATATATATATATATACATATATATATATATATATATATATATATATATATATATATATATATATATATATATATATATATATACATACATTTACCTCCTGCATGTTCATCCTGGGTTGTTAGTCTGGGTGTCACACTGCCTCTTTCTGAGCCTTATCTCTCTTATTCCCTTGAATAGAGCTTCCCTTTTCGATCCCCTTTCTCCTCTGACTCTGTGTGATCTTGAACAGCTGTATACCAGTATTCTGCCTCTTTGGTCTTTCCTGCCACCAGTCTAGCCAGCCTCC